>NC_133063.1:44290309-44597184 GCF_048771995.1 Taeniopygia guttata | reverse complement strand
TCTGGGTCATAATCTAAAGAGCTTAATGTAACCAGTCTCTTCCTTATAGTGTCTTCCCCTTCCTCACTGAGGGTTATTTCAGCCCTTCTTGATGTTTTCCAGTTTAGCAAGGGTCCTCCTTTTCTTTTAAACCACTTTAAGATCGTTCTTTGGGTTATTTTTCATAAATTTAAATCTTAATGAGAATTACGCCAGTATTTTCATTTAAATGAAGCTGTTTTCATTACATGAAATTGCTTCAGTGTACTTTTGTATAATGTTCATTTTCACAGAGAATCTGAAAAACTATGAATGCATTCCTTTAAAAAAAATAAAATTTGAACTCCATTTAGACATTCCATATTTCCCATAAAAGTTTTCCTAGGTTTCCTTTTAAATGTATTTCTTTGAGGGTAGGCAAGATGATGAAATTATGATCCAGAGGTGGAGAATCGAACTTGGAATGATCTGAATATTTGTTAGATTTTCAATGAATTTGTTGGAGTCCACATCAAATCTCTCTATTCCTCCCAGGTATTACTCATATTTCCTCATATTAGTGTGCATATGTACACACTATGATTTGTTTTGTGTAACCACTTCCTGCCGTGTGGAGGTTTGAAATTTCACTCTGGTTTATGAATTCATAATTATTTTGCTGATTTATGGTTTTTTGTTTGTTTTTTTTGGTTTTGTTTGTTTGTTTGTTTGTTTGTTTGTTTGTTTTAAATTCTGTGATGCTTCTCATACATCTGAGTTACCACATCATCTACCTGAAATGACCAGAAGGGATATTTCTTGGGAAGGAAACTTAAACATTACTTTACTTTGTGAGGAAAGAATCTGAAGGAATTAACTGTGGGAGAGAAAGGCACACTGCATCTCGCTTGAGTATGTGGTGATTAGAGGACTGTCTCTCCTGATTGTCTCATCCAAACCAATACACAAAGAAACTCTTCAGGGGGAAAGGAGCATCTCATCTCTTCAGACAAGACAGAAATTGCACTCTATGCAGCAAGGAAATTAGCACCTATTTACCCTGCATGCACTCCAGAAGAGAGGCCATTGAGGGAGGCCAGTAAGTGTGTGATCCCATAATGGACAATCACAGACTGATGTGGGCTCAAGTTCGTACTTCCTGACAAACAGTTTTTCAGAGCATATAATCTACATTTTTCATATCTTCTGAGGACCTGTGACCAGCTACTTGTACCCTAGGAAGAGTGGATGTTCAGAACTGGAGAAGAAATATCAACTAGGAATGAAACTAAGGCTTTCCTGGTAAATAAACAGACCCTGATGAAGTGAGCATCAAGGGAGTATTTATAATTTTCTTCTTGAAAGCAATATGTTTCATCTGTATGCCACTTATAAGTAAGTCTTTTTCCATCTCTGTGATTCAGGATGAACCAGAACAGTTCCAAACCCAGTAACATTATAAGTAAACAGTAACATTCCTGAACTTAATTATTAAGAAGAGCTTTCTATTGATTGATTTTTTAATAATAGAATGCAAATTATGGACTATGAGGATTATTTGTTCAGAAATATTAATCAGCAATTATTTTATCTAGCAAAAATATAGATTTTTCTTCCATTATTGTGGAGAGGGGTATTACTTTTTGTTTACATTTCTTATTTTTCCATTTTTCTGACTGTGTAGAAATTGGCAAAGTAAATAATATTGTTGGGATTTTTTTTCCAAGGTTCAAGCAGAACTGTCTTTTGAAAATAATTTAAAAGGCATTTTTATCAAATGGTCTGAAAAATAAAACACAACAAAATCCTAAGCTGTGCAGCAAAGAGTGTTCTCAAAACACTGGAAACTAAAGTGAACCTCTGCAAATGGGATTTGCAAAATTACTATTTGCATTCAATTTTCAGCATCTACGTCATTTAAATTTTCAGAGAGCTTTTCAGAAGCCCCAAGAGATAGAATACAAAAGATATAAGCTAGTCAGAAAACTGTACATTAATACTTATATTTTTACTTTATCTCCTTTGAAGGTCTGCTTGAAGTTGTACAAAAACAGGACTCATAGGATATAGTTGCCCATAGTAACTAGTATCCTGTACTGAAACCCATTTATCCAACTTTCAAAACATACTCTGGACCCACCTGTCACTTCAAACATCAAAGGTAGTATTGAAGGGATATTTGAACAGGAAAGACATTATTGGGAAGTGGGGACCACAAGTTATTAAAGAATACCATCAGAATGATGTAAGAAACACTAAGGCAAGTGTCTGAGTCCTCTCTCTCGCTTTTTACATTAGATACATTCATCCTTTGTTAAAGGTCTCTGTCTGCTACTTGATACAGCAAATAAAGCATAAAGTGTGGGAATATTAAATCTATCCCCAAAGTTTTAAGAAAGTCCTTCTCTCTTTTCTTCCAGGCAAACTGACTGGGGCTTCTTTTCCCCGATTGCTCTGTCTGAAGAACTGGGGGAAAGGGCAAGAGAGATTTCCGTGTGAAATCAGAAAGTACCCTTGAATCAAGTCTAATAGGTTGCTGAAAATTCAGCACAGAAATGTTTTTCTGTCAGTGGAAGACCTTGTTTGTTACCATAAGGATTGTATGCAGCACATTGTTTCATCCTGAGAGAACTTTGATCTATGCTAGCACCTAAATCATAGCAAAGGATGTCACAAGGCTTTGGAAAAAGAAGGGAAAGGAGGAACAGGAAGGGAGGGTAAGTGCAGGTGTGCAGTACCAAAGCAGGTGACACTGAATTATTGGTCAAGTGAAAGTGGTTTTGTATAGAGGAGAGCTGGGTATTGCACTTCTGGGGGGAACTAGATTTTGGTGTATACCCCAGAAAACACTATTCAGGGACCGAAAAGGTCCAGCAGAGCACATCAGGGCACCTTTGGGCATTAAATTCAGAGAAATAAGTCCTTACATGACCTGTCTTCTAAGCCTTTTCTGAGGTATGAGTGAAAGAAATCAGTCTCCCTCCTTCTTGTATCACCCAAATTGGAAGAGGTTTGATTGAGGATCAGTGTTTAAAGTATTCTTGACCACTACAAATATGCTAATAAGCAAAAAGATAGTTATACAGAGGTGCTCCTGAGCCACCACGCTGCTGATCCAGAACTATCAGAGAAAGATGTATGAAACAGTTAAGGCCAAGGGCCATCTCTGGATGTGAACAGGTCAGAGGTGGGTGCAAGTCTCTGAGAGCACATGAATTTTTCAGGTGTTGGTGGACAGTGTGGAGATATAGCAGGAAATCTCATTGCTAAGACAAAGAAGGTAGAACATTTTTTACATACAGGTGTCTGATGTTTGTGTACCTGTGAGCAGCATGGGAGACCTTAAGCAAAACACACTGCAAGGAAGTTGCCTAGGACCATCTCTTTCATATGCCAATGGGTGATTCCTTCATCTGTCCCAAGGGCATTGTTCATTCACAAAAACAACCCCAACATAAACCTTGTGCTTAAAAATAATAAGATGAACCTGAAACTCCTCTTGACAAAGCAATGTCTTCCTGCAATTCTCTCCCACAGAAGTGGAGACATATGATCAAGGAACACAATGGATGCTCCATTTTCCCCTGTGCTTGTTGAAGCAACATGGAGAAGTTTTGCTCCCTGCTAGCCATCTCTCCTTTCCATGCCCTTTGGTGAGATGTGGTGGAACATGATAGGCATCTTGTATTATGTCTTGGAGAGATGCAGAGCGGAGAGAAGTGAGGAATACTTAATACGATGCAGAGGTTCACTGCAGTGACAAAGTGACAATAGTCTCTATTATTCTTGATATGACCCTAATGCAAGCACAGGGGCTGTTTGTAGGATGCCTTTTTTTATCGACAAGTGTATCTGACCCAAATTTTATTACAGATGTCAAATACAGTATGGACAAGTACAGCATGAGTCTATGATAAATTCTCCTTTTTTTAAAAAAAAAAAAAAAAACAACAGTAGTAAGAATGTCACTCTTTCCTTATTTATTTGCAAGTCAGTCATGAGAAAGAGAAGAGATGCAACCCCCTTCTGAAAGGCAAGAATCATCCTGAGCCATCAACTTATATTGGAAGAAAGCTTTTCCCCCTCCCAGGTTATCATCCTTTGTCAGCATCACAGGAGTGTCTAGGACACTGTAGTCAAAAGCAGGAGTTGTCACTGCTAAGCACTGTACACAAACACAGATGCATATGAAAGGAAAAATACTTTTCTGGAGGACTCTAAATGTCTACCAATCAAAGAGATAACTCTGGGGGAAAGTTAATTAGCTCCATTTCATAGGAAATCAAGGCAAAGGTGGGTTTGTTGAATTCTGTTATGTAGGAAAGTATTGAATCTAGAGTTTGGAAATCCTGGTTCTAATTCAGCCCTCAAAACTGCCCTTTATTCTAGGTGTTTCCCTCTTCACTTTCCTACAGCCTCACTTTCCCACCTTAGGGAGGACACAAGAGACCAGTTTGTACAGAGACAACTGAGTAGCTGCCGACATCTTAATGAAACTTGAGGTTATATGCATCAAACTCCATCTGTGTGCCTGGTCTCCTCTCATCACTGCATGTCGAAAAACTATACATTCATCTTAAAATCATCCAGGTCTGGTATTGTGCCTCAATGAACCACACCAAAATAGTCATCCACTCAAAAAAGTCCTTAGCATTTCCAGAAAATTATGTAACGATTTCTATAAAAATGGAGGGAGAAGAGGAGAAAATAAAGGAAGCATGTGTGCAAATATCTTCAAATAGTCAAGGATCAAGTGAATAGGAAGTTTAGATGGGGAGGGCAGAGAAAAGACAGTGTCTGTTCACTTTTTAGTTTGAATTAGATAATGCAGGGATTTGTATTAGGGAAGCTACGTATGTCAAGCAAATGTCATGCTTGCCTGTTTGGGTTGATTTCTGCTTTTCTGGCATTTTCATTTGAGCAAGAATTTTCTATCAGATCCAAAACTTAGTCTTCACATAAATGCATGATCAAATCCACTATGATCCCTCAAATGAAAAGGTTTTGAATTGACATTTTCTAGAGAAAAGACTTTCATTAAAAATATTTTAAAAAAAATACAAAAATCCACCCTACAAACAAACAAGACCCACCCCCAACCCTTTTTTGACCAATCAAAAAAGCCCATAATGCCCTAGCAAAAGTCTTATGCATTATCAAGCATGCTGTCTAGGTGACGACAAAAGGAAAAGAAAAGACAAAAAAGGAGAAGCCAGATCATGAGATGACAAGGACTAGTAGACCTCTTGGTCAATACAGCAGTACTGATTTCCTCTAGATATGCAGAATTGGTATATAAGCACAGCATTTGGGGATGAGATAGACTTCTTAAGGAGAAATCAGTATTTGGAATTTTATTTGTTTCAGTCAAAGAGGAAATGTAATGAAGTCTTCATTCTGGAAATTTGCCTTTCTTCACAGTTTGAGAAACAATTTTAGGATGGAAAAATATGCATATATGGTAACTCACACTCCAGGTTCAAAGATTAAATCCAGGTTTTAATAACTGGTTGAATGGGTGATTTTAAATTTGCATTATAAATACTATGGTCTCCATGATTTTGGATTTCTGCATGTCACTGACATGGCTACTGCTTCAGAAACTAAGTCCACTCACAGAAAACCAGTTTTCTTTAAGGGAAACAAGAAAAAAAATTTGGACAACAGCTTCTGCAAAGCTGGTAGTGGACACAAAGGGAAGGAGCAGGTGTGCATGCCATTGGAAGTAGCTGTAGACTGATGCAATCTGTGACTGGATGGTTGTGATGAATGGTGAGCTGTTAGCTGTTGTTTTAAGTTTAATTTTATTGAACCAAAGGCTCCATGACTAGAGTAATTGGAGAAAAAGCTTCAACTACTTGGGATTTAAATTGGTTTTTCTGGGGAGTTGTTTTGACTGTTATGGGAGTGTATGTGCATGTGTATCAGAAAGATAGTGATGAAAACCTAAACATATTTCTAGGGGGAAAATTCTGTGATGGAGTAAATGCTTTAATTTTTAAACCCTTCTTTTTTTTTTTTTTTTTTTTTTTTAATGTTGAGTCCACTTTGTGGACTCAAGTTCTCACTTCTGATTTTATCCAAGTTGACTTAAGTGCTTTAAAAATGAAGGAAAGAAAAAGAATTATTCACTTAGATTAAAAGGGCATTAGGCTAGGTTTCAAAAAGCCACAAGGTAGCATAGTCAAAGTTCAAGGTTAGAGCTGATATTAAAAAGCAAGGGAAGTGAAATCAAGAGGGTTGTTGTTAAACTTGCCTCTTAAAATGGTGTCAGCTTCTGTTCAGAATTCTCTTGGCCTCTGGACAAGATACTCCAATTCAATAACAGCTAGCAGAGACTTTCTAGGACTCTCAAGGATGTTTTCAGAGTTTCAAAGGGAGAGACCTCCAGTGGCTCTGATTTGTATCATCAGGCCGCCACGGATAGGTGCAAGACTTCAAGTGGCATCTCAGGAGCAGTCCTGGCTGACTGGATGCACTATGAATAACCATAATAACTATGATTATAAAGAGCATTTGCACATCAGTGCAAAAGAATGAGGAGCAAAGAGGATAAATGTGACTCTTAATCTTCAGCTGTCTGCAAGGGAAAGTATGATTAATAACTACAGAGGCTTAATATAACCTCCTCAGATAACGAGTGAGGTGGCCTGCTCCAAGCCCTGATTATCCTCTTCTAATGGGCTTCATATATTGTGTAAACTAATAACCAAGGCCTAAGCAAGGCACACTCCAGGGTCTGCAGGAAAAACACTGGGTCCAAATGTGATTAAGTTGGTGAAAATTGCCCAGCAGTACAGTGTGGTCTGCTTGAGCAGAGGAGGGGACTAGGAAGAGGGAACAAGAAGCAATGTATCTTGCAAAGAAATGAAGCAGAAAGTAGCAGCAATCTACCTTTTAACATTGATATGCTGGTATAAATCTCTTGCCTTTCAACTGGGATTGCTATGAGTTTTCAGCTGGAATTGGTGGAAAGGCAGGACACAGATACAAGGTGTTAATACCAAGAAAGAGAGGCACCCATAATGAGGAGATCTGATTGCAGTACTATTCAGAAAGTCAGCAGCAATGCCAGATCTGAAGGGTAACTCAAGCTGTCAGTCAGTGTTTCAGTATTGGAGAGTGAAGAGGTGCTCAGAGAAAGCTGGATTCCCTAAAGTGAGTGAGTTCAACAACACAGCCCTGGCCCAGGGAAAAAAAAATTAAAAAAAAAAAAAACCACCAAAAAAACCCAAAAAAAAAAAAAAGAAAAAAAACAAAAAAACATCACCAAACAAACAAAAAACAGCAACAGCAACAACAACAACCAACCAACCAAACAAACAAACAAAACAACAACAACAACAAAAAAAACGTGACCTTCCAGCTCCCTTGGCTGTATCTCTAAAGTGCAAGTGCAGCTGAAGGGACTCAGCTGTATAGGGCATCTAAAGAAAGAGGACAAGATTCTCATTTGAGCTGCACTGATGTAAGGAAGCTTAAACTCTCTAAGAGCACATGGAGTTACTCTGAATTTACGTCCAGCCAACAAGAGTACTGAATGACAGCCCCTCCTCACTGAGAAACATAATTCTTAGCTGCACAATGAATATCACATTAGATTATACAAACTGAAATAATCTTAAATACTAGATTTATCTGGGCTCATGTGTGCTGTCTGCTTAATTGTTGCACTTCACTCAACAAGGACAATGAAATTAGCTTGGACAGGCTCACTTTAGAAGCATTATTGTTGTGCTGTGGCAGGTTGGATTCAGAATACTGGTGGAGAAGGTTTAAGCTTAACTGACCAAAAATGAAAGAGGAATACATAGCAATATTCATAAATTTGGGACATCCACTGGGACATGAGACACTGTCTTTGAAGGGTGACACGTCTGTACTCTTTGTAGTGCATCCACATTTGTAGAGCTATATCTTCAAAAAAAAAAACCAAACATACAAAACCCTCAAATATCAGCATTTTCTCAGAAGTTCTGCTTGCTGAATGCTAGCAACACATGCCCAACTTCTACTGGAGTGTCTCAGCCTCTCCTCTCCCAGGTGAAAGCATGAGTCATGTCAAACAATGTGAAGATGCAGTGGCAGAAAAAACAACAAGGTGGGAACAGCAGGCTGCTACCAACAAAACAGGTACCCTGAAAGGTTAGAAAGGTTCACCCTCAGTACATCCCACTCCCCTATGCAGGATAAACACAGGCAGAGAAATCAATCCCCAGTTGCTCAGAGGAAGAACAGACAAGAGAACACAACACGTACAACCCTCTCCTGGGTGTCTTATTTCTCTTGGGCAACATGAGTATGCTCATACACACTAAGCCTCATAATTTCAAGAGACATGAAGCCAACTCAGCAGTCTATATGCATGTGGTACCACAAAACATGGAAATGTTCAGTGAGTCTCTCCCTCTGTCTGGAGCAAAATATGTGCTCTCCCAGGCAGAAGTAGTTGGGAAGCATGTTGCTCCCCCTCAGCAGCTGTAATCTCAACTCATTTCACCAGCAGGCATTACGGGAACACAGGGTAATGTTTCCAGCAAATCTACGAAGGAGATAAGAGATGGCAAGGACAGATGTGCAGGATGAGATGGGATGTAGGAAAAAAGGAGAAAGTGAGGCTTGGCAAGACAGCAGACATTAGCATGACTTCATAGAGAAAGGACACTACAAAATAGCTTAAAAGACAGAAGCAACACCTCAAATATTTACCAAATAAGATCTCTATAGTAAACTAGCCATAAGTAAAAAGACCAAGAAAAACTGATTCCAGTTTTACCACCTTGAAAACAAAGTGCTTTTCCACTGATCAAAGCTGTAAATGAAATCAGAAACTCATGCCATCATGTCTTATCAGTTACATATTTACTGTGCAAAGTCAATATAGTAGCATAGAAATTACTGAGACATTCAAAGAACAAGAGAAAAATAAATTTTCTCCATCTGTTTGAAGGAACAACCTGAGCTTGGAATGGATTAGTTATAGTGGGACAAAACTTGCTCTGCCAAAACCTGCCTACAAAGACAAGGATCAAAACACTCATTTTTTGCAACATGTCAAAGAAAACATGCACTAGAAAGTAGCAGAGGATTTTAGGATTACATAGCTAAGGGGAAGGTAAGAGAACAACTTCATTCTAGCACCAGAGGATTCATTTGGTGCTGAAAATGAATGCATAACAAGGTCAAAATACGTTACAGAAATCAAAGAAATTTGAATGCATGTTTTTACAAGAAATTGTATTTTAACAAGTTTGGTTTTTTTTAATGGAGTGACATAGTGGGAAGGGGAGGGGAAAAAGGGTATAGGACACAAGATATAAGAAGTTCCCATTAAAGAGAAAAATGGGAAATGTACGTTTCTTCTTTGAAAAATAGGTTAGGCTTAATTTTGTCCTTGTACTTACAGAAACTAATCAGAGAGATTTGACATTGCTGGGAACCTGCCAAGTGTAGCAGCTCATACATGCGGTGCCACTGTAAGTCTCTCACTACAGCTACTCAAAAGAGCAAAATCACTTCAGATACTTGCTTGCCACAACTGATAGTGCAATCTCACGGTCAGTCACTCCCCACCACTTTCTCTCTGCCAGAGACAGAGTGCAGCAGAAAGGAAACACGGGAGCTAAATGGGTTACATCATGTCAAGTTCTATCAGAAGTTACCCGTAAGAGGAGAGATGGGACAGTTTCTGCCATTCCCAAAGCATTCCAGCTCAGATAATTCTTTAAAAGGCATCCGTAACTTAAAGAACTGTTTTAAGTTTAATGCACAAATCATGCTCTTAGATTATTTAATGCAGGAAACACAGCTTTCTTTTTTTAAGGATCTGCAGCCAGTGGATGGATTTCACAGGGTGAGGCTGGCAGGCTGTCTATTCTGCAACTGAAATGTTTTCAACAAGCATAGATGTTCTTAACCTACATAGCATAAGTAGCACTACCAGAAATAATGTTTCAGGAAAGATTGAAGTCCTTATTGTAGAGCTACCCACCAGGAATTACAGTCATGGAATGCAGTTACTCCACAGCATTCAAGTCCGTATTTTTGTGTTTCCATTGCTATTACATAGACTAAATTAAATTAGGTCAAGACACAGGTTTGTGTGTTTCAAAGATAATGATACACATACACATCTGATCCATCACTCTTGTGTATGGTCTTCAACCTTTGTATTTAAAAACAAAAAAAGAAGTTATTGTATTGTCACTGAGTCTCTGAAGGATTTTAAGGGATGTATACACTGCATGAAAAATGTCAGGCAGACAAGGCTCACACCAGCATGGACTATGAGTAGTACAGCTAGTAAAACTACAGTATAGGTGGGCATATTACCCCAGGAAGAAATCAAAATCACATCATTATACAGGATCTTCTACTAAGTGCTTTACTAGAAACTTACAGTGGCCTTGCAGATCACAACCAGCATAGACTTTGTAGTGTAAATATGGGAAGTGGGTGTTTGTGGAAAGGTTAGCCTATGAAAAATGACTCCTGGGCTAGGTAATGTATCACACTATGACTGAAGAAATGAAAAAGGTAAAGGGTGACTGTTCTCTTCCTCTGTCTCTCGGTGACTGGGAACAGAGATGAGGGGGATGAGGAATGAAGATTTACTGCTTGCAAGTTATTCCTGGGTACATCCTATCATTTCCAAATCAGAAGGGTAGTGCAACTGGCAATCTAAATGCTTAGGGTTCATTAGGATCTAATAGTTAACACTGTTGAAACACCAAGACATCAACCATCTTTAATTCTTACAGCTTGGGGCAAGGACCTCTCTCTAGCAAAAGGGCTGTTGGAGCTATTGAAGGGCCCAGCAGGTGTCAGGGATGCTCAGTGTTTTGTGAGATCATGCATTCACATGCAAAGATTCTTGGTAAAAATATATTTCCCCATTTAGAGCTACAGTACTTTTCATGATGACATCATTTCAGCAGTGACAAATATAGCTGAGTCTGCTCTTTTGTACACCATATAAATCCCTTGACCTCAATCAGATCCTTGCTGATTTACACTTGTGTAAATGAAGTCAGGATCCAGCCCATGGTATTCACAAATGTAGGCCAGAGTAAGCATTACTCACAGACAAGAGACAACCCTTCAGAGGAAGGAAAAAAGATCATTTTCATGCAAATATCCTTAATAATAAGGAACAAGAGTTAGAAATAAAAGTATGAATGAAATGCAATCAAGAACTGCTCTGAGATCAGATTTGCTTCTAACTTTATGATGCTGCATCAGCTGCTCTTACAGCAGCTTAAGTCCAAAATTTGACCTACCTGAAACTTGTTATACATAATTTTTCATCAGGGGTCTGTGAGCTAACTCAGTCCCTAGGCTTGGCTTTGGAGGTAGCTGGAGGTGCTCAGCTACTTTCAGGATCTAAAAAAAATTGTTTGCTGTGTTCTATGATAATGGAAATTTTTTTTTTCATGATATCCAGCTTTGTTCTCAAATTGTTACACATTATGTATTTATTTATGCATAAACAATGGCATTATGGTTTGGAGAATAGGGGTCCTTTGATGGGAGGCAAGCTTGACAAGTCTATGGGAGTTTACTGCTATGCATGTAAATGAGGACATACATACAAATATGCAGAACAGACAAGTGAAAATATACAGCATCTCTTTAAAATGAAATACTTTGATTGCTCCAATCACAAGAAGTTGTAAAACCACCCTGAAGAATTAACAGCCTCAGTACATGCTAACTACATCCATCATAAATTCGTCTTTGGTTTCTGTTATCATATCGCTGCTTCTTGGGACCCCCAGTTCTGTCATCATTTGCCCTTTATAATTTATTAAGCTTGTACTTGCCTGAATCCTTTCTACTTATCATTCATCTTTACAGTTGTACATAAAATTAGATTGATCCTCCTATGGCAGACACGTCAGAGAGAAAAGTTGTCATTGAATAACACATAAAGCAAATGAAGGTCCAGAAAAAGCTTTTGTTTAATAACTTGGAAATCATCCTCTTAGATCCAAAAGGTGTCAAATTAAAAAGACAAGATAATGCTACCTCTATAATTTTTTTTTTTTTTTTGCACATCATTTTTCAATTGCCACCAAATCTCAGACACGACTGGGAAGCCTTTTTCCCATTTTGCATCTCAGGCTGAGTGTGGTTAGCCACCACAAAGGTGATGAATATACCATTCTCATCTGAGATAACAGTGTGCATCCAACACACTGGCTCTGTCAGGATGCTGGCACTGTGTTCTTTCTCTGCAAAGCCCTTTGGACTGGGTAGCAGAGAGAGAGTTTACTTTGTATTCTAGAGGCTGCCTTGTAGGGATACAGAAGCCAATCTTTAACTAGTGAAATGGAACTTTAATGTTTACCAAGCAGGTAGGACCCAGGTGTTTCATCTCATCTGGTGAACAGAACAGCACTGTCAAACTACAGTAGTTTTTAGCAAATGGAAATTCTATATAGCTTCCTCTTCCTTTCCTCTGCCCTGCTTTATCCAAAGCAAGGTCCAAATATACATTTACTGCCTTCTCACAGAAGAAGGAAACAAGGAGTAAAAGAATAAATATCACTTTAAGCATGACATTGACATCCAAAAATCTTAAAGGGAGAATTTCTGGAGAATTTCCGAAGGACTGGGTTTTGATTTTTAATATTTTTTATTTTTTTTTCCCCAAGTCTCTTACCTCAAATCTAGTTTTATTCCTTTTCATCTTCATTTTTAACTTCAGAAAACAGACATGTTTCTCCCAAGGGAACAATTAAATGTGTTTTTCTTTCAAAATCTAAAGGGTATGGTGAGCAGGCTGTGTGTTCAGCAGGCTACTTTAATCAATGGAACCCATCCAGCCTACCACTGCTGACCAAATTGCAATTTACATCAGTAGAGAAAAACTTTTGAAATGGGAAGTTGTGGGAATATAATATCATTTTTGGCACAACACAGCATGCAGGGTGATATGTGGTTTAATAGTTTTCTAAAAAGCTTTTGGAAAAAGCTTTGAAACATTAAAAAAAAAATACAATAAGACAGTAAAATTTCAAGACCTGCCTAAACAGTGAAATCCATGCTATATGTGCAGGATTTCTGAAGTCCACATGACACTTAGGTCTCATTTAAGCCCTATGACATGCATTTAAGACAGGCCAGATCTTGCAAGGTACCCTCCCTCCTCTCTCCTATGGTCAGGCGTTTTTCCTCACATATACATAAAAATTTAAGTCAGGCAAGACCTGCAATATTGGAAAAACCTTTTTTATTCAAACAAACAAACAAACAAACAAACAAACAACCCCCCCCCAACAAAACTCCTCTCCCCTATGTTCAGGTGTCTTTCCTCATATCTACATAAATATTTAAGTCAGGTAAGACCTGCAATATTGGAAAAACCTTTTTTATTAAAACAAACAAATAAACAAACCCCCTCAACAAAACAAAACAAACAAGCAAAGCCTCAATAAACACAAACAAAAAGGACAAGCAATGGGCATCTGAAATTAGATGGAAAGTTTTTGTTTCTTTAAAAAATGGTTTTAATATGAGTTTTATGAACTCACCTGTCTTCTAATGTTAAAGATGCATATTTTTGCATATGATGAATAAAACAGAATGCATTTTTTCTAGATGGCAAGAAGAGACAAAGAATATCAGAACAGTTAGGGAGAAAACTAATTATGTTACACACTGAGAAATTTAGCATACCAGTGGTACCACTGTCTCTTTCAAGAGGAATAGATACTGTAAGAAAACCCAGACTGAACAAGCCCCGCAGATTGCTGAGGTTAACAGTTTTGTGCATACTTAATTTCATAGTTATTCTTTGCAAGTCTTACAGAAAGGTTTTAACATTATGCAAAGAGACAGTGCCTCCAACCAAGTATACATGGACTGTTCTCTCCTATTGCCTTAAAGAGCCACAAAGAACTAGGGAAAGAAAAATGCTGCTGTGCTTATCAAACAAGAGCTCAGTTTATTTGTGCTATAAATAAAAGTAGATCTTGATAGCATAATTACATTTCTCAGCATTATCCTCTGTCATTCACTTGAGAAAGAAAAAAGAAAGGGGAGAAAAAGTTCGCTTCACTATAATTTGTAATCAAAATTACTACACTTAAAACATAATTTTATTTCCCCGATTTCATTTCCTGTGGAGCTTTGTGGGGCAAATAGATAATATACAAAATCTGCAGGCAGATAATTCTCCCATACATTGCACTGTCATTGTCTAGACCATTTCACCCCCCTAGCCTTGTTTTCCTTGGGACCGTGGCCTGTGGTTTGATATTGAATTTTATCCTTGTGGGATATATCAGCATCAGAAATCCCAGGGGCGAATCAACTTTTACTCTATTACTTTCTCTAATTTCTCTTTTCTGCTCTCCTAAATTACTCTCCCTTGCCTTAGTCCCTTTTTATAATGTGAGTTTAAAAAAAAAAAAAAAAGGTGGTTTCCCACTATGAAGGATTAGCACAGATTATGGTGACCAGTGTTAATTATAGGTGAGGAAAAAGAATAGTGCATCTCTCCAATCTATTCTTGATTTCCCCCGTGTCTCTCTGTCTGGTAATAAGCCTCCTTTAATCTGGCAGTCCCCTTGGTGAAATCAGCGCCATGGACAGCAATATTGATTGCTTCTGAGAAACCATCACAGCTGCTCAACCAAATTACCTTTGATATGTGACCTTTAATGTAATTACTGCAACATCAAAGCATTTCTATAAATTATTAAAGAACTAATATACTTCATCATACAACCACTCTATTATACGTAAAATAAACAATCACAAGTAAACACTAGAATTTGAATTGTCCAAAAATCACAAAGTGCTCTTTACACATATATACACACTGTGCTACATTAACCTTCCATTCTAGGCAAAACAACTTCAAACTCTCCAAAAGAACCTAATTTACTCATTCAGATGAAGAAGATCCAAGTAATAGTTTTATGTTTTACATTCCAGTTGCTTCAAAATATGTACCATGTTTCCTTCCTACCCAAAAACAAAGTGCCATAAAGACTTTATTAATCAACACATACCTGCTTGGAAGTCTTTTGATTATTCCACAAGATAAGTTTATGTCCTACATATAACATAGAAATATGTGAAACATATTTCTGTCATAGTACAAAACACATCCAGAAAGTAATTACTGTAAAATATCTGCATGTAGCCACTCCACTAAAAACAAAGTGATACATAGCTAAGAGGCAAGGTATCTGAATCTGGACAAAACCTCCTCATGCCTCACCATTTCCATTCTTGTGCATATTATTAAAAATTACTTAGTTCTGTGTTTTATAATACAAAGAATACGAACAGCAATATTGCAAGAGCAAGAAAGTGTACAGTTTACTGGAGAATGGGAAAGAATGGCTTAGTCTAGTACTATTTATTTTTTCCTATACTATGCCCGTTAATTGTTTTTTATGCCTCCTCGGTCGAGCTGTTTGTGTCACAGACAGTGGAGTGTCAAGAGAAGATGTTGTATTTGTCTCATTTTGAACTTATGTGAATAAAGACTTAGACCCCTGACCTTAAAAGTGCCTCTTATTTTATGGTGATGAACTATGGTTGATATTTTTGGTGCATGTTATCAAGAACAGTCAGGTAAATCATAAATAATTCTCTTATACTCAGATAGGAACCATAAAACAGTATCCAGGCATGATACTTTAGCAAGAGACAAGACTGTTTCCTTAAATAAACTACAGTGATGTCATTCAGAGGATGAGTTCAGAAACTTGGCAGAAAGCTGAATGAAGAGGGTTTGCTGGTGGAAAGTAAACCTTTATCCTGAGACAAATAGAACAGGAAATGAAAGGGATGGGAAAATCAGTGTTCAGAACTCTAAGAAACCTGTTTGCACTTTTATACAGAGGATTCACTACTCCCAGCTCAATGAGATCCTGATGCATCTTCTGAAAGTGTATAAGGAAACAAAAAAAAAAAAAGGCCTTATAGAGGCAGTGTGGCCAGTATGGAGTATATGTAAGAGAAATTGCACTAGCCAAGGATGAAATTGTTTCCCTGTAGTCTAGAAAGAGTTGGTGCAGCCTTTGAAGGAAGTCTTGATCCTAACACAAAAGCTGGTTGAATTTTATCACTGTCCAAGAAAACAGTTTTGACTTTAAGAATTTTGTGAAGTCTCTAACACAGAGATTGAGATTCAGAACTATGACTATATAAAGAACTTAGGGAAAAAAAAAACCCTAAATTATCACTTGCCCTCCATAGAGTTCCATTTGCAAGTGAATGATCTCCCTCCTAATGAGAAGTACAAGGAGTCTCAGTGGAAAATCTGTAATTTCAATTATTCTTTTTTAAATACACAACACCTTATTCACCTTATTCAGCACATCTCTAGTTTAGATAAATATGTACTTTATTTCAAACATATTTCTGAAAATTTCAGTTAAAATGTTATCTGAAACATCCCTATTCAACATATTCTTTCTTTTTTTTTTTTTTTTTTTTTTTTTTTTTCTATCCAGTTTTATCATTCAGGAAAGAGAGAAGCAAAAGGAAAATATTGGAAGGGGGATGAGATAGAACAACTGAAATCCCCCCCACAAGACCGAAGTTACTTTCAATCTGCTGCTAAGGAATTTCTAGGGAAAAAAAAATTCAGAGGGAGTTGTCAGCTGACAGAAATATTTTTAGGCAATGAAGTATGTATATATTTGCATAAGGTATGGCCTTTTAAGCAAAGATAGATGTAGATGAGCAAGTGCGTGGGCATCTCCATACTGGCAAGGTGGCTTAGAGATAGGTAAATAGATCCAGGATGATGGAAACAAGCAGAGCAGAATCAACACTTTCCTCAAAACACAGGAACAAGGGAGTGTCTTAGATCTGAGGGAAAGGCAGGTTATAGCTACACAGCAATCAATCATTCAACACCAGCTAATAAAAACAGACTTTTGGGTAGATTTCCTCTCAGTTTAGGTGCAGCCTGGAACTCAGAAGCCCACTCTTCGTTACGCAGTCACTGGTTCCTGCTCGTTGTGAAACCAGCACCATTCCAGCTACAGGAGCACTTGGCTGTTCCCAATCCACGTACTCTGGCTGAATCTAAATAGTCTCTCCCTCCCTCGGGTAACCACTTAACTAGAAACCCATCCCAGCAGGACAAGTCTTCCCCACATAATGTTGATTCTATTTTTAGTTCTGCTTGTGTTGTCTGAACCTTAGATCTTGCTCATGTGAATAATTTTCCTCATTATCTCGTGTGCGTCTTTCCTCTCTCTCTCTCTTTTCTCCTTGTCTCACCGCCTTTCCAGTCTGCTACAGCTGCTTGAATACTAAAGTAACTGAGTCAAACCACTTTGTCATCAGGAATATGTTTTCATTCTGTGATAACTCAATAATGTGATCTGTTTCTTGATTTCTTGCTGCCAAACCTTGCTTCAGAGAAGAAAAGTAGCAAGAGGAAGCACCTGGTGAGGACTTCTAACATTTCCCTGTAGTGGTCAGAATCATAAAGCAGTTCCTCACCTGAGTTAGGCTGGTAGAATCCAGTCCATTACCAGTTGATTTCTGTTTTCCTTACTCCCAATAAGGGCAAAAAGCTTTTATTTTTTGCATGGAAACCATTTGGGTGGCTTGGTGGTATCTTGATTTTTTTAGCACAATGCAAATATTGAATCATCCGAACAAACAGAGACTTTCTGCTTCCAAATCTGAGATAAGAACACCATATGTAACCCATTTTAGACTTAAAAGAAAAAAAAAAAAAAAAAAAAAGTTATCAGTCTCGACTCACCCCCGGCAGCGTCTTCTGTTCATGCAGTGCGCTCTGGGCCTTTAGAGCAGACTCCCTTTCGCAGTATGTTAGGAAGGCACAGCCTGCAAAGATAAAGAAACATCTCGCTAACAGTGCTATTTCAGAGAAGATCCTTCTGAAATTGAGACGTAGAACAAACCACTTTCCTGTCATCATCCCATTCCCAGCAAATCAATCATAAAATTCTCTCCTTAGTGTGTCAGTAGTAGAAGTCAAGAAATGAAGCTATCATAGCTTCCTCTGAATCCTCGTGGAAAGTGAGCAACAGTGTACCTGTGAGTGCTTATTTTTCCTTCAACACATGCTTAAGTGTCAGCTACAGAAGGCTGCACAGGATTAGGGATCTCAAAGGTTCCACATGATGGCAAGGTGGGACGAGACATCCCACTCCTACTCCAGCAGCAGCACTGGGAACAAGGCCCTTGCTGCCATATGCTGAAAGGTCTCATGCCTTTCTTTTGTACTAGGTACTTTAATACAAGGACATACAAGGAGTTGGAACTTCCTATTGCAGAGGAAAATTTCTATTGTCTAGCCTGACCTGTATTAAAAACTCATTGCTTTTTTTGCATCACACCAGAAATCCACCTCCCTGCACTGGCTGCTGCAAGGACTCACTGACTTCCAGTCATAAACACAATCATGCCAAAGCCCAAACAATCACTCCAAAACATCCCTGACCCACAGATCACTTGAACTTCAGAGACATACTAATGGGTTACATCTTGAATTCTTCCAAAGATTAATTTATCAACTACAAAACCTAAAGCCCTGTCAAAGTAGAACCCTGCTATGCTTTCATTCCCCATCTCTATGCTTCCCTTCCAGTAAAACTGGTTTATGTTGCAATATCTTACTCCATTTGTGTGCCTGATGTGATCAAATTATTTCTTCTTACTGCAGTATACTGAAAACCTGCCAGTTCCTGCAGCAAAAAATATGTTTGCTATGCAGAAGACAGTTTCTCTGAAATTACTACAGAATGTCTCCAGTTCCTTGAAATGGAGGTATCATATCTTTTAAGGTTCAGGCAGCATGTCCCTCAAACTAAGAGCAACACAAATTCAGAGAGATTACCAAAGAAATAAACAAGTCCCATAATGTCACCTTTATCCACCCATCCTCTCCCCAAGAATATATAAAGTATGTAACAGGTGAGTAAACAGTAGACTGTAAACTTCTTTTCAGCTTTGATTGCCACTGTGAGCATTTTATCCACACAATGTTCACTGGTTTTTCCAAATTGTTTCCTTTGATAATATTACTGAAGAAATACACACTTTTACATGCTTTTAATAGATTAGCACATACAGGAAAATAGGATTTTTTTTTCTATAAATTTACATTTTTTTCTCAAAGATTGTTCTGTGGAAGTCACTGTACTCCTCTCACAATGAAGTTATGATATGGAATGAAAAAGAAGAAAAATAACTTTTTTTTTTTTTCACTATTTCTTATCCTGTATTACTTTCTGGAGGTCTTCTTACTTTCTGTTTACTCAAGCCAATCACATTTACTGTGACTCAATAACTGAGATTCAGACACAGAAGGTGACAATCAAAAAAGGATACTGAATGTCATCAAAAATTTGTGTACTTGGAATTATTTTGATTTGCTCCCCTCTAACTTTAAATGGATGAGTTTTCAGTTAGTCTGTATCCACCAAGGAGAGGAAGAAATCATGGCAGAGTGTTTACAGCTAGCAGAAGTAATGGATTGAAAAGGATCCTTAAAAGTCACCCATAGCCTGATAATCAAATGGGAAACTATGCTTAAATTTAATTTCGGTGCTAAATCACAGGCTGAGAGCTCTCTGTTTACTAGATACAATAAGAAAGTCTCCCTTCAGCAGCAGACGTGGAGCAGCTGATACAGTCTAATTAGGCACATCATAGCACACTGTTATAGAGATAAACTATGCAATGTAAAGCTCTCATAATGATAGCTATATTTTTCTCCTCATTGTGATTGCCCCAATGACAGTTCAGGGTAACAATGTCCTACTCCTATAGTACCAGGACTGTAATTCAGGCCAAGTAAACAGAAGACATCTCTTCTCTGAAGGTGGGTATTTTCCACCCAGGATCCACCCTGTGTGTGTGTGTGTGTGTATGTGTGCGTGTGTGTGTATGTGTATGTGTGTGTATGTGTGGAGGCAAGTTCTCAACAGGGAGAAGCCTCCACTAAGTTTTCTCCAAACCTGTTGTCAAAAGTGGTTAGAAGTACCAAACTCCCCAAAACAGTACTCCGAATGTATCCAGTTATCACTGATATAACAAAAACACTGTTATGAACTAAAAGACCTTGAAATTGAAAAGAAATCTACTCTCTCATATGATCAGACAAAAAAACCCTCCTGTTTTTCAGAGACAAAATGTATGCTCTGTGGAATTGTTTCTTTTTCCCTCTTCATTCATGCACACGAATTACAATCTATCTCACACATGTTGGGTAAAAAGTAATATTTCTATGAAAAATAATATCTTATTTACTTTAAGTAAGGCTTGATTTCTTAGAGACAATAAGAAGTTCCACCCCAGCAGTGGCCTGAAATGAAATAAAGTAGAGATTAATGATCATCGCAGGCCTCAAACCTGAACTTGAAAAGGACAGCTCATGGGGATTTTTTGTCTTCCCTTTCCTTACCACAAGAATTCTCCGTAAGGCATATATGCAGCATTAGGCATCAGCTAAAATAATAATTTTTTTTGAAAACGTGAGGCCTTTTATAAAACAATACTTATCTATTATTCCATCCTGCAAGAATTTCTTGTGCATGAGGATAAAATGAAATACTCTGTCTTGCACCATCCTCCCTGCCTCCCTGAAACACCAAAATTGATCTTTACTTTGTACTGTGATATTTAAAGGAATGAGAACCTCTTTCACATATTACTTTTCCTAGGCTAACCTTTTCATTGTGCCTCCATATGACCCCTCCAAAGGGTTCTTCCTTCCTGGAGAATCTTGCTTAGAAAACACAACACTAGACACTTAGATTAACACTATGAAATACAGTGTCCTAAACAACTGAGTCTTGAAATAATGTTGTACGGAGCAGCTATGTTGGGGTTTTTCTCAGAGAAAAGAAAATGAGAAAAAAGTGGTTTGTTTTGTATTATTTTTTTTCTCTTATTTTCATTTTGATTTCCCAGATGAAACAAAATTTTAGAACAATCAGTTTTCCCTGCTGAACCTCACGATTGTGTACAGAACAACTTATTTCACTGGGAAAAAAAAGGTTTTTCATAGTAAACTCCTTAGTAGCTCAACTTAACTGCTCACTTGCCATCAGCTGTTTGGTCTGGGTGTGAGCATGACTTCTGGGTGGAAGGCTTCATATTCCATTACAAAACATTTGCACCATCCATCTCCTTTGAATTGCCCATGTTCAGCAGTATAATGAACATTTCTCAACATATCTCTTAAGTAAAGATAGTGTGAAAGCAATGCATTATTTCTATCCTCCACTTCCATGGGTGGTAATGACTCAGTCAGTACAGTGTTTGTGAATTATATCAGAATTTGAACAAAAATTCTAATTGACAAATTGACAATGAAGGGCTTGGTCCAAACTGATCCTAATTTCAATTCCATTTTTCTCATTCATTCCAGACATATGTCAATCAGCTAAAAAAGTCCTGTGTTTGGATTGTGTCTTTCCAGGTGTTCATTTGCTACCAATGGACAACTTTTTGGGCAAGCACATAAACATCTGGAAACTCCTACCTTCTACTAATCTATTGAACTACAGTCTCTTGAAAGCATGAGGACATATCAAGTTGTCTCCTGGGAAACAGGATTGCTAAAGAGATGGTGGGAAACAAAAACAAAAGCTTGAGTTGGAAAAGAAATTACAAAAGCTCTACTTTAATTTTACCTCCAGAGAATTCAATAGTGCAAATAATAATTGTATGAGATACAGATGGATAATGATTGTGGCTATGGCAACTTCAACTTCATAGTAAGTCTTCAGAATATTTTGCACAAGCCTAGGAGGCAAAACTGTCAGGAGACACACTGTGAACTGAACTAAGTAATTCTAATAACTGAGAAACAGTCACACAGCCTGAGTTGAAGAAGGAAAGGCAGGACCTGGGTGAATGGACAACAACCCACTTTAGCAGAAGACCATGTTTGAGACCATCTAAGCAACCTCAAAATTCACAAGTCCATGGAACATGATGAAATGAATCCATGAGTCTAGAAGGAACTGCAGAGGAAGTGGAGACCACAAGGTAGCCACTAATTGGAAAAGAGGAAAAAATAGCTATTTTTAAAAGAGAAACTAGAAAGACCCAGGGAACTATAGACCACTTTGGGTAAGATCATGGAGCAGAGACCCCTGGACAACATGCTACATGGAAAATAAGGATGTACTTAGCGACAGTCAAAATTGCTTCCCAAATGGCAAATTGTGCCTGGCAAACTTGTGGGCCTTCTACAAAAGGATTGTAGCACTGGTGGAAAAGGCAAAAGCAACTGACACCATCTACCTGGATTTATGCAAAGCATTTGACAGTGTCTCACAAAACATCCTTGTCTCTAAAATGGAGAAAAATTGATGTCAGGAATGGGCCAGTGGAATTGGCTGGAAAGCCACATTCCAAGTTTTGCTGCCAATGGCTCGATGTCCAAGTGGAGAACAATGACAAGTGGTGTTCCTGTTTCTCAGGATTTGGTATTTGAACTGGTGCTGTTATACATCTTTGCTGGCAATATGGACACTGGATTTCAGTGTGCCTTCAATAGGTTTACCTTGAAACAGAAATTTGCTCTGTGGAGCAGTCCACCCTCTGGAGGGAAGGGATGCCATCCACAGGGATCTTGACAGGCTTGAGAGGTGGGTCCATGCAAACTTTGGGGAGTTCAACAAGACCAGGTGCAAAGTCTTTAATCCATTTTGGGACAAACTCAAGCACAAATACACACTGAGCAGAGAATATACTGAGAGAAGCCCTGCCAAGAAGGACTTGAGAATGTTGGTTGATGTCAGCAATGCACACTGACAGCCCAGAAAGCAAACAATGTCCTGGGCTTCAACAAAAGAACTGTGTCCATCAAGTTGAGGGGGGTGATTTTCCCCTCTAGTCCACCTTTGTGAGAGTCCACTTGGAGTACTGCTTTCATTTACAAACTTACAAAGGACATGGAGCTGTTAGAGAGAGTCCAGAAGAGACCACAAAGATGATCAGAGGGTCTGGGACACCTCTTTTGTAAAGACAAATTGAGAGAGTTGAGTTTTTTGAGCTTGGAGAAAAGAAAGCTTTGGGGACATCTAACTTAAGGAGCTGCAAGAGAGCTGGAGAGGGACTTTTTATCAGGCCTTTCTATCATTTTTTATAAGTGATAGAACAAGCAGAAGAGGGTAGATTTGGATCAGACATTAGGAAGAAATTTTTTACTCTGAAGGTGATGAGGCACTGTACTATGTTGCACAAAGAATTTGCCAATGCCTCATCCTTGGAAATGTTCAAGGCCAGGTTGGATGAGGCTGGGTACCTTGGTCTAGCAGAAAGTGGACCTGTCCTTGGCAAGAGAGTTGGAACTAAGTGGTTACATTGAGGATTTGAACCCTAATGTATTGCCTCTCTTGGAACAGTTCTTGACCCAGATTCTCACCTCAGCCACAATAATCTAGAACAGTTAGGATAACCCCAGGGATTGAGAAGTCTGGTTTGAGTGATCTAAGCCAATTTTTAATTCACAAACTTTTGTGACTATAGTGCATGCTCTCAACCAGTTATCATAGCTTGGCTGACAGGTGATAACTTCTGAAACTACAGCTTTTCCAATACTTGTGAGTGTAACTAAGATCAGAATCATTGCCCAAGAAAAAAAAAAAATTCCACAAGGCTGTCAGGTTTTTTGTTGGTTTTTCTTCTTTGAGTCAAATACCTGCTTGCTTTTAGTTACAAATATATTAGTTAACAGTGAAGATTTTCTTAATTGGCCTTCCTCTGTTGTGTTATGTTAGAATCCTTCACTGCACATAAACTAGTGAACAAGAGAGTCTTCTGTAAAAGAAGAAAGAATACAGATCAGCTCCTTGTATCTACTTTTTCCGCTACCATCTTTAGTGTACCTCATACCCTAAAACCCCAAAACAAGGGCTTTACTCCAGCAAACCACTATGGACTTTCAGAAAGCAAACTGCAATCCAAGCATAACTCTCCAAGACACTCATACTGTATACTGAAAATGGAAGAAGCAAGTAATTCTGCATACCTTAGGTCACAGTCTAGTGGTCATGCTCCAGCTAAAGAAGATCTACAGTTTTCTAGAGAAGCTGGTTTGAGAGCAAAAAGTTGACATTACTGGGAAAAAAAAATAGGAACTCTCAACTATTTGCAGGTCTGAGCATTTCATTTAGTGATGCTTCAATTTCTCTATGCCCTAATTACTATTGAAAAAAATTAGACCAAGATATATGAGTTATCTTTTGTGGACCAGAGATCTGTGTCCCATTTTCCAGACTCTAGGTTTGTGTTTTAAGAGATGTCCTTCTCTGAAAATAAAGAAGTTCATTTCTTCAAAATTTGGAGGTCTGTTATATAGAGAAAAATCATGATACTTAAGAAAACTCTTGCCTTAAAATCAACATCTCAGGTTACGTCTCCCAGCTAGGATTTCAAAGTGAAAAAGAAATCTTTTTTTGCTTTAACTATCCTAGCTCTACATGTCTGGGTTTGAAACAAATCTCATTTGCTCTGTCTACAGCAGACTGCCCGAGGTTTAATCACTTGAGGGTTTCAGAGATTGAGCTGAATTTTCTTGAGGGAGACACAATCAATAAAGACTTTTGGAACTGGAAATGTTTTATCCAATTTCTTCATCTGTTTCTCTCTCAGTGATTAACTACCTTCTGACAAAAGTTAACATCTTTGCTGGTAAAGAACATTCACTTGGCTAGAACTTTCTTTTTCTCCATCTCCCCTGCTGCACAACAACTGAACACTAACTGTTTAGAGAAAAAGATAGGAATAAAAATCTTCCCAGATATCAGCTTCCCTGTCAATTATATTGCAAGGCAGATTAACATCCGAAATGCCCTGCTGTGTGGCATGCTAATTTTCTTTTTCCTCTTATGCTGTTTTCCATTAACTATTATGATGCTGTATTATTCCTGCTATAGATAATTTGACAGGTTCTCTCTGTTAAAAGCATACAAAAGACTCACTCATATACATCCATGAACCAATACTAAAAAGAAAATTAAGAAGCGCAATCTGCAATTTCAGAAGTTAACCATATTTACAGAATATTAGCTCACTTTAAATGCATTTATGATAGTTCAAAATGAGACATTGATATGCACAGTCCAAATCAGAGTCAGTCCTCATTGTAAGCAGTGTTTAATTATATTTAACAGTGTACAGGCAGACAGCAGAGACTTGAGCATCTGTTAGTATGTGTGTTTCAACAACACAGACAATGGTTTTCTCCTGATTTTTGATAACTAGTAGTTTTTAATTAAGCATCAGTTCTTAAAATCAGAATTTCTCATGGAAATTTTTAACAAAATAGTTCAACAACTTTCTCAGCCCTGTGATACCATTTCTGACAAGATCCTACAGAAAGAGTAATTTATTCCAGGACAGTAATTTATTCCAGTAATTTATTCCAGTAGTCTGGGCTCTAATCTGGATCAGGAACACAGGGTCTAGAGTGCGGAGCTTTGACACAGGAGAGCACATTGTCACTGGCAGACCCCCAAAGCTTCGTGTTTGTTTTTTAAGTAAGACCACAGTTAGCTTGTCTCCACACTACTGCAAAACTGGAAGGCTCTTGACCTGTCAAAATCTTCCCCAGGATGGGGAACAGTTTCTGGTTCTGATTCATACATAGGTGGTTTTTTTCCTGGGGTCTTGAAAGTTCCTTGCAAGGTTGCTTGGAATGATCCTTTGCTGACTGATACACTCAAAACAAGGTGCAGAATGAACAATTGATTTGACACACCATGCACCAGGTCTTGTTTTCTTATAACTGCCAATGTTTCAGCTTTAAATTTCATCCTGAAACTCCAGAGATAGTTTTGACCATGCCAGCCAAGTCAACAGAAGACTCACTGCTCAAGTTTCTGCAATTCTGACTATCCAGAACATTTTCTCCCCAGTACAGGTGTCTAATTTCAATACACACAAGAAATGGCCAATGAATAGGCTCCCCATTAAAGAAATCAGAATGTAGATTACTGGTTAAGATAATTGTCTACCACAGAGAGTGCTGGTGTGCCAAATAAGGCCTGGAAATATTTAATGCTTTGAGTTACAGTAGAAAACTTAATTTTAAACAGAGCAGCCTCTTCAATTTCTCATTTGTTGCTTAATACCTGTGTACTTCTTGTTGTAATGCAGGGTGTATGCTTCCAAGCCCTAATAATCAAACAGTTAGGACATGCTTTGGATTTAAAATAAGGAAAGACAGATATTCAAGTGAAAATAATAGTCAAGTGCTGTTCTGGACCAAGCAACAATGTTCCCAGTGTTTCAGAACTCTGTCACTCATAAAAAAGCAATGAACAAACTCTGGAGATCACTCAAGTGAGAATAAGTAGATTCCAGCTTCTACTCCATAATACTGCATCAAGTTTGAGTTAGAATGCTGATCATCTCTAAGCTTGACTTGCTTCAACCTACCTATTACTTCAAAGGTAATCCAACATAATTATGTTACCCATTTTACATTGGCAGACTCAGGGAAATAAAAGTAGAAAAAAAATCTTGAAATCTTGAAATCTTCAAGATTTCTTGTTTGCAGTGGGGAGATAAAGAAAAAGATACCGAAATCGGGCCGGGGGCGGAGGGGGTGGGGGCGGGGGGTGTTGTGTCTTATGATTCATTAGAGAAAGTTAGGAGAAAAAAAGAAGTGTTACTGTTGAAACAGTAACACTTAAATTCAGAATGTTATGGGTTAAACCTCCTTAGACTACATGCATTAATTAGACTCTACCTGCTGTTCCGGGTCCTGCCTTTTGAGTTCTTTCTATTGTTAGCAGCATGCGAATAACTCAGTGGATTTTCTAAAACACTTAGCTCTTTCAGAAACTTTTCCTCCACTTCACTTTGTTTTGATTTTTGGATTCACTTCTTTTGGAGAGACTTCTTCAAGAATGCTCATCTAAGCTCCAGAGGTTATGCTACTGTTAAGCAACAATCACTTTGAATGCCTTAAATCTTGGCAATATAAAGCTAAAGCGAAAACATCTCTAAACTAATTAGACTGCTCTGCTACTTACAGGTTTGTCCAAGCCTTTCTTTTCTGCATCTATATAGAGTGGGTTTGATTTGGTTTTTTTTCCTCTTTTCTTTTTTTTTTTTTTTTTCATTTACTGCCCATTATCTTTCACAAGGATGAGAAACAGACATTTCTTGGAAAACAACATCAAGTCTATGTGCAGGAAATTTGCATTAAAAAAATTGATATTTTCACCCTTAAAAAATGTCAGGCTCATGCAGCAAACATCTTGTTGATAGCATCATCAAATGATTAGTTATTTATGCTTTTGTCTCAGAAACACGTAAGTAGCTTGTTCTAAACACAGACTCGTATGCTCTCTAAACAACCTCATATTCTTTATTCTCTCAGACAGGGCACAAGTGTCAATATAGATTTCTGACATTTCCAGCTCAAGGTTGAAAGAAAAAGGCACTAAAACAACTGCAGAAAAGAGCTATTATTAGACAACTCCTAGCTCATTCAGAAACAAACTATTGTAATTATCTCTAGAGAGTTATTGCTCTTACCAAATTTGCCAGCCCACACTTTTCTGATTCAGGAAATTCAGATTCAAAATGGAACCTTAAAATACCACTCAAAATCAGCCTTATTACTCACAGTTACTGAGTTTTTCTCCACACTACATATGCAAGAACTGTAAACTGGACAACATCATAACCTCTCTGCTAAGTTTCACAAGCTTTTGTAAAGTTTGAATTTAGGGAAGTACATGCAAAGCCACCTTAGGATTTTTATGTTGCAAAAGTAAATCCAAACCCACAAAAAATGTATTTCCTGATTCCAGCTGATATAGAAATTAAAATCTTTAAGCAGCAGCTGCTCCTACATGATGATCACCCTGAGACTAGAAGTCTCCAGAAACTTGTAAGAGTCACAATATGAGCCAGAGAAAAGTCTACAATACCAGCTGGCTTCATGAGATTTCTGGAGACAAATTTCAGAACAATTAACATCCAAGCTCCCATAAACAGATGCTGTTTTCCATATGTTTTGACTTTGAATAGCTTCTTCTATCCTCTAAGAGATGTTGGAAGAAAATAGGTATTGTCTCTTATCACCTATGCCTTTCTCTTTATCCTTCTTTCTCAATTTGGCTTGTTCTTTAAGTATAGGTAGCAGAATGGTATGAAGTAGGATCAAGTTCTTCTGCAAGATTGCAGGGATTAAGTAATCTTCTTAATCAACAAACCTCTCTGTCTACTTAGGGCTGAGAACCACGAGGCATAGTCTGTGTGTGTGCATGAGAAAGGGAGGTGAGATGAGGTGCTCTGGGAGCATGGCAGAAGAAAGATGAACAGGGCTTCTCAAAGGCCCTATCAATTAGTTATAACACAAAGGAAGAGGGGTGTGTCCCAAGGGAAAGGGCTTCCACTGTCTTTCTGACAAAGCTGAGCCATCTTTGAGTGGCACAAGCTTCCTTTAAGAGCCTGGCTCATGCATAAGGAACTTAGGAACCTAGACAAGGCAAGCAGAGACTGAATGAGGATTTAACCACCTGTTCAAAGCCACATAAGGAGTTTGTAGAAAAGGTCAAACTTGAACCCAGAATCTCCCAAGACCTTATCTAGAGCTATGAACACCTATCAGTCTGTTTTTCTTGGCACATTCCTGTGCAGAATCACAAATACATTACATCCCCAGTAGAATATCTCAAAATGGCAACCTGGGAAAAAACACTATTGTCCCTTGTATCCAGGTGTATTTCCCATCCACTACTGTGGGACAACGTTCCTGGGTAACAAGTTTGAATGTGAATTTAAGCCTAAGACTTTAGATTTTTACTAAAGGTATAAGGATGTAATCTTTGAAGTGAAAAAGAAACAGTGAATTTAATTAAAACAAGATCTGTGCAATTTACAATGCTTCAGTGCACTAGGTTTAAAAAGGGCTCTTGTCAGGCTGAAGTAAAGGAGGTACAATTTCCTGACACATAGAGAACAGAAGGAAATGTGTAGTAATGAACTGCCAAAGACATATTTTGATCATATTTTTGTTGATCAACTTAAAAATTAGTGATTGATGAGTATATAGTAAATTGTTTCAATAAAAAATTTGAAACAAGTTATAGCAGAATTTTTTTATACTTTGAGAACTGAACTTGTGTTAGATGATGAACAGTGTAGATCACAAAACACTGATGGGCTGGCAGGAGGAATGTGCATGATAAGTGTCAGTTGTAGAAGTACTATCTAGCAAGGCAGAAGATCTGATATTAAATTTAAACAGCACAGCTAAGAAGATTTTACACATCAAGAGGAATGGAGAATAAGTTGCAACAGATCCTAGAGGGTGCTGAGCCCCTTAATAGCATGGTCAGCCACCTGAATCCCTGCTGAGGGGGATGAGCCATGCCTAGAACCTTGCATGGTTCAGCTCTGGAAATACATGTAAAGAATAGCCACAGAGGCCAGTGCTCAACGGGACAAATAAAGCTGAAAGGCAGTAATGTCAAAAGACATTTTCAGATGACAGTGGGCAATATCATATACAATAGTGTGCATGTCTCTTCCAGATAGACACCCCCTTCCTTTTAGACACCCATAGAAAACCCACATCAAAAATGATCCTGTCAGCTCTAATCACCTAAAAGTGTTAAGAAACACATGGAAGGAAAAATAAAAAATGGAAAAGATTAATTTCAGAGATGAGTAATAGAAATTTGTAATGGACTGGGAGGGCTGACTTATGAGAGGAGATTAACTAAATGTGTATGACTTGGGTAAATGATGACTCAGGGGGATAGATGATAACAGGCTGCAAATCTTGAAGGTAAAAGCGCAAAGATTGGAGAAAAGTTGTTCAGGGTGATACCAGGGAACAATAACTGGAGGTAACAACAGGAAATTCAATATTGGAACATTTAGCTTGAGCTTTAGGAATGCTCCCTAATTATTCAGAATATTGGTGTTTGTTCCTCCTGCTCAGCCGCAAAGTGACTTTTTATCTAAACAACCTGTTAGTCTGGAATATACTTAATTTAATTTTTATTGGCATTTATTTGCATGAGTGTAGTGCATGGCCACATAACCTGGGGTTTTCCAGATCATACAAGTTGAAGGGTAATAGTGTAATAATATCTTAAGCATGATTGAAGGGTGTCTATGTCTTGGTATGTTGGAGGCAGGCATGGAAAAAAGGAAGGGAGGCTAAAAGTGGAAAGTTAAATCAGCATTGAAGGGCAGAGGGTGTTTTTAGAGCAAACTTTTAACTCAGTAATTTTCCAACACCTTTCTTTGTCACTCTTCCATCTGACTATTCTGTAAAGTTTTTGTCTTCTTAATCTGCTAAAAGGCATAAGGAGAGAGAATTCTTGCAACCCTGGAAGAGAATCACAGCCACAGACTCTTCTGTCATTTAGGACAATTGCAAGCTATAAGATGTAAGTTTATGACCCTACAGAAGGTAAAAGTAAACATTACTATCTCTCCCAGCCATTAGAGTAAATCAGTCCTTCATGGAACTTTTATTACTTAAGTGACTTGAAACCATAAACAAAAGTTAATACTGATCCAAGAGCAAATGCAGAGGGCCTTCATTTTCACCCTTCTCCCTATTTCTAACTTTAATGTTTCTATTCAGAAGTTTAGCACATTGTCTAACCCAAGAAAAAGCCCATTTTTTAAGAAAACAGTTTCAATAGTCTTTCTTGGTGAAAAGAAATCAAAATGTCAACTGCCTGTGATAAAATTTGCATTAAAACACCATTCTATCCATGGGCAGCAGGGCAATTGCCAGTAATTTTTAAGTGGTTAGACGGAGCTGAACAACCAGCCAGTCACCAAATTTTCCTGAGTAGTATAATTATTTTTTTTATTTAGTAAAATTTTTTTCAGGGAAAAAACTGAGAATCAATCTCACACACAGACACACACAGACACACACAGACACACACAGACACACACAGACACACACAGACACACACACATACACAAAACCTATTATAATTTTCCAAGATTTTTTTAAAATAAAAGTTTACTATGACATTTTGCTTGGTATGTTAGTATAGATTGGGAAGTTCTAGGCCAGAAATGAACAGAAAGGCATGTCTATACCAACACAGTAGCAGCAAATAGCTCCCCAGTGGGGAAGTATTCAGACTGTAGAGCAGTCTCCTCAAAAGAGACTGTTGGAAGCCATTTTGACCAAGACATTAAGAGACAGATGAAAGAAACATTCTAGGCTACCTCATGGATACACTGACCTACCAAATTTTTCCCTGTTACCAGTCAATGAATCAGTGGATAGTGGATGCCTGAAAGCAGACACACATCAAAGATGTGGTTACATTTTACTGTTTTTTATCTGTCAGGAAAGCTAAAAATAGTGAGCCAGCTGCTGAGCATCTCTGGGAGGCTAAAACTCACTGGAGAATCCCTGCTGATGTCAGAAAGTAAGAGAGTAGAATTTAATGAGTCTAAAAATCCCAAAGAACAGCTACTGTTGCCTTCAAAGGTAGTGGACTAGAACATTATATAAGGACAATGGTACTAGATCAGACAAAGTCTACCTTATTTAATATCCTCATTCCAGTGGTGGCCAGAAGCAGAGGATGTGCATCATGCCTCCTCTGAGTATTCTTCTCAGATTTCAGCCTTGTGGCTCAGAGACTTCTGGTCCAAATGTGATCTCTGCATATACAGTAATCACTTGATGAAACCAGTATTTCCACAGACATTTGGTATATTTTAATATTTCTATTTTTGTTGGGGATTTTGTTTATTTGTTTGTTTTTTGTTTTGGTTTGGTTTTTTTTTTTCCCACTGTAAACAGATTTAATGGTGCTTGATTGTTTATTTTGTGGGTTTTCTTATAACTTATAGTAAGTTTTCCAGAAAAAGTAGTTGACCCTGGTTAGTAAGCTTCGGTCATAAAAACACTAATTATAGGAGTCTACTTCCAGAACCACCTATAATCTGATTTTATGGAGCAGTCCAAAAGTTGAATCAAGAGGTTATAGATTTAAAAGCATCCTACAAGGCTCCCAGTATCTTACCAACCCTTTTACAGACCCAAATATTTAAGATCCAAGTACAACAGCTGGCAGAAGCTTTGAGTTGAAGCATTTCTCAAATATTTTGGTTCCTGTAAAACAACATTGCTCAATAGGGAACTAATTTATCACAGAATTTCTTCTCTAATCTACCTCTGCTGATAAACCAAATTTCTCATGATAACATATTCTGCATGATAATGGGATAATACCCACAGGAATGTTAAATAATATTTCTCCGACCCCCAGAAAAAAAAGCAATCTTACATACACTCTTTCACGCCTTCCCCACCCTTAGATGAGGACTATAAAATCTGTGCAAGGTCCTTACATATTCAAAAATGAAAATTCAGGATTTTGAGGTAATTTTTTTTTTTTTACTGGAAATTAGAAACCAGGAAACAGCAGAATTTAAATTGTCTTTATAGGAAAAAACTATGTTAATATATGTATGCTTTATAGAAGATGTCAGTTATATGATTTTTCTGTTCCCTGTACTTTCACTTCTCTCAGTGGACTGTCGTTGTTCCACTTCTGTACAGATCCTATCAGATCAGCATCCTCATCAAAATACATCCATGCAGCCACTTCAGTACAACTGAAGCAATTCTTCATCTGAATTGCAGCATGCCATATGATCACCATATGATTCAATTGCAACAAATTAGGTTTATCAGGATATGCAGAATGCTATGTTATAGCTAAGGCAGCAGGAATTCTTACCTTGGTAAAGGGGCAAAAGAGGCAAAACCAGAAACTTCTCATCCAGCTTTTATTAAGTAGCAAAGGTGCTAAGGCCCACATCTTCCTCCCAACCCCTGATACGCATGTGACACTTTTTCACACAACTCAGACCCTAATTGGCAGTACTTGTTTTTTCCTTCTCCTCTTTCTACAAAAAAATTTCAGAATTGCTTCTCACTAGGATGCATGCCATAAGAATTCCATGCCCAAAGATGATGACGACATGTTCTAAGATGCATATTGCAGCTTGAAATTGCCTTACCAAGCTTAACAGCTAAACAGATAAAATTTAGCATTGACAGCTCAAGCATAAGTTTAATATTGCAGTTTAACACTACATTTGATGACTCATGGTCAGGTTTGTCCAACTGCTGAAAAACCCTCCTCAGTGACAACCTGCTGACATGCTGGACTAGCTAATGGCTATGTTACTCTACCTCTTGTCTTTGCCCTCCATGGAGCGCTGCCAGGTATCCACAAAGTCTTTCAACCGCTCTGCATTTCCATGTCTAAGACTTTCATCGTTTTTGAGCGGATGCCCTGCAGCCATATCACTGCCCCTTTGGCTATGATTCCTGCAAACTCATGGAACTTTGTGTTCCCCGAAGAACTCCATTTGTGAGGGCTTTACTCGCAGCTCACATCTCACACCAGGAGACACTGGTCTTTCCCCCTACACATGGTTCTGTATTGTGTATCACATTGTTAATGGAAGGACAAAGACAGAGAAGCTTGCAGCTATTGTTCTGGTTTTTGGTCAGCACTCAAGGTTCATGTAGGTCTTCACAAATTTGAAGACTGCTTGGAAAGCTGGTCATCTTCTAGTGGGCTTTGTGTGACAGAGCGTGTTGTGACACTTTGAAATGCACACCTAGGGATGTCCCTGTTCCAAATTGTTTGCTTAAGGTATGATTGCATCCCTTTCTTCATGTGCAAAAAGGAAAGGACAGTGTCTTAATGTCAGTGTGTTGCTCTAATGTTGTTTCCAGTAGTAAAAGCCAAAGCATATGTCAAGAAGAATGTTCAAAAATCAGGGAAAAGTGTACCATTGACATTAACAAAGCTGTTGGAAAGGCCCAGCATGACGAGGGGGTACCATTCCCCACACCCATATTCCAAAAGGTGGAATACAAAACCTGGAACCAGAGAGATATTACCAAATTCCTGTATTATACAAGAAATAAGAGCTTGTTCTGTCAGGTTGGCAAAATGGAAAAAAGCTCCACATAGATAGGATTGCTGGCTACATCCCCACAGTAAATATCAAGGAGAAAAGAAACATTTAAAATAAAGGACAATGTTGCACAAGGACAAATAAGTATAAATTGACCATGAATAAATTTGATTTGGGAATTAGAAAAAGGTTTCCAACCATCAGAGGAGCGATGCTCTGGAACTGCTTTCCAACAAGGATAGTGAGAGCAAACGACCTAATTAGTTTAAAGATGAGGCTCGATAAACCTATGAAAGGGATTATGTGATGTGGTTGTCTGCAGTGGTAAGGAACAGATCCTGATGAGCCAGAATTTCCCCCCAGTCCTGTGTTCCAGGCTGAATTCTGTCAACCTAGACTCCTCTGCAGTGCAGTGATTTACCAGGCATCTCAGAGACCACCCTGTTCTAAAACAGGATTGGCTTCCTTTTTTCCAAAGATCATACATTTCAACTTATATTGAAAGGGAACTTCTACTACTGAAAATGTAAGGAAAAAAGAGGAAAAAGCAGAAAAAAAAGAAGGAAAAAGCTCCTAGAAATCTTTATAGATGGTGGTAAATGAGGAACTTAGACATTTGTTGTTGAAATAAAGGTGGGGGGGAAGAAAGGAAAGATTATTTATATTGGAAACTTGGGCAAACTACTTCATTATTTTGATTAATAAACATACAAACAGGAAACCATTTTGATATTTAATAAAAATCAATCCATGCATTTGTAAGTTTAGTTGCAAGAAGTAACACATCTAGATAAGCATATTAGTCATGCAAACCATATTTTCTGTTCAACTCTGAAAACTGAGAGCAGCACTCTTGGCTACCTAGCAGTTTCAGGTGAATCACAGAACTGGCAATCCACACCAATTACTATGAAATGGAGCCTGCGAGGTCAGTTCATCCAACCAGCTACCAAAATGCATGGCATACATAAAGCATTAAACATTTTTTGTCCAATCATTTCCTAGAAACCTCCAGAAATAAGAAGAATCTGCATTTTGGAATGATAGTAGAATATAAACTGCCCCAGTCTGAATCCTATTAAGTATTAGGGTGGCAGGTGAAAAAGATTTAGAATATAACTACTCCTCCTTTTTCAATAAAAAAGCCTTATGATACACTTCTGCAAAGTTAAAGTTGTCCCAGGATTACCCCAACAGCAGTCTTAATATTAGCCATTATTTTTTCTTTAAGATAATTGATAAAGTTCCCAGGAAAGATGAGTCTTGATATGCAAAGCAGTTTCACACTGCAAGGGAAATTATTTTCTGATAAGAATATAGAGCAAGTACCTCTGGTGTCTTGAGATATCTTAGGGTGTCATAAACTCACCACACAATTCACAGTGGTTTTATGCCTGACCACTCCAACAGAGTTTCCCATCCATGTTTCTCAAATTAGATCACTTCAGTCATGGTTATTAAAGCCATAGGGACAAATCTCCCCATTTTTATCATTTCCAAATGAAAAATAGGCTGCACAGACACAGTCCAGAGTGTCAGTTGGCATCTCATCCTTCACCTAACATAACTGTCCTCTATACAGAATAGAGTATATTATCACAATAGCTGATGAGTACAGTGTATTAAAGTCCTAAGCCACAGGAAGGGTTTTTTTTACCCATGTTGCATGATTCCTCTTCTGCACCAGTGCTACTGAAAAGAGAGAAATTGCCATCCCTCTTCCACAGATGTTGAAAGACTGCCTAGAGATAAGCAGAAGAACTCTGACTACCTTTCTCATCTCTGCATACAGAGTACTTAGTAGGTCAGGACTGTTTATCCTAGATACCAAGTTAAACCCAGCACTTTGCCTCTTTCAGCTTTTCCCAACTTGTCCATAGAGCATTTTACTTTCTCTCAGCTGAGTCCATAAAGAGATTTGGGATCTTTTTTGAAATGGAAGATGTTCTACAGCTACAAGCTGTTATAGCAACAAGCCTGCCTACTGCTCTCCTGGGCACCTGCATTATGCAGAGCTTGGTGTTCTTACTCTTCGCTTCAGGATTTGGTGTGACACTTCTGAAACACAGCAGACTAGAGATAGGATATTTAAAAGAGACAAAAATCCTTAAGATTAACTTCAAAAACTTAACTTTTTCCAAAGTTGCCAGGAAGAGAAGATTTGAAACCTAAAGAGATACAGATAACTTGGAGAGAAGCGCAGAGAGCAGGATGGATGTAAAGGAATCAGAATGATCTCATGGCAAACGTTTATGTCTGTACACCTTGTCCCTCTTGTTATGGTTTTACATGTTAAGAAACAGAAATGGCTTCCTCTGGAAAACCTGTCCTCCAACCCATTTTCAGGATGAATGACCGGCTCTCAGTCAACTACGTCTCTCTGATTTTGGTCTGTAGAACAGGACTGATGTTTCCAAATGCCTAAACAGTCCTTGAAACTTTGAACTCCTCCACAAAGAGCAAACAGCTCCTTCCTTCCCTTCCTCCCACTATAATGTCAACCTCTTTTCCTAACTCCCTCTTACTTCTGCCACATGACATTCCCGAGTTTTACTGTAAAGATGAGCCTGTTCTGGAATCACACACACACCCTACCCATTCTTGCAGAAGGAGAATAACATATATTCTGAAGCAAACTTGAAGATGCTTAAATGTGTGTGTAATGGCTCATCATCCTGTATCTTAAATGAATGTCAGAATCTTCTTTAAGTTCTCTAAATTCACTTAGGAATCACTTTCTCAAATCACTCTGGAAACTTCACCCAATGTTTTATGCCTTTACTTATGCCCTTTTAAAAGCTGCCAAGCTGCATCTTTAAAGCTTGGGCTTTATTCCACCAATTTTGTGAACACAAGCCATTTGTGACTCAATTCCCTTAGGCATGCAAGAGACCAAGAATAAAAACACACTAACCCAGATGATTTCAAGGAAGTTACTTGGGAATAGGGAAAGAGAGGGAAGAAGGTGCAAGGCCAAAACAATATTATTCCCAAAAGAAGAGTCACATATTTGATGTTTATAAGAACCTTTTTTTCTGAATCAAAAGACTGTGATGAATCATTCTGTCCAAGGAAAGAGGCACAGGGACCAAAAAATATTAAAACAAAGCTTCATTTTTTGTACAAGTTATTTCTTTTTCTGTGTCAGTAACCTACTACTGTATCTATAAGTCCACATTGTGGACAAAGAATAATTTCCATTTCCACCTCCGAGCTTTATATGTTCTGAAATCTTAGTCTTAAGTTTTGAGCAGCTGAAGGACTATTTTAAGAAATCCCTGGAAAAGGAATAAGTGTAGTCCTATCCACCTCCAATCTTGTAATTTTATGTCAATGACACTAAACACCAAGTAAAGACTTCCAAAATACTGAAGTCACTGCAAAGTGGCATTCTATTTAGCTTAATACTGTTTCTGAGAAAGGAGTTCATGGACTAAAGTTCAGGCATTTCAGACTGACTACTGCTGAAATCAGAGATGATACAAGAATGGTCTATCACTGAAATTACATATTTGCCTTTATGATGCCTAGGTCAGCAAAAAGGTTGATGGCCAGTTCTTTCCCTGCCCGCTCTCCACCCTTTCATGTTCTGGCTTGAGGCTTTGATTCCTGATGTCTACTGACAGAGAGTTGATTTAGGACAGGTTGCTTACAGATCCCATCTGCTTTGCAGCAGCAGATGTCGGGCTCTTTCAGGAAGGACTTGGCATCATCTTCTCCACTATTTGGTGTGGATCAACAACCATGGCTGCAGGAAACATTAAATAACAGAAAGATACAGGCTGAACACAGCTGACTGGTCCCTCCATGACACAGATAAATATGCACTTTGAGCACAAAGCCTTTATTTCCTGTCTTTTCCCTCTGTCCCTTAGATGAAGGGCTTGCACATGCCCTGCGTTGATGGACAGCAGGTTGGAACTCAAATGCAGGCTTAGATCCAGGTTCTTTTAACAGTGCAGAGGTACCCTGAGGCATCTGGGGAAGAGCTACAGTGAGAGAAATCCGCTTGTTTTCAGCACAGAAAACAGACAAAGCCACGAGGAGCAGTTGGCCACGTTATAGAGTGTGGGGAGTGAGAACAAAAGTAGGCTCTGGGCCTCTCAAAAGCTTGGCCCTAGTCCTCCATGGCTATATTCCGGTTTCATCTACAAATGTGTGAATCTATAATTTAGTAATAATATACTTCTTGACTGACCTTTTCTGGCAAGTTAATGACAGAAGGGAGTAATAAGGACATGCTTTTTAATCTAACATCAGTCAATAATAGTATACAACTAATAGACTTAGACATTATACATTCAATAATTGTTTTTACTTAAAGCCCTTACAGTTTGCCCACTGAGACACAGCAGCAGTCACTGGCTATTGATAGGCACTGGTGAGGCATTTATTCATACCTTCCTGGCTACTTTACCTTCTCCCAAAGTATCCATCACCTGAGCATCTAAGCACTGAGATATACATTCATTTATATGCACACACATTTTGGCCCAGACGCCTCAGAAGCTGGGATCATTATATGTTTCTCAACAGAATGCTAGCTCTTCTACAAGTACACACATTAATTTCCCTTCATTTCAAGAGGAGATTATTTATACCTTCTAATACCTAGAAATCTCAACCAGGATCAGTTTTCCTCATGTTAAGGGCACATGAATATCTGGGGCCACATTCAGGTAGGCTGTACACAAAGTTTGTTCTTAAATCAGTGTGTCTTAATTGTTCTTCACAGGATTAAATGAAATACTGAAGAGGGAAAGAGCGAGTAAGAAGCACTCAGAACTCAAGGAGGATTGAATAAAGCAGGGTATGACCTCAGTCAATTGCCAAGAAGTTGAGGGATCCCTGCAACAAGTGCCATAATGCTATGACAAAAACATTTCCTTGCCCAAAATCACCTATCTGGTAGTAGGATCAGATTTTTTTTTTTTTTTGTCACCCAGAACTGGTCCAGAGTACTTCTCAGATATAACTACCACTCAAGTATCAGTAATTTTCGAGAACATAGAATATATTACCAGGGGTTCAGTTAGAGATAAAATATCTAGAATGACAATAATTAACTATTTTTTATTTTCATATGAGCATTATTCTTTTTATTCCTTTTGATAGGGGGCAGGATAGGCACATTAATAGTTAGTTATTTAGATAGTAGCTGCCCTGGGGTTAAATTGCTAAAAACACCCGTCTTGCTTGTTATCCTTATTTTGTTGGAAAGATTAGGTTCACCTCATTTTACATGGGAAAGATGAATGACCCAGTTCACCATCAAGGTCTAAATTGCAGCCCTTTGCATGCTGAAGTCTTCCACCACTTACTCTTGTCAAAAACAGCACCCTGAAATCCATTTAGTTTCATTTACAGCAGATTAATTTCTCTCTGACCTTTGACTCTGCTGCCAAACAGGCCTGAGACAGACAAGAGCTTTGGAACTGTAAGTGCATTTGATGATGTCAATCACTGGACCTCTGGGATATTCTTAACTTCTTGTGTGCCATAACACCACATGGGAAATCTTTCCCCTTCTGCTTCTGGATGTCTTTGTCCATACCAATCATGTTATTGCCAAACAAGCCCTTACACAGCCCCCATAACTGCCCATAAATGAAAATGGAATGCAAGATTTTTATTTATTTTACACTTCTTTTCAAATCTCGCTCCACACTTCCTCTGACAATTATGTTTATTTTATTTAGATGTAATTTATGGGAAAATTCCTTATCACAAGGGTCATACTGCTCAAATTGCTAGGCCAGCAATTTTATTGTCATATTGCCGTTTGCCTGCCATTATCCAGTAGGCCTTGAAGCGTCCTTAGATTGATTTCAAGACTCCATCTCTCAGAAAAAGAACAAGTTATAGTCCCTCTTCAGAAGGAAAAGTACAGCTAAATTCAATGGTTGTGCATCCTATTTTACACTAGAAAGTCTCTCTTCCATTTACTTATACCAAGGGTGAAATCCCCTGAATTGAATTCACATAGAATGAATGGAATTCAATACACATAAAATTCACACTGAAAGAACAGAAGTGAATCCAGAGAATAAATTTTTTCTAGAAGAGAAGGAAGACAATTTTCTTTCCCAGGCACAAGGACTGTGTGTGTGGTTAGAGGCTAGGAACTACTCTTGTACATCTTCCTTCCAAAAGGACAAGAAGTTATTCACATCCATTGCCAGAATTTTACTCCTGTCTGGACTTCCCCAAGACAGAAAGCAAGGCCGAACGAGAGGGAGGACAATTAAATTACAAGGTTTGGTTGGGTTCTTCTGCAGTACTTTGCTCCTAGTTCAGCAGTGCTCAGGAGCATGACGGGACTTGGACTCCTCGCTATTTCCAGGGCACCACCTGGCAGAGCCGCAGGACTTCTCATGTCACCTAGCCTCAGTGCCAGCCTCTTCCTGCAGCACTATGCAAGTTCCTCAGCTTTTTTTTTTTCTATGTTCCATGAATTTTTCATGGGGACTTCAAGGTTTACTGCAGCAAGTTAGACATTTCCATTAAAGAGAACACCCTGAGTGGAATCAGAAGCGTCTTTTCAGTCTCTGTTCAGGAAATCCTTTTGCAGAGTTGGCAATTGCTTGGGAAAATTATTTTCCAGAGCGCATCCAAACTCTCTTCCTCTAGCCATATGTTAAGAAATCACGCTTCATAATCTGAAAGGCCCAAAACTATTTGAATGTCTGTCATTTTTTCTTTCTCACAGCTGTAAAAATTCTTAAAATAAGACCTCAATTTTCAAAAGAACATACATTAAAAAACAAACAAACAAAACAAAGAAAAATCCAGAAATAAGGGGAAATTTGCACAACTGAATCATTTCTGTCAGCATGTCTCGTGAAATTAATAATGTCCCTACTCCAGAAGATCCAATTCCTTTTCTTGAAAAAAAGTGCATTCAAATTCTCACCTTCATTTTTAACTATTACTTGTTATGGTTGGGACTAAACAAAAACATTCAGCAATAGGAGCAGCTCCTGCTATTTATCAGTTTCAATACGCACTCTCACATGACGTTACACTTTGAGCAATGTCTCCGATTAGTTCTTCACTGTCTCTTCCATTTACCAGTATTTCAGAATTCATTTTATTTAGTAACTAGTAGAATAGGTCCACTGATTTCACGTGCTGCACCACTACTTCAAAATGATACGTAAAAACATTAATGAAATCTGAATATAAAAGCACATTTTCTCAAATACTCGCCTATATTTTGTTGTACATAGGACATCTGATTGCAGCGAGTTTCATGAAACGTTACTAGACTTCACTGGCCATGATTTCTTTAACTTGAAAGAAACTTTGCCAGAGATAGAATACAGTTATTTCAAACTCTGTCAACAATTTTCTAAATTCCTGTGTCAGGTTCTTAAATGTATGGCAGAAGTTCTAAGTGTATTGTTCTGCTTTACAAAAGGACCTGAACAAATCTGCATAATTATTATTAACAGTACCATCTAACATTGCACGGCTGTGAATTTATATGCAAGACACTCCAGGCATATGAATCCATGAAAGACATGGATGCACAATATCATACCAAACCAGTAAATACATAGCAGTGCCTTTTAAAAAGTAGTGCCTTTTAATTTACAAAAAAAAAAAAAAATCAAAACACACCCCATAGCTGATGTAAGATTCAGATCATAATTATCACAGCAAGAGGAGCCAGAAGTTCCATGTTCGGTGCCAACTGCTAGGTCACACTCAACCATCTGACGGGGTATGGTTGTGTTGGTGCCACCTTCTCTTCTAACCAGGAGTTTGTGTTTCTCATGCGCACATGTGAAGAAGAGATGAGACAAGACTGAGTGTGTCTAGAGTTCACCAAATACCTACCCATTTCATAATCTTCTGACTAACTGCTCTGGGAATGTTGTTTTCAAATGGCTAGATACATTGAAGGGTAAAACCTTGTCTACACCACCAACACATGCCTTCCTCTCACTTATATGAAGGGGTTTCTACAGCATATTTTATAGAAGCACTTCAGTTCTTACATGTGATTTGGGGTTTTTGGGTTTCCGCTTGGTGGCTGCTTTCCAGATATGGACAGTCACTCATAGTGCAGAGACTACAAGTCAATTGTTGAAGTAGAATTTAAAAAGAAAAAAGAAAAAATGCCTTGATAGAAAAGAGGTTAGAGGTTTCTCAGTCTGCTTGAAAAGTTGTCCCTCCTCTCTGCCCACCTCCAGCTGAAGAAAGATCCCACAGACCTACTACCCATGTCAAAGTTACAAAAACTGTCTATCACGTTAGACACAATACACATGCACAACAAGTATGAATTGGACTTTATCAGGAAGTTCTACTTTTCCCTGCAATGAGTAACCCGGAAACCAATGCCAGGTCTCTTCATTCCCTTTCCATCCCAAAAAAATCCAACATACAAAGGTAGAAACCTTGTTTCCGACTTGGAGCTGCATGATTCACTTCTAAGCTCTGAGGTGGCCAAGGACAGCTGACTTGAAGGAGATTTGAAGGGAGCAAGGTAAGGATGAATCCTTAATTTCTCCAGGGGAAATCTCAAACTTTACTACAGTCTGTAGAAACAGTTTCCCGAAGCCTCTGCACTCACCATTGCTTTCATAGGTATACTTTTTGCTACTATAAAACTATTTCAGGCCCAGAAAAACACTGATCCATCGGCCTCACTGCATTGCTACAGCTGTTCAGGAGACTGTGTTTCATGTCCTAAGTAATAGTACCCCATCTTGCTCCTAGATCTCTTCTAACTTATTTTCAAGATCTGACAGATCTTGATTTCTGAACAGTGGCCGATTCTGTAATTACATACATTTAAATATGAGGGGAGGAATCAAGAACAATTTTAAGGGCATGTGTATCTGGCCTTCTGCCAAAGTGCTTTATTCTATAATGAACTCTTCCTTTTAAGCCACTTTGCAGACACTTTGGTCTGAACCCAATATCAATAATATAGGTTAAATTTCACATGCTTAACAATATGTAACCCTGGGGCCTCTTCTCGGGCTGTTAAACATAGTGCAGTACACCAGCTTCGGGTACTGGGACAGCAGGTGAAAATTAGGAAAGAAGGCCACTGATGGGTAACTAAAAAGAGAAAGGAACACCTTCACCTGTGCTGTATGAGTTCAGCATTGCAAATGGTAAAGCAGACCTTCTCTTTCAGACTGTTTGTCATCACATTCAAATAGTCAATAGTTCATCACTTACAGTGAGAATGTTAAATGCAGAAAGCAGCAGAATGTAAATTGAAATGGCTAATCCTTTTTAGCATGATCCATTAACATCAAAATATTAAAGGTGAATGAGAAAAGACTTCATGGGCAAGTGCATTGGCCTTTTGCCTCTGAGGAAAGGTCTGTACTCCAAGATTCATTAGGTTACACACATAAGTGGGTCACGCTGGTCTAACAGACATTTGTCCATATCACAAAACCAGTGACACTCTGCAAGTACAACCCAGAGCCTCCTGTAAAGCCAAGTTTACAAGAGGACCCTGTTCAAGTCTGTCCATCTCCCAAGCTGTGTGTGGATCTTGAGTGCATTGTTTTTTTTCTGAAGATCTGCCTCCCATCTGCAAAGGCACAGTAACTGCTGTGTGTCTCCATAGTGCTGGAAGGGTTAAGAAAGTTAAACCAATTGCTTGGGGATTGTCATCATAGGGGAAGGGAGAGGATATTAAAAGTGAAAATGACACTATCTAGAGTAATGATGTCATTCTATACTAAAGCTGGCATGGAGAGGCTGAGCTGGAGAGTAAAGTAGCAAGAGAAGATGGAGATTAGAATGCAGTCTTACACTTGTACTGTGTTTTGTTTAAAATCCTACAGGAAAGATTAAAACCCTAACAGAATAGTGTGAAGTCAGAGACAAAGCAGCTTAACAAGTACTCCCTGTTGATTTGGCATGACAGCCTCCAAACCCTTAAAGCAAATCAAAAGATCAGCTGTCCCATTTTAACCAGGATGCTGAAACACTAAAAGACCAGCTCTGAAAGTAAGAGTTAGAAACTTTCAGAGCTTGAGCTTAACCTATTCAAATTGAACACTGACATCACCTCAGATGTTCTCTGCACAGCCAGAGGTTTGGTGTCAGAAAAATGTTTTCAATTGTTTGTTGAGATATGAGAGTTCTAAAGAAATAGAAAATGTAACAAGAGCAATATTTCAGAACTGAGCCCAAGGGGTCTTTTTTGGACTTTGGGTGTATTCATCTGGGACTGTGCTCATTCATCTTCTCTCCAAGACAACTTATTTACTCCAAGAATTTTTTGGGTGTTCATGATTTGGGTACCTCCCACCGCACCACCAATTTTGCTTGTGAAATCTGTGCTCTGAAACCATTTCTTTCTAGGCAGTGCTCCAGAACATAGCATTTTTTCTGGGAAATGACGACTGCAAACAAACATAGTATCTACTTAGCAACAGAGAGAAAAAGAAAGAGAAGTGAGTTTTCTTTTACTTTTTATAAAAGGCGCAATAATCTCTCGCCTAAAGAGTAGTATAAGTGCTTCTCATAAAACATCATAAAACAACACAGTCCTGTAAAACCAAACAACATGTCAAAACCCTATTTATTCCTTTCATTAACCTGATCTAATCCCAAGAAATTTCTAATGGAACATGCATTGAATTGATGAGTCTTCCCCTAGATCCTCAACTTACCCAAAAGAGGTGGAACAAATATAAATATATCTACACTTTACACTCAGTCTTAATTTGTTCAAAGCTTGGAAGAGCTTAAAAACCCACTAGTGCCTCACAGAAAACTAACAAATATTCCATTTAGAGAGGTTTTGGCTGCTTATGCCCTTGTTTTTCTCTTCCCCTGTAGCAAGGACTCATTCACATTTAGGATATGAGATTTTTAGTAATATTTGAAGTGGAAGGGCCCTGCCACCCAGCCCAGACAACCCCCTGCTAATGGGGAACTGTGGCCCATGGCTGTCACTTGTGGAATGAATAACCAGATAAACTGCATTTCCCCTTTTCAAGACCTCTCCACTCACTGTACAGTAAGAATACCAGAAAACCAATCCGAACCAGCAAACAAAAGAACCTACTCAACAATAAACAAACGAAAAACAATCACCATCAACAAAAAAAACCCCAACCAACAAACTGCCATGCTTCTTTTTCATCCCCAAGAGAAAGATATTTATCAGATTTAATTAGTATGTTCTCCATGACCTCTATATTTCCCGCAGTGTTTCCGGCTGTTTAGTTTCATCCCTAGCTATTCATGAGCTCCAGTACAGAACCCACCTCCCATTTAACTACATTTTTTCAAAGGTCTTTCTGCATGAGGGTTGCCTAGAGGAAGACAGGGTGTCATCACTGGAAGGGAATAGCCCATTGAGGAAAGAACCCCCCAAATTTTAAGCAATAAACTTTGTGTTGGGAAATAAATTGATGTGTTTGCTCTAGTTCAACCTGGGAAGAACAGGCCTACATGCTTCATCTCTACCAGAAAGTAAACGTTAGCAAGGGTGTTGCTCTGTGGAAGGCAGAAAAAGTATATAAGCAGATGGTGTTTGAGCATTTAACCACCGCAATCCAAGCATGACTTGGCAATGAGCATACTCAAGGCCCTGTTTACCCTAGAGCTTTGGACAGCGCAGCTGCTACTCCAGTTCTGGTCGAAATTTTCAAACACAGGTATGCTCTGTGAGGGACATGGATCACTCTCCTGGATGGGCAAGAGGCACTGCCTCATAGTCAGCAGCACTCTCTGTACATAATCTCTCCATTGCTGATCTGTATGCTAATCCTAATTGAGTGTCTGTTTAATTGCTATTTAAGAAATAAGTGATATTTGGCCTATTCACACTCAGTCAACCAGTATTTAAGGAGCTGGCTGCTTTCTCAGAAATCAGAAATGTAAATGTGTTTTAACTGCCCAGCTGTAAAATTCATTTTTTTCACACCCTTCTCACACATTTCTTCTCCACTATCTGCATGAGATTGAGAAGACAACCTTCAACAGAATACTGGTTTCTGCCCATGATGTAAATAGCTATGAATGTTTGGAGATGCTACTTACATGTACCTAAAAATGGGAAGAAAGAGGATTGTCTATAAAGGAATAAAAATCAGGGAAATAACCAATAACTCTACATGTTCAAGTAAGAATATTAATCTCTGAATGAATTGACAGTGATTTAGTCTAAACCTATTTCAGAAAAAATCTTACTTGGGCATAAAGGTCAACCTGACAGACTTTTATCTTCTCTACTGCAAAGTTACACCCTAACCTCCAAAATCAGACCCCAAGTATCTTCTATTTCTTAAGCAGCCAAATATAAACAAGTACAAAAACAAATCCAAATTGCCTTAACGTCACATTGCCTGCAGTGCAATGGTGAGGTGATCCCTTGCCTCCCATTACCCACCCCAATAATTCTTTTATATGGAGTGTGAAATAATTAGGAACAGCAAAAAATAATTTAGGAAACAAGAAGAAACTAATTGTATAAGCTTGTTTGGGGAAAACACAAAGGACAAAAGCAAACCTGGTAGAGATGCTGACAGATACAGTATCAGTATATTAAAGCCCACACATGTATTAATAATAAGCTAACTAATGGTCCCTTGCACAATACACAATGAATTTACTACACAGCAGCCTGCTGCTGTGCTGTGCTGTGGCTACATGCCACAGAGATCATGGTTTGTGAAGCAGGGAAGTTTAATATTGTGTCCAGTCCTATGACTTTACACTGTGTTTTGGGAGAGACCAAGGTTTCAGAGTACAGCTCTGGGAACCCAGAAGTCTCAAAGCCAGAAATGTTGCTGATTACATCCTCTGGATCTGGGCAAGTTGCAATCTACCTCAATGCTCACCTCCCCAAAGTGTTAGATTCACATACCCAGAAGCAGCATTACTCCACAGCAGCAGTGCTTAGGCCTTTTAACTAATACTGTAGCTAAACCTCCAAGGGTTAAATTAATCTTCTTACTTTCTCACTGAACTAAAGGATGCTCCCCATCAGTAATACAAGTCATTGGAAACAGACCTGAAATCCACTTCCTTTCCTCTGAGCATGCTGGTGAAAGAGGAGATTACTTTCACTTGCTAAATGGGGAAACCAAGGTATGGTGTGACTGGAAAACTCATTGAAAATCACAACTAATCAGTAGTTACTGCATGCATATCCAACACTGACAGATCAAAGGTCTTCAAAAACCAATAAGAAAAGACAGACAGTACAAGGTCAGTGTTTATCCCTGACTGCTAAGCATGATACTTACTTGACTGGACCAGCAAACCCTGATGTCAGGCAACAAAATCAGTTTACCAGTAGGCCAGGCCACATTACCACTTTAAGACAGACATTTACACTCTCTTTCACACTGTCTTGTGCCATATCTACTTGTGACCAGAACAATTAGATACCAAGAGTAGGTTTGCAGTTGCAGACGGATCTGAACTGCTCTAAACCATTCTGAAATCCTCTATGTTCCTGCATAAACAGTCCCATAATGAGGACGCTCAAAAGAGACTGTAAAATGGGCACTTGTCTCACTGAAAAAAAAAGTCTGCTTAAACAGATATCCTTTTGGGGGTCCAGTCATGTACATTTTATACTCAGCCAAGGCTAAAGTTGCTGTCTACACAGCCTAGCTTTGATCTGCTTGCAGGATGTTGTTTTCTCCATCAGCTCAACTTCACTGGCTGAGCTTAGCCTGTATCCTGAGTTTTAGCTGTTAGAAAAAGCCCTCTGTTCTTTGAGTCCCTCTCTCAAAGAAAATTGCCAAGTACACTTGATCCTCCAGAATTACTTTCTCCGATTGCAAGCTACCTAGCTCAGCGCATTTGTTTAGAAGCAATGCACTAACATACTTTGAAAGCTCCCTCCTTTTCTTTTTTTTGTTCTGAGCTAACGGCATTCACTTGCGCCTTACCCAAGTTGCCTACCCAAAACTCTTCAACTGCTTCAGTGCTTCTTTCTCCAGCACCCAATGCAGCTGTAGCTGCTGTTTGTTTACCCACCTGCTGCAGATCACCCCAGCAGTGGCTGAATGTCAGTGCCAATGCTAAAGGTCTCCTCTGTGCACATGCAGAATTTTGTAAAGCACTTAAGGATCAAAGGTGTCAGTGAAACACAAGGATATTATAAAAGCCTAGAGTTTCCTCACAGCCAGCTTGTCAACTAATTACTGCTGTGTGCTTTGCTGAGAAGCTCAGAAAGGTATCAAGAGCAAAACCTCATAGCATCCTCTGACACTGACAATGCTGTAGCTGGGAGTGCTGCCATTTTTTTATGCTTTCAGGACTGTCTTTGAACTGAACATGAACTTGCATAGATATGTGCCTGATGCACAAGTCAAGTGCACCAGTGCAGTGATCCACCACAGTTTCCATCACTTTACACTTAACTGCATGCCCAGCCTCCATAATTTACAATTGCTGTTTTCCAGTCTGCCTCAGAGAAGAGCACAGTTGACCTCTGTGTCACTTGTGCCAGCGGCACAGAGCACAGGCACAGCTTGGATGGAGGACTGCTCTGCAGAGCTATTCCTTCTGGAGGAACCATCACAACAAACACTTTTTTCTGCCTCAGCTTCTCTGGAAAACTGCAGTATCAATGGACAGACAGCAAAGACCCTGTCAAATAAATTGTTTGTCTGGGTTTACTTAGGAAGACTCCTGACAAAGGCAAGCAGAACTTGGTCACATGAACCTCAGTGTAACATCTGAAACTGTAACACTGTTCTTCTCTTCAGAGAGGACTGGTGTACCAGCACCATCATTTCATTGATCCTGTTTAGTCTAACACACGTGGATAACACCTTCCAACAGGTGACTTAATAGGTTAATTGGGGAAAAGAAACAAGAGAGCCACATCTTCCTGCCTTTTATTCTAAGTGCTCTAACAACACGTCTCCATTTCTTTGCCCTCTATGCAAGAAACACCAGGGGATGAAGCTTTTTTCCCTCCCCCACTTCCCTCACAGTCATTTAAAAAGGGATTATTCTGGCTTTTAACAGGTAGTTTATGAAAGGAATTAAATTACATTGTTGCCTGCTGCAATAGCAGAGGGGCAGACTCAGTGACACAGGGGATCCTTTCTAGGACTGTGTCAGCCTATGACTAACATCAATAAAAATTATTTCATCCCAGCTTTTATGTGTAGGCAGGAGAGCAGACAACAAATTAATGAGAACAAGAAGCTCAGAAAAGCTGGAAGGAGGGGGATGGAAGGGAGGGCAAATCACATGTACAATATTAGGTAGGGAAAATCAAGCATTCAGCTTGGACTAATATATGACTTAAGAGGCTGTTGATTTCCACCCCTACTCCCCTGTACTTGATGGGAATAGAATTTAAGTGTCCCAGCTCTAGCTTTGTAAGTGATTTGACAAACTGTTTTCTGTGTTGCTGCCATAGTCACCCAAAATAGGTGAAATATTTCATTTTGGAAAGGAAAACATTTACATGAGAACTTGACCTTTAACTCAATGTCAGATGCTCCCCAGGTGGGAGGTGAGACTGATGGGAGCTTCAGTAGAGTCTAGAAACCTCCTGGAGTAATTACTGTCTCCATGGCAACAAAACACTGACATGGGAAGAGAGGGAAGAGGAAGGAGGGGGTTATGAACCTAAAAACCCCATGGGTTCCCATCTCCCTGCAACTTCCAGCCATTAAAGAAGGCCTGCTCACTATTCTGGAGTGGAAAGGGCTTAGACAGTCTTGGTTGGGTTTCTCACTTGGTTGAAGGAAGGAACTAGCATGCACCTTCCAAGTGCCACACTTCAGAGCAGGGTCCCAGGAGACAAAGAGCTTCTACTCTTGGTCATATCTCAGCTTTCTGCTGAGACCCTCAAACAAATGTTGAAGAAGGACAAATTCAGAGAAGCTTCTACCAGCTCTAGAAGCCTCAGTTCACCCAGACATGGAGGTATGAAGCAGCCAAAAGTTCTGGAGACAAACAAGTGCAAGTTTTTAATCAGAAAAACTGAAAAGCATTCTTTTTAGAGAGAAAAAAAAAAAAGACAAAAAAAAAAAAAAAAGAGAAAAACCAAACCAAAGCCCAAACAAAGAAAGAAAAATAAACAACAAAAAAACCTAAAGCCAAACAGAAGAAAATGGTAGCAAAACAGGCAGCCTTTCAGGGTACTCTTGGCCTGTTCTCATCATTGCTTAACAAGCCAAATTGACTGTTTTTTAAATGCTCCACCATGAAATTAGAGTTTCTGTCAAGAATTTTCTGCCCACCAAGTCACCATGACAGAAATGGAAACTATAACCTTTCAAAACCAATGAATCATGCATGTTGCTGACCATCTTGAGTCATAGAATTGTGGATACTGGGAGGAGATTCTGGAGGTTATGTTGCCCAAGGTGACCAAGATCTTCCCTCTTCCTGGATTGTAAAAACTTACTCAAAGCATGGCAAGGTGATGTGGGGTCATTTCTGACTACAGAGATATTCTCTGTTTAGGGAAGTACCATCTGCCATAGGAGTAATGCTATGTTCAGGTCTTATGTGACCCTGTGTACTCAAGGCTCTCAACCCATATTCCTTGCTAGTGGCTGGAAGTTCTCTAAAGGAGAAAGGAAGATGGAGGGAGAGGAACAATAACTTTGCTTCTGGATTTTTGTAGAGACAATGTATTTTTAATCTTGGTGCTAAGCAACAAATGTTTTCTCTTCTTCCATTCAAGGTTTGTGTTTTAAGCCATTTTGTTCTTTTTGCTCTTCTTTTCCTCCCCCTCTTTCCATTTACTTAAAAAAGCTGTTCCATTCAGTCTAATTGAAACAGATGGAAATATAGAAAGTTCTTTTAAAAAATATAAATAAATTATATACACATGCACTATTTATATTATGATCTGTAGAGGGGAAAAAACCCTAAAATTTGAAAGCGAAGAATATGAAGAGCTAGTACTCTTTGTTCTGATGCTGAAATCTAATTTTAGATGTGTTTACAAATATGTGCCTCAAAAAAAAAATTACAGAAAGTGCTGCTCTGTAATATATGGTTTTCCTTCTCCAGCAGCTAATGCTTTTGCTAGAAACTAGCATTTGGAATCTTCATGCAACACAATTCTATCCCTCAGAAGATATGGTCTATGAAGTTCACCAGACACTTCCCCCCACACACATACCTTCCCTCTCCACATAAACAACTTATCTTATTTTCCCACCACCCCCTTCTTTTGACCCTGGTACATTTAACTTTGTCTGAAATTATACATTTTGCATCTGAATTTAGTGCTTCTGACAAGTGACAGCTACTGGATTGACAGCCTGAGAGAATGGTATCCTATTTAGCCAGAAGAGGGTAAAGCTCTCAACCTACCATGTTAATCTCACTATGGTCTTAGAATTATTTTATCCAAGTAGGTCTCAAAGCACTTAAAGTCAGTGTATTTAATCCATTTGCTAATGAGAAGACAAATACTTGGAGAAATATGAAGTGACTTGGCCAAACTCAACCAGGAGAGGGGTAACAAAGCTGTGTATGAAATCCACCTTCCTTAGCGTCAACCTTCATGTCCAGCCCCGACCTCTCTTTTGTAGAAGGTAACACATTTCCTTCATCTCTTGCTCCAGCCAAAGTGCATTTTGAGGTCAGATAAACACATCGTGGACAACATGAACTGCAGAAACCACTGGAGCTGTCAAAGCTTTCTTCATGGCGTCCCTCTGCTCACCATAAATAGTGAGATACATACTTCCACTCACTTCCTGCAGGCTATTAAGGCAGCAGTTAACAGTATTACTGCCATCATGAATAACCTGATTTTATGTATTACCTCTTTTTTCAGGCAGGAAGAGGATCAAATGTGCAGGCAAAATAGAAATCTGAAAAGTCTACTTGCATATCTCCTCCCAGCAGCACTGAAGACCTCTGAGTAGGAACATATCATCTGGGAGATGTTACCAGTCTGCTGAGGGACGGAAGTCTTGTATTTATTTAACTTGCATTTTTTGGGGCACAAATTTTTCTTCTTTGCCTTTCAACTGTTTGCTGAAGGATAAAATTCAGCCTGGAGTATGATTTTATGAGAAAATGTGTTTTTTAATGCAAAGGCTTAATACTATCTTTTTGGGAAGTTCAGATGTGCAGAATTTATTTCACTATTTAATTCAATGCTAAAAGTTTCACAATTAGCATTGCCCTTTTTTATGAGTCTCTTGACTATCAAAGCTCTTTGTTCATATCATAACCACAGCTAAAACCTCACAATACATTCCAAAAAGCAGAAATATGAGAAATTAAAGGGAGTGAGGGAGGGGAAATTAAGTCTAAATCTAGTCTTGTTTGATATGTTTTGTTCATCCAAAGTTACTTGATGTCCTTCTATCTACATTGTACTGCAAAAGAATGTTAGATTTTCCAGGATCTGCAACTGTGCAACTGTGAGTCAGAAGTTGCAAGGGGTACACTCTTAATACAGGTTGAAAGAAATTAAAAAGGCTGAGCTTTCTTTTTTTTTTTTTTTTTTTTACTAGCAGGCTTTCAGCAAACACTTTTTCAACTACAAATCTCCAAAAGGAACAGAAAGCCTGGGATGTAGACTTGCTAAGAGACATTCCAGCTAGCAAAACTCACATGCTGATCCTTGAGTCTTCTGCAGAAGACCCAGAGAGTGTCCAGATGGATCTCTGACTCACACTGGAATCATATATTTTGACAGTCACAGGAGACCAAGACTTGTACTAGAATTTTGTTGAAGAAGGATCAGAAGTGATCTGGATGAGAAATGAAGCAGAGGTACCTGGATCTTCTGACGGTGCAAAGGGGAGAAAGAAAGACAGTGTACAAGTACATGTGAGATGCAGACAGGCAGAAAGATCAGACTCCTTTGTTCCACCTGATGAACCCCTGATTCAGAAAAAAGAGCTTTCTCTCCATCTCTCAAGCAGGATGTTTCAACCACCACTGTGGAAAATAGTACAAACAAGACAAAATACTCACAGTAGGACTGATGTCTCATCCACCTTCTCGTTCTTTATATAAAATTTTGAAATAGTTGTAACATTTCTGTACCTTTCCCTTGGGTTTTCTGTCACTTTATGGAAGTTTGCATCATTAGACAGTTCCCTGGCTCAGGGAGATGAGAGGAATCAATGTGAATTTGCATCCCCTTGATACCACCCTAGACTAACCCTCTTCCTCCTTGAAGCTGTGCCAAACATTCATGATATCAATGCCATTTTCCTGCTGATGTGCAAGGTGTAGGTTCAATTCCCATCTTCACAAAAGCTTTCTTGGTGGCAGGTGGGATTTTTCTCCCCTCTGTAAAAAGAAACACTCAATTTCACTGCCCCTCTGGGAATTCGAGAGGATAGAACCCCAGTGCTATTTCAGCAGCTCCAATTCAAAGCTGGTGGAAACCTCCTATTAGAAATACTTTGGGACTGGGTGATGTGAGCTATTTACCTGTTGTGTTAGTGAAAAAAAAAAAAAACAAACAAAAAACCACAAGCTCATTTCTAAGTTTGCTGTAAAAAGGAAGAGGAAATTCCAGGAAAAGTTCCAGGTGAAGAAACTTCACCTGTGCATGTCCCCAGGGCTAATTTATTCAACAAAATCCAAGAGCCATTTGAAGTGACACATGCCAAATTTTAAAATAAAATTCTTGTCCTGTTTTAGAAAAACAGTACATTCTGGTCAATTCTCTGAGACAAGTAAGAGCCTTGCTCTCTTTAAGATATGTCAAGACAAGCATTCTTTTTTCTCTATGGTGACAAACAGGACTGTGGAGCTAATGGGTGAAGCATGAAGGACTCACAATATCAGGAGTTATAAGATACCAGTTGTACACTTAGACGAGACAGAAAGGAATGCAATTCTATACAGAGACAGATAATTTTAATCAGACAGACAATTTAAAGATGCATTTTGTATTTTCTTCTTAATTGAGGATAAGCATAAATCACAAAGTAAGAAAATCCTCAGTGGTCCCTTTCCCCCTATTATCTGCCCATGATCTCTAAGGGAAGAGAAAGCATGAAAGAAATGTTAGCACTTTTTATTTTGGACCATCAGGCAGCCGTTTGTACTGATAGATGTATTTTTGAGAGCATACAGCTGCCTTATTCACTAATTAAGGCTTCTGAGAGTGTAATGAAAAACCCTGTGATTTCACTGCATGGCAAATAGCCAGCACAATTTGTTTCAGATACACAGAAGATATTTGAGTTGCAGATTATCTGGGTTCTGGTAGGGTAAGTTCCAGGCAGGTGTGCAGCAAAGGCAAGGGAAAAGGGGTTGGCCATATATTCCCAGCACATTTGCAAGTCCTATCACTGGAATTTCTTCCAGAGACAAAATCACACAAAGAACTGGTGAAGCAGCCCTTACCTAAGCATTGACCATATGTACCTGATGACATTATAGGGCACATGTAGAAGAGCAGGAGGAGGAAGAAGAACAGGTATAGTAAATTTACAAACTACCATAACTTTTAGAGTATGTCAAAAATAATGTTCAAGAAAAGGTCAGGATTCTGGCTTTCCAGATTTTGTTGTGGCCTTTCAGTATTTGAAAGAGGCCTATAAGAAAGATGGCATAAACTACTTACTTAATAGGGCCTATTGTAATAGGAGAGGGAGTCATGGTTTTAAACTGATAGAAGGAAGATTCAGATGAGGCATAAGGAAAAAGTTTTAAATGTTTTTTAAAACACCAGAATAGGTTGCCCTAAGAGGTGCCAGGTCCCTCCTCCCTATAAACACACAAGATGTTGTTGGACAGGGCTCCGAGCAAACTGTTCCTATTGAAGATGTCCCTGCTCATTGCATAACTAGTAGAACAGATGAACTTGAAACATTCCTCCCAACTCAAAATTTTCCATAATTCCAAGATTCAGCCTCTTGCTTTGTATCTAGTGTGAAAGTCCTGAAGCATTAAATTTTTTTGTGCTTTCTACCAAAGCAGGGAGAAGAGCCTCTTTTATATTGTGAGAAAATTAAGCAACCCTCACACAACACAGTTTGGACAAACCAGACAATGGCTGGTGTATGCACACATCTCTGAACAAAGTTGACATATTTGCTGTAAAAAAAGATGGAACTTAGATAAGATGCTAAGACCAGGAACCCCAAGAATTGCTGGCAGGCTAGAAAAGCACCAGTTCCTCAATAGCATATATTCCAGAATATCATGGCAGTCTATCACCCTGACCACACTGGCAGCAGCCCTGAGCTAGCAGACAGTGTGAAAGATGCACTCTATCAAATTTACATAGATCAAGAAGACAACAATATGACCAAAATTAAAAAGCTACTAATACATAGCAATCTGCCAAGTCAAAATTCTGGACTCTTCAGACATCCAACCCCTTGACTGTATCTATGATACTATGAACATAATCTCTATGACTATCAGCCGCTGGAACATAGTAGGTTTGCTTTTCTTGGTATTTGGAACACAACCTCACTCTTTATCCCAGTGCCACATAAACAGCACTTTCCTCACCATATTCTCTTTCTATAATCAAGATTATATCCAAAACTTTCAGTCAGAAGCCATTGGCTTTTACATATTAAGGACACCATCCACCCATGGTGAGAAAACTTACCAGAGCAGGAGATCCCTCCACTGATGGAGATGAGCATATTTTTGGAGATAAACCTTAGCTTTGGACACAGTTTTGACAATCTGATCAGTACAAGGAAAAATTGCTACTAAAAGCAGGATCCTTAAGGAAAGGCATTCCTAGCAGGGGGGAGAATAGCCAACTTCTTGCAGATTTGTTTAAGTTTAGGAGAGATAGCTGCCACAATCTACATCTTTAGCTACAAAGTTTTAGAAGTCATTGGGAGTCACTGGATCCTTTTTTAGAAAGGATGTTGTACTTAAAGTTGCTGACAATTCATTTTTACTAAGGGAGCTTGAAAAACAATAGAATTGTCAAGTACTGGCCACCCCTGTTTAAGCAGGTGCTTAAGGGCACCCTTCATCATTAACATACCTGCAGGGAACAGTTTTATTTCATTGGTAAATTTTTTTATTATTTCTAAAACATAACAGATTTTTGTTTGGTTTTCAAAAACTTCCTTTTGTTTAGATGATTTTCAAAGTAATTATTTGCTACATAGGGAAAATTTCATTAGCACTTGCAATGGATTTTTTTCCTACTTTTTTTCTGACCTCAGAATAAAATCTACTGTTTTTCTGCCTGCCCTTGCTAACAGTGATATCAGTCAACTGTTCCATGTCTCAACAAATCACAGCAATTAGCAACAAACATCACCATAGCACAAACATTTTTAATCACTGTCCACAAAACATGTCCAGAAACAATATTCAGAACACATGAATCAAGAAGCTCTCAACACATCAGTCATGGGAAACCTAATTAATCTGATTCAAAACACTGCAGCTAAATGCTAAGTGACATTAACCAGGCTGGAAAAGACTTCGACAGGAGCAAAGTGAACCTTTGACATGGTCAGTGGAGCAGTACTGGGATTTACAGAGGGAGGAGGGTTCAAGGGAGGAATTGGTGCAAACTACAGTGTGGTGAGAGTAAATCAAACAGGACAGAAGCTCCTGTTCAAAACACTGAGCTCTATATGATCCTGGTCTAGGAATACCTTGCCTTGGTTAGATATAGGTTATGGGAGGAAGGAATCATCACTCTCTCTGAAACTGTCATGGTATTATTTCAGAACATCTGAGCACAAAGGCACCACCACTGATTTTGGTGGGATCTCCTGAATGTTTGATGTCTCTGAAAGCCAAGCTGAACACTTTGGCTCCTACACAGAACATTAAAAGTCTAACTTTAAGCATGTATTTAAAAATAAGCTACAGTGGTTTGAACAGCTATTCCTGCCTTTGGAACCCACAGGGGGTCAGCACTTTCACTGTCTTTACACATCCTACTGCACTCCTCAAAAGGGTAACATTCAATCTGTTGCTGCTCCTGTAAAAACTGCAGGACAACACCTAGGGCTTACCTGTGTTTCGGCTCAACAAATGCATCATGGTTGTGAAGGAATGAGGAAACAAAGGTGTCTGCCTCTGTTACTGAAAAGTATGTCAGTACTGGGATGGTGGATGCCAGCAAAGTCATCAGTTCATCATTGTGGTTAGGCCACAACAGCTAAGGAGCCACTACCTAAGGAACAGTGCCCTAGCATGGTTAAAAAGCTGTTATGCACTACCCCAGAGTGGATGCATTTCCCTTCTTAAATAAAAAATAAATTAAAAATCCAGTTTATAGTAAGAATGGCAGGTCACCTTACACATATCAGGAAAGAATATAGCACTTCCAGCTTTATGTGATTTAGAGATGTTAACTAGTGATTTTACCAGCCTGCACAGCTTCTGTAGTATGTTAGGTGTTTAAAAAAGTTTATGACATTGCCTGTTTTTAAGCATGATAATATATGAGGACATTAACTCTGAACAACTGCTGTACTTCATTTAACAAAACAGGTCACAACAAGCCTTCACTTTACAATTTTGAAGCTTTGAATCAAGGCTAGGATTTTTTGTCCATTTCTGCACTGAAGTGGATAAAATTGACGTCCCTGTCCTCTCCTTACTACAGAGCTTGTGGTTTTTTCCACAGTCCTAAAACAAGTGAATACTCTCAAAACAGGGATGTATATTGTTCTAAACCCTACTATTAAGCTGTTCCAAAAGTGAAGTATGAAAGGATCAAATATATCATTGCAGCTTCCCCACTGATGACGAAAGGGTTTATAAATATTCAGTTTTCTTCAGTAAACTGTTTCTCGTCACCAAAAGGAGGCAAAGCAAATATACTGCCTTGCCCAACGTTGCTTCTGGGGTTTGGAGAGCATTTGTCATTCACAATTATTGTTTTAGTTTTTGCTCAACAAGACTAGACTCAGAGACAGAGATTCCTTCCACTTCACTTTAGATACAGGGCTGAGGCTCTCAGAACAGACTGTGATGGTTCAAAGTTATTTATTCAGACAGTGAATTCAGAGAGAGGGGATCTCAGGAGGGCTGTTTACAACCACAGCCTGCTGGGTCAAGCCCAATATCTATTTATCCGAGTGTCTCTCCCATCTCAGGTGGTGGTCAGTAATGGCTATTAAGTGGAAAAGCACAAGAACAGGACAAATATGTATGCTCTTTTCTTTGTATATTCTCTTAACCTCTGCGATCTACATCTCAAAGATTTGCTGACTCCAAAGTAGCAACCTTAGATTAAAAAAAAAAAAAAAAAAAAAAAAGAAAGAAGCAAAACACTCAAGTAGAGTTATCTGAACATTTATTTGCCTAGTCACTTTGAGATGGGAAACTTCTGCCAACCACATCATGCTGCAAAGACAGGCAATGATGTAGAAATCAGTGCCATAATATCATTGCTTCAAAATCTTAGCAGGGTACTTGTATTAGATGGCAGGATGCTAGTAGATATTACTAAAAAAACTCCAGCGACACTCATCCTCTGGAAGCAGAGGTGAAAATGCCACAGAGCCAAGATCAAACTACACTTTGAGTATCCAGTAAAATGCAGAAGCACTGTGGGCACTTCTGATAAGACGAGCCAACAGTATTTGTCATGTTTTGTTTGTGAGGAACTGACAGGGTGTCTTGGTTCAAGGTGCAAAAGAGTTAGGAAAGAGTGAGACCCTCAGCTCAGCTGTGTAATCCCCAGTCCAGACATCTCCACTCATATCTACAGCAACTATTTACAAGGAGCAAGATCACTGCTGCATGCTGGAGTGGTTTCTGTGGGGCTTCCTGGGAAACACTGAGATACTGAACTGCTATTTTCAAATATGGTTTCTAAGCAATATATTTAGATTTATGAAACTCAGTTTAAAGCCCCAAATTTATTATATAGTTAAAAAAAGAAAAGTCTAGAAAGTCTATTTTTTTTTGACAAATTGTTTTTACACGGGTTTTTTTGTTTGTTTATTGGGTTTTTTGTTTGTTTGATTTTGTTTTGTTGTTTTGTTTTTGGTTTTGGGTTTTTTGGATCTTTTTAGTCAGCAGTAAACACATGTGTCCTTCAAAAGGCCATGTAAAACACTTTCAGTCCTATTGCTTTTTGCTTCCAAACTGATCCAGTAATCAGGTATCATCTGTTTAGTCTGTCCAGTCATTACACTGCTATTTAAGTTGCATTATCACTGAGATATATTTGGTACAACATCTGCAGGATTGTATTACAGAACATTTAATTGTTTGCATAGCCAAATGCAGGGCTTTTCAATCGTCCTCCATGATAGCCAACAACAGACCTCAAAACATGACCCTGTCTCACCCTATATTTGCATTGCTTTCTCAAACTGCTTTAGGGACAGGACCTGATCTATGTCTTCAGGACTCCACTACTGGTTTCCACTGCAATGGGCTTCAGAAAACTTAGTGCTTGTACGCACAGAGATCTCTGCATGGTACTGAAAAATATCACAGAGCTGCTTCATGCTCTCCCTGAATTAGGTTGAGTTGAAAATGATCCAATGTAATTCATAAGCAGTACTTTAGGCCAGAGTGAAGGAGGACAGCAGAGCAGACCCCTCTGGTACAGGGCTAAGTTTAAAAGGCAGAGTTCAAAGGGTTGTGTGGGGAGGGAGGAACAGTGTTTTAAATTAACTCTACATTAGCAGTGTCCAACTGAAGAAAAAAGGAAGAAACACCCAGAGTCACAGGATTCACTGGCTCTGTATGGATCTGCTAGACAGGCTGTGACACAAGGAGAAAAAACATTATTACCTTTTGCTTTGCACGAGTTGCTTATTGCCACATTCCTTCAAAGTCTCCCATACAGGGGGAAAACATCTCCTGCTGTTGGGAGTGACACGGATGGTGGGAGACTCACAGTTGCAGGTATCTACTATGGAGAGGTAAAAAGACAAATCCATTCTGCGTGTGTGACCAAGGCTTGTGGCTCAACTACTTCCAGCTTGCTGCTGACAGCCTGGATATTACCTCTAAGATAAATGAATAAGAATTTAGGTCTTATTGGATTACAGTTTATTGAACTTTATAAATTCCAATTAACAGACCCCTGAGCAATACGAGACATGTAGTGTACTCTTCATTTTATAGTGCAATTATTACTGAGTTTATACTCAGCTGAACAAGAGGAATTAATGGATAAAACATGGGAATAAAGACATACTAATAGATAAAAGCAGATATTGGAGACGCACAGATAAACAGATACAACCAGGAGAAAATGCACGAGGCAAGAAAGAGCACATATGTTTGGCTGATTAGGTTATTTCATTGCTTATACTACTATGCAGGAGGCCTACAGGAAATAGATGAGACAGTTACACAGATGAGTAAGTGTCCTAAATATGCAAGCACAAGAAGAGAGTTGGGGAGGGGAATAGGAGGGGAAGAAGAAGAAAAAAAAAAAAAAAGATAAAAAGCAATCAAAATAGGACAGATTTTGGAATTTATCATTTTCACAGTTGCTCTAGAGGCATAAATATGTTGAGAAAGATCTCCCAGTTCAGCATTTTACCAGCATACAGGGAAAGTTATGCTAGTGAATCTTTGGTACTATTTAAGATAAGAAAACATGTGCAGGGTGTACACCCATTAATTTATGCAATCAAGATGCAATGCAATCTTTCCTTCCCCACCCGAATATGGGAGAGAAACCAAGTTTCCAACACAAGATGTGTAGCTCTCAGCTTCATTAAAAACCAGGATGAAAGAAAGGTGTTTTTAAGTCTGCTACAGATATTTCAGGCTATCTCTGCCTCCTTCTCATTCCCACCTGCCTTTTTTTTTTTTTTTTTTTTTTTAATTGAGCCTGTGCATACTGTCTTTTTCAGAGATAAGAGGAGTATGTATATGTATAAACTCCAGCAGTTACTAACTACATTGACCCAATCTGTGTTGCCAGAGCATCATGGTACTTTCACGTGCTAAATATAAGAGCTCCCCTACCTCTTTCTTGCAGGTATTGTGAAGTGGATAAAGGGAACAGATTAGTGTTGTCTTCATTTCATGCTTGAACTTTCACCTTATTATTCTCTGCTTGTGGGAATATTATTAACAAGGTAGTTTCCAGTTCCTTCTCCCCCATCCCACCATGGTGTCAGATCCCAGGGTCTCCCTACAAATTTCAGTGTCTCTCAGAACTCACAGCTTAGAAGATAATACAAAAGGTGGGTATCAGGGTTTTGCTTCCTAAAGTCCCAAATAGTGTCAGCTACTTAATTTCAGGGACTGAAACAAAACCCTTAATTTTTAAATTTGTATGACTTCTTCTTGGCCCAAACAAGAAAATTGACCCAGAAACACTGCAGAAAGCTGAAGGCATGATTTCACCAGCAAGCTTAATGCTGCACTCCCTGGGAACCAATGTCAGAGAAGATGAGGGTTGGGGAGATAACCAGACATGATGCACCATCACTAGCCATTTAAAATAAGATTGTGTGGCTACACACATGTGTTGTGTGTACTTGTGATGAAAGCCCTGAACCAGCACAGCTGCAGTCTGAACATAAATAAGGCTTGCAAAGGAAGGGCAGGACAGCAGAGTTGCACACAAGAAGGATCACCATTTTGTTAGGATATTTAGATTTTTTCCCACCTGTGACTGAGCTTGAAACTGATCCTAGTTCTATTCACCCACAAAATATTTCTTCTTGTCATAGAAGAATTGCTAGGAAGAGTGTGCAATGGTCTTGTTCTGTCCTTCCCAAAAAGAAAACAGAACTAATTTTTGCAGCCTCGTCCAAGTTTTGTCTTCTCCTAAGGGTCCTGCACGTGTACTCCACTGGAGCTGCTGGTATCAAATGTAATGAACTACAGCAGTAGTAGCTCTTTTACTGAAGTAAAAGATCAAAACCTCCAAATTCCTCTCTGAACTCTATCTGGAAGCTTCTGCCCTTGCAAAGAAAGTGTAAGAATGTTGATTTGGTAGTGCCTTAAATGAACGAGTCTGTTCTGACACGAGGAAGAAGATACCAAAAATAACCCCAACCAAAGCTTGTAACTGCTTTTCAAAGCCTCTCTGTAAATATCAGGGTGATTTTACCAGAATGTCAGTACAATCAAGTTTAAGAAACCTGTCAACCTCAATGCTCTTCTTATAGGGGTATGAATCATAAGAGTAGCTTGCCATCTCACCTACTTTCCTGTATTCCTTTCCCCTTTAGATTCTTGGAAGCTGTAATACCCATCCCCTTTCAAGCTATTAAGTAGCAAGTGGAAGTGAAATATTTCTCCAAGAGCACCTCTTGCTGATAAAATACAACCTCCTTATGCAGGCAGTAGCCCAGCAGGGGGCCATCGGCAAAGCTGCAAACTCTCCCTCGGGTTACAGGTTCCACAGCTCCTCAACAGCTACATGAAAGACAGCAAATTGAGTCCCAGGTCAGGCAGAGTTAATCTACTCAAAGGGCTGAACATACCCAAGAAAGGAATGCAAACTCAGGATGGCCAACCCGCTGCCTACTCCCCGTACCACCCCCTGAGCCCCCCATCCTGCAATAGATCATACAGAATGGATCACATTAATTTTCTATAAACTCTATCAGCTTGAGTGGCATGTCCTTAAGGGTTAGGTGATTGATATCCACAATGAAGTCTTATAATCTAAAATCATATTAATATTAATATTAAAGATTTTCTGTCCTTTATGTGCATCATTAAATTCTGAGTATAAGGTGAAATTGACAACATACATTTTGACAGCTTATCTATAAAAAATATGCAAATCTTGATACCAACATGTCATCACAGACTTTGCTGCTCCTTGAAATATCAGAGAGATCCTTTCTTTATATGACATTTACAGTGAAAAATCAGATATAAAGCATTATGTATGACTGGGATTTTCATTGGTTTGGTCTTCTGTGCCATGATAGGGGCTTCACATTCCATTGGCACCAGCATTATCCCTCGTCTTCATGACATCACGGTGGGGAAAAAGTTCAAGTGTTTCCACTCTATCTCTACACTCCTTACAGAAGATGAAATTTAAAAATGTACTGTCTTAAGGAATCTTAGCAATGTCTTCTCATAGTCTCACAAATACTACAAGAGAGGATGATTCAACACAGGAGAGTTGTATTTAGACCAGGAGAAGTATTAAATGACTTATTAGACAGGATGCCAGCTATCCTTTACCCTGTGAATCTACCTCAGACCTCTGCAGTGCCACTCCAGTCCTATAGAGAATTTAGAAAATCAGACCTGATGAAGGCGGTATTTTGGAGCAGTACCCTTCCTGTTTTGGCCCAGTAGTCACAGAACCCTCACTCACAGGTACCCACTCCAGCATGTCACCTCATGCACCTCATGCTTGTGTATTCACAGAAATTCAGACGGCTGGCAATAAGATTTGGGTTTTCTGCCTGTTGCTTGGTGTTGCTCTGTGCATGCAATGTGAAGGGATGTCACTCCTGGGCCACAACACTGGCAGTGAAGAAGTCCAAACCAACTGTCCTGTGCTGACTTGTATGCCTTTTGGAGCTCTCAGCCTTCTTCTATCTCCAGTCAATCCTTATCAGAGGCTGCTGCCAGACAACAGTGTCAGGAACATTGGGGGAAGAGGGGTGGGAATTGTGAAATTGCTGTGACTAGCAAAAAACCCTTTGAAATTTTGACTGGGAATCTGAAACATGACTAATCTGAACAACTAATCACAAATTTTACACTACCTTTAGAGAGAATGTGTACATATCCATGTACACACACAGCAGCTCCCATCCTCTCCTTCCAAATTAGTCCTTGCATATTCTTGTAGAAAAATAATTAAAAGGAAATATAAAGACATCCTCAATGAAGACAATAATTCATAAGAAACCAACCCAAGGCTATGAAATTTGTTGTTTCAAGGTCTGTTATAACCATTTATTTCTGTCAAGGCCAGGGCACTAGAATGGGAACAGAAAAATAAAAGAATACTGCCATTTTAATTTCTTTTGTCTTCTGGTCACAGCCTGATGCCAGCCATGAAATGTGTAATATGAGCAGGGCAGCATATAAGCCAGATAGAAGCTTCACTGCAGAGTCCATATGTGTGTATAGACAGTTGTGCTGAATGACAATGGTAGTTTACCCTACAGTCATTGAAGGATTCAACTCTGAGCCTTTGCCATATGGCAAAAGCATGAACCCCAGCAATTTGAACAGAATAGGCCCCCTGACCCTCAGGGAAGACAGAAGTTTTATAATTTGTTCAGGTGCTGAAACCTTCAGGGTCTTTCATTAAAAAAAAAAAAAAACAACAAAAAAACAAAAAACAAAAAACAAAACAAAACAAAACAAAAGAAAAAAAAAAAAAAAGAACCAAAAAAAACTCAATAGTGATTGGCCAGGACAAACTAGTCCCTTTTCCCACCATCTTTTCAATGTTGCCAAGTCACCCCCCATCTTTCCCCAAAGTCACAGGACCCTGTGTTTAATAGCAACCAGCTTTACTCGACTGCATCCTCCCTCCCACTACAAGTTTGCATGAATAGTTTTAATGCTTCAGAAATTTCCTCTTCCCAGTATGGCTAAGTTGTTTGGAGCCTGTAAGGGAAATCCTTCTGCCAGAGAATGAAGTCTATGTCAAATCAGGCATCTCCCAATTCATCCTGTCAGCAGCCAGCCTCTGCTCACAGCCACATCACACAGCAGCTGCAAGCCACGAGATGGGGCTGAGGGCTGCCACCCTGCCTGCTGTGTAGGAGGCCTAGCAGGAGCTTCCTAATCTAAGAGATGCAACTCCAAAACCTGGGCTATAAAGACAGTGAGTTCCACAGGAAGGGAAGCAACCTCTGCAAGATACAGAGAGTCACATCAACAGGATGTGTTGTCAATACTGACCCCACGACAGGCTGTGTCCTCGGAGAAGTAGGGGGTAAATAAAGGAGGTTTTATTTCTTCTTTCCCTGTGCTGTTCTCAATTAGCACCCAGGTCCCGTGTTGAATTCATCTTTGACTAATCCTCCTCTGTGTTATTTTTTATTTGTGTTGACTTGACACATCTTAATCCCTGAGTCAGCTCCTATTTCTTGCTAAACCAAAGGTAAATTATACCAAGTCTACCCAGCAATGTTAAAGCCAGCAGGATTTATAATGTAAATGCTAAAAATACCGAGGCAAGCACATCAACTGCAAGAGCTTTCCACAGCACTATGAGACAAATATGTCACACCCAGAAGATGCAGAGCAAGATAAGGGTAAAGCAGTGTAGCTTGTGAGAGACCAGGTCTCTGTCCTGCACCTAGTACCCAATGAGGCACCAAAGGCAGGAGAATTTCCCTCTTGGCTGCTGCTCATGCCATGATTTCTCACACTCCCATCTGCTGGAATCATGTCAATGTCACAAATATCACCCATGCCACTCACTGTGCCACACCTTCAGAGCAGGCAGAGTGCTCTCTTTCCTTCACACACTTATTTCTGCTTGCTCTCAGGGACTCCTTACCCAGGACACTGCCTGTGTGTATTCCCTCACCTCACTTCACACACACCCCACAAGTACCACGCTGCTGTGCTTTGCTTTTGCCTTTCTCCCCATGCCTATTACTCTGCCCAGCTCCCCCACTTGTCCCTAGTTGTCCCAGGCACTGAGTGTCACTTACTCCTTCTCTCCCTCCCTCCTCCCTCCTCCCTCCAGTCTCTCTTTCAAGCTTTCAAAAGCCCATGTGCCAGGTGGGAAGACAATTTTTTGATTCATCCACATTATCAGCAAAGTGTATCCAGATTTGAACAGCCTTGTTAGCTCTTGAGAAATGAAACAATAGCAAATATCTGGTGAATTTCATGGTTATCAACACTTCTAATCAGGCAGATGAACTGTTAAAAAAAAAGCATTCATTACTTTGAACTAATGATTCCTTAACATCTTTGCTTTTTGAGACTTGACTCTCTCCAGTTTACTATATTTATTTTTAATTGAATTGGAAATCCATTGCTTTTTGCCCAGGAAATTCTGCAAAATCCTGGAGCCTGAGGTCTGTTTCCCTTCTCCCCCTCCTCCAGCTTGTGTTTGCAGAGCATCATTATCATTATGTAATGATGTTTCTGTCAAGCTAGCAGAATTGCATAGTAAAGCGCATTAACCTGGCGATAACGGATCACTTACATTTTTTATCATGATCTATTGCTGAGTTAGCACACCGGGCCAGTTCCAATAGCACCATGAACTCAATAAATTAGTGTGCTGGCCTAGAACCTGTGATGGAATATTGTTTGGATTTCTGGTGGCTCTGCAACTAATTGTATTTTTCCCCATCTGTTTGCTTTGCCTTGACTCAGGGCTGTTGAGGGAGGAGAGCGTAGGGGATGAGCAAATAAGAGAACCGTCTGCGTAAGATTTATCCCTTGGCACTAATTGTCTCACCCTCTGCTTCATTAGGACATCTCCCATCAACTCATTCCCTGTTGGTAGCCTCCAGCTCTGCCTGATCCAGGTAAGGCGCTGATCCTGTCTTACTGTTTGTTGGGAGACAAGGTTTTCTCAAGGCTGTCAGCAGTTTCTGTACCCAGATCAGTTCAGAAGCCCTACATCTCTGAAATTGTCTCTGACAAATCTGGAATAGGGCTGGGCACTCCAAAGTTTTGTCTTAATACAGTATTGGTCTTATTTACAAACCACACCTCAGGAAATCCAGTTTCCAAGGGAGAATGAAATCCATGCATCAAGCCAAGGGAGAACTCAAACTGCTTAAGCAACTAGCAGCAAGGCCCATGCAACTTCTAGGAATTCACCCAAAGAAGAAATTATGTTTTTTGAATTCAGTAGTTTTTTTGTGAGGTTAACACTGGAGATCCTTCTCAGGGTCAATCAACAAGGTCCTTGTACAATGATGGCAGGAGCAAGAGATGGATGCCTGCAGTCCTTGTAGCTTACCTGACAGGCCAAAGAGAGGAGATACATATTGCTATACCTTCTTTGCTCATAGCTTCTGCAGTGGACACCCCTGACGAAAAAGGGTTTATTGTGTCCTTTTTCTTGAAAACCTCATTTCTTTTCCTCACACTTCAACAATCAGGGCCAAAAATAAATCATATTGTCACTACATCAGACCTACAAAGCCAGATTATGGCACTGGGTATCTCTGTGCATAGTCCTTTGAGAGCTGCCCTGTTATTACTGCAAGCTAAGCAGGTCACTAGAGAGACCTAGAGGTCCCAATTCTGGAAACTTATGCATGTAATTCTTGTGCCACTGCTGACCACAACAAGTTTATTTGTGTACTTAAAGTTAAAAAACTTCATGAAGTGCTTGCAGGATCAGAGTCCTATTTCCCTGGATGGTAGTTCTGCTGCTGGTAAATAAGTGCCAGGAAATAGAGCAGAGACTTGCTGGTTTGTGCATCCCCAGGCACACAGAAGACAGAAGCAAACTCTAATATTTACCAACCTGAGAAAACTGTAAAAACCTGGAGTTTCCAGCTTCCCTGACAGTTTTAGCAGCAGAAGAGTGAAATAAATTAAATAATCATGCCATAAATACTAATTAATTGCCATTAAAAAGTACTCAAATCGTTTAAAAGAAAAATGCAGCCATTAATCAGAATAGCTCAGGTACCTAAATAAATATTTACTATTATGCGTGCATATTTAATCTACCTACCCATCAAAGACTAATGCTCTCTTCCTTGCCAGTGAGGCTTATTAACATCCTAGAGGGATAAAACAGCATCCCAGAACTGTGCAAGAATGTGGCATAGGGATTTAGGAATAAGACAGTTGCACAGACAGAAGCATAAGCCGGCAAAGGTGGTGCTATATTTAGCCTTACATCCAGGAATAACCTCGTCCTATTACTTGTGTTTAAATTAACAGCTCTAGGCCCTAACACAGACACTCATTGTACAAAGCAAGCCCTTCTTAATGGATAGATCCCATCCTAAACATCTCCTATGCCTACACATCCAGGTCTTCTTGAGACTGGGATTTAACATATTGTATTAATGAGAATTACTTCCAAGGAGCTGTGCAAGAATGAGGGTATCCATAGCTTTCAGAAAACAAAAGAATAAAGACCAAACCCTTCTATGTCTGAAGGTTGCTTAGAGATGATTTTTTAGGAAGGCAGGTTGGAACAATTTTAAGGACAGAAAAAATCAGCTAGGAAAGAAAAATCAGCTAGGAAAGAAATACTTAGCTTTAAGGTGGGGAGGGGAAGGTGTCAATAGTTTTGTTTGAGACACACAGTCAAACTCAGAGCTCACAAACAAACTGAAACAAAGAGATTTAGCAGTCTACTACCTACTGCAAAATAGACTCTTTAGAGCCTTTGCAATGCTTCGACCCCTTGTATTAAGAAGTTATCCCTACAAAAAGCAGGCTAGGAAGTGTTCCCATAAAGGGGAAACCTTGACTAGATGCAGCTTGTGGGAAGGAAATGATAAAAAGAGAGGACATTTGGGCTTGTCTGTAATGCTTCTGACACAGTCCTGGACTTGTGTCCTCCTGCTTTTTGAGCAAATTGCTTTTCTATGTGTCTTGAGGGGAAATATAAAAATATTTATAAATATAAATATATTGAAATATCAAAAATTAATCAATATTGGAAATATTATTTTTAATTGTTCTCAGGAACATTTTCTGATTGCTATAATATCTAATGAAATAAATTATTGGAAAGGTTTTGAGTTTTTTTCTTGTTTTGTTTTTCATTTTGTTTTCTTTTCCTAATTGGGCTTTGATAATTCTTCCCATGAAACAGAAACAGACACTTCAGTACTGATAAAACCAAGAAAGACTCAAAGAGCAAGCAAGTCAGTTAAGTTTATAAGAAGGCCTTGCTGCAACAATTTTTTGGTACAGTTTTCTTAAACCTCTCCTAACTACTTATTTAGAGAGAGTCAAAAGATTGTGAGCAAGAGTGGTATACTCCAGGAGCTAAGCTTTTTTGAGCACAACTGCCTATAGAATAACAAATATTTTCCCACTTTCACTCTCTGATGTGTTGTCTGCTTCTGTTGAAACTGAATTTCAGCACTTATACATTCCTTAGCAGTTAAGGAGTTTCTGCCCCATAGCTCCAAGTTCCATTCCTATTCTTCCCGAAAGAAAATAATTAAACGACCACATTCTAGGTGGATAGCAAATGAAATTATGCTCATAAATGAAGAAATGAGGAAGTATTTCCTTTTTAGGACTAAGAGCTTAATTCAAAACCAGAGTCAATTGTACACCTTCAAAGAGATTTCAACAACAGGGCTGCTATGTAAACAACTTTTTAGAAGCAACTTTATATCACCCTCTCTTTGGATGGGTCATTAATTCACAAAGAGTACATCTCAAAAGGAAAAAGTTAAAGTTCAGAAAAAAGAAAATGTCTTAAAAGCCAACACTTGAGCTGCAGCTTTATCGACTTTGGCAAAGTAATGTGAATTTGTACCAGCTGGGAACCTTCATGACAAATGCAGGGGTGGGAACCAGGTCTTATCTTACAAGGAGCTCCTGCCTCCAGGTGAAATCACTTCAGGAGAGCTGTCAGGGACAGGAGGAGAGCTTTGCAGAGCAACCTTCATTTCTTAGCAAAAAAAAAAAAAAAAAAGTGTATCCCCTCTATGAACTATGTGAAGGAATTCTTTTTTTTTGTCCTAATCCTCTATTGTTGCACCTTCTCTCAGGATTTGTAATAGGAATGAGAAAAATTTTCAGGAATTAATTTGGTGTGCTTTAGGGGAAACAGTAGAAAGTGCTAAGACATCAATTGCCAGTCTTATGCTTTTCCAGAAATGAAGTGGGTTTGCCAGGTAATGGAAAAAAGGAAGAGAGGAAAAAAAGAAAAAACAAAAAAAGGCAAAAAAGAACAGTTTTGACTCAAAAGTGTGGGTACACCAGCACTAGAGGAATTAGGTAATGGAGAGGCCTATGAAGGTATTAAGGAATACAGACGTGAAATATCTGTTGCCAGCATATGGACAGTCTTCTAAACCTGGTGTTTATTCTGTGACTGCATAAAATTGATATGCCCTTTTCACAGGTTGCTCTGGTGGCAGCTGAGAGAATCATTGTTGTTTTGGTGTTTTCAAAAAAAAGAAGACTCTCTTATCACTCACCTTTCAGTGGTGTTAAATAGCATATGTGCTGCTCTGCCCTGCCTTGTGGCTCTGTGCAGCCAAAAAGGGAGGGCAGAAAATGGAAGCTGTTCCACATGGTTCAGAGGCAGCCTGGGACTTGCATATAGAGATAGAGCAGGTGTGACTGTCACTGTAACTGCGTGGGGTCTCTTGCATGAGCAGTCCAGCGTGTGTGTGTCTGTCTCAAATCTACGTCAGCCTCCCAGCTGTGATGCTTTCCAAAGGTGTTTGCAGGAGGGGGATAAGCTAACCTTGGTGACTCTAGCATCCCCTTGAGGAGAAAAGTCCTCCTAGGATGTTTCAGCACGAAGACCTTTATGTGAGCAGTTTAAATTTACTACAGAACTCCATAAGTTTTGATATCTCATGGGTTTTTTGCTGATGCTTTCTTAGGATTTATTGTCTTTCTCTTTGCTGTAAGTGTAAGGCAGGTTCAAATCAATGTTTTAGAAAACAGCAACTTGATTCTTTGTCCTTGGCCCCAGCCTGTTTTTCTCTGCAAAGAAGCAATGGGGGTTTTTTTCCTTCTTTTTTTTTTTTTTTCTGTTAACTTAGAGAAACTTAGAAGCTTTGTGTTTCCATGACCCAGCCTGGTTTTTAGTGCCAAGGAGGTTTTAACAGAAAATCTTCAGAAAACCCAATGCCCTAAACATTTCAGATAAACGTTTGTCTTGTATATTTGTGTGGAGAGAGAATTTTTTGTTGGGGATCTCAGCAGAGAGGGGAGCAGGCAGCTGCTCTGGGTGTGCTGCGGACAGCTGGGGGATGCTGGTGCTGGAAGTGGCTCTCTAGGCCAGTACAGGTGACTGAGTGCCCCACAAAGTACATGGCAGTGATTTGATGTGACAGAGACTACTGTTCCCAAAACAGTGTGCACCAAAAAGTATCAAGGTGGTGCTTTGGATGCTGCAATAGCAGGAGATAAAAATGTTTTGCTTCTTCTTGTGTCTTAATTTTGGACCAGAGATTTGAGAAAATGATGCTCTGGTTAGGGCATTTATGCAACTCAGAGGAGACCTCAGATCTGGGCCCTGTTCCAAGATATGGATTCATTAGAAAAGGAGTATTTATGCTGATGGAATAGGTGCTTTTGGGGTTGAGTAGAAACTGAGCGGGGCCTTTGAGGTTGGGACATAAGCACCACAAATTATGGTCTAGACATTATTTATTTATTTATTTATTTATTTATTTATTGCTGTAGCTCCAGCTTTTCCCTATATCTCAATTTTTCTTACATTACTGGGAACAGAAGCAGCTTTTACTTTCTTGGGAAAAAACAAGAATATAGGCTGTGAGGTACTCTTGCATGATGATATTGTGAAGTGCATAAATATAAAAACCTCTCTGACCTCACTGATGGCAGAGGGAATAGTGCAGCATAAGGAACACTGGGCTGGTGGTCAAAAAACTTTCAAAAAGTTCAAAAAGTTTCAAAAGTTCATTTTTTCCCTTGGCTGCTGAGTTGCTGCACAGCCTTGAGTGTGAGTGTATGACTTCCTCTCTTTTGTTTCTCTTGGCTTTTTGTTAAAGAATGAACAGTACCTTGCACTGTGGGGCACTGATTGCAGTTGAGTTTTCCAAATGCAACCATATTGCATAAGGAAAACTTATGAATTATTTCTATTGGTTGTCTGATATAAAACAAATTTATTCTTACTCTTGTAGTAGAATGTCATTACAATTGCAAGAAAATGGAGTTTCTCCCAGCTGTGCAAAGCTGGTGACAGAACTAGGCAGCTTTGAACTTCCCGTGAATTTGCTAATGCATGAATCGTCACTGACTGGCAAGTAAAAATTTTCTTCATGTTGTTTGTGGGTGAATTTCACTCCTTTTTAGCCTTCTACAGTCATTTAAGCTGAGGGTGACATAGAAAGCTTGAGGATTTCAGAGGTGTGAGATTGCTCTCTGCAGAGGAGTTCAAGCTTTTCATCTCCTATCTGTCCTTAGTTTTCCGTTAAGACAGATTATGTGCTGTTAATGTTAATTTGGAGCTAGAATCGGAGTTGAAGATTGTGAAGAGTCAAAGAGTTGGTGGGGAGAGTTAAACAGCAATGATTTCAGTGGAGCGTCATCTATTTACAATCGTGTTCTGAATCAGACTCTGGGAATATAGTTCAATGGCTCGTGGTTTTGCATCGGTTGACTAGAAGTCACATAAACTGTCTCTTGCCTGGTGAACAAAGGCCAGAAAGAACAAAAGAGCTGCTTCCTGTTGCATCAGCTTCTCTTCTAGTGCTAGGCAGAGACACTCATTTAAACCTGGATCTCATAAATCGTTTCTTAAACACAAAGGCTAGGTAAAATCTGTGCTAGTGGGAAACTGAAAAAGGTTTCTGGATTCCTCACAATAAATTCGGGTATTCTTGCAGATTACCAGAAACTTGATCAGAAAGAGATCAAGACAACTTGAGGAGCAATCCTCCTGCCAGCTAATGTTGGTTACCTACCTTCTCTCCTTGTAAAGAGAGTGTATTTTTAGATTAATTTTCATTAGCCTACTGATGGTGGTGTTACTGTCTCTGACTCTCCTGTACTCAATTCCAATGATTTCTTAAAATCTATTCAACTTCAGAAAACCTGACGAGGTGAGTGACTAAATCTGAGTGACTAAACTGGAAGAAATGCTATGAAAATGGATATCTGTGTTGAGAAGAAAGGTTTCAATTAAAGGTGCCTTTAATTTAAGGTGCTTAAAGTGAAGGACCACAGAGATAGCTCAACTATGCTAGCTGAAAGAAATCAAGTTCTGTTCTGGCCACATGAAGCTCTGTGTCCATGGCAGGATACTTCATTCTGCTTGACTAACTTCTCACTAAAAATGTAAAGGTAACAGCTGGAGTAGTGTACTTCTGCTCTGAAGTTGTTAAAATAATTGTACCTAACTTGGTCAAAGCTCATGAAGCTCCTTGAGTGCTTGATGATTCAACAGCCTGTGTACCCTGCTATGAAACAAACACAGAACTCATTAGGAAAATATGCAGGAACTTGAGCGTGCCTTCCACATCAGGGATGCATCTGTGTGAGAACATGTAAAAGATGACTTGCAGCAATTATGTCAGTAGTACTTTTAAGCTGATTCCTCAGTGAAATGTGGTTTTTTTTCAAGCAATATGCTGTCTGCCTACCTAGGGCTGACTCCGTCTGACAGTCGGTCCTTCCAGTGTAACCCTGAGAATCACTGGGTGAATTCGACATGATACGATAGAGAGCAGAAGTCTCAGTGCCTGTTATAAACTTCATTAATGGGCTGACTGATAGTGAAATCACCAAAGAAAAGTCTGCTAAGCTCACTCTTTAGTAGACATTAGGGAATCTGCATGGAGAGCAAGACACCAAAAGTGAAACATCACCAGCTTTCTCTGGTCTCCAAACAACTTGTTTTTAGCTGTGCTGGACCTGAGTGAGACGGAAAAGGACAGATATAATTTCCCCACCCTGGCAAGGGAATATGCTTAGCCCCTGACATCATTATAGATGAATCCCTCCAGGGATATTAAAGATGGAGAGCATAGTTCAATCTTGGTGGCGTCATGTCCAGAGGGCCAGTGGGAGAAATCCTCCTTGCCTAGTTAGGCTTAAAGGGAAACTTAACATGAGGAGGATTACTAAAGTGCATTTAAAGTGAGTGATTTATGTAAAACTATAACCTTTATAAAATAGGATTAAGTGCCAATGTGCGTACATTTGGATGGAGAACGCTTGTTATTTGCCCTGCAAGAGTTATGGCCAATAGGTCTCTGAAGCAGAGACTGAGCAAGAGACAGAGAGTCTCAGTCACTTTTCCTTTTTCCCTTTCCTCCTGCCTGGCCCCCTCCTTCTTTCATTAAAGCTACACATCATGCGAAGTGACACCAACCTCAGAGAGTCTCTGACAAAACCTTTGCATGGAGCCTCAGGACAGAACTTGCTGCAGTTCATGTTCTCTCTCCCCTTCCTCTCTCTGCCTTTTGCTTTCCAAGTGTACATCCAATAAGTCAGATGAAACTTAATCGTGTTTGCTCTGTTTCTAATTTTCTCTTCCTTTCTCTGTTCTCCCTTTCTCTTGCTGCTCTTCTTCCTTGTCGCTCCTCTGCCCTCCAGCTTCTAGAACAGCAATGTTTTTTGGGCTTACCTTTATCCTTTACTGTTTCTGGCCTTCTCCATGAGTTGCAGATCAATAACTGCAAATAATGAGCAAGGGAACATCAGTGGAATAAAAATGAATTTATACTACTCATTCCTTATTTTCTCTCTCTTAAATTGTTGAGTGGACTGATTTGACAGCAGAGGTGTGCTTGGACCAGAGAAGAAATTTGCTTTTTTATTCTGAGACCCACAGAAATTGGGTACCTCTGCCCAGAGATCCAAACACTGTCTTGAAGATGAATCCCTTTCCCAAGAGGTCTAGGATGTCAAGTGAAATTGTGCTCTCATCTGTGTTGATTAGTTGGAAGCTAATATCTACTTGTGACCCTCTCTGTTTTCTTATTGCACAACCATGGGTGCTCTAGGATCTGCTTTGGTTTTGTTTGGGTTATTTGTTTTGTCAGTTTCTGGGCATCTGTAAAAATTTAGCAACAGGAGGTCTGCTCCTGCAGCACAGATTCAGCTCTCTAACAAGATGAGCAACTATTGTCTAACAAGATGAGCATTTTTAGTTGTTTCTTTTTTTGTTTTGTATTTTGCTTTTACTTTAATTTATATCCCATTATTTAATTAGCAGACAAGGTATGCAATAATCACTGAAGTGTGAACTCAGCTTGTATGTTTATTTCTGTGCAAAAACGTTCTCATTTTTAGTGCCTTCCTCTGTGGAAAATGGGATATAGCACCCACCTGAAATGATGGAAGTGGATAGCTCAAGCCACTTAAAAATAACCATTGTCCAATGAATCTGACTCCAGTAATTTCTTGAGTTTAGGAAAATCTTTCCCTTCTCATGTGGGGGAGAACAGAATTATCCGTAGTCTTTGCTTTTCACATCCGCTGCTGCTATCTCAGAAGGAAATTGTGAGTATAAATCAGTTGGGGGCTCTGATCAAGTGATTCTTTTCTCTTTTGGAGTGCAGATTGCTATGTTTTCCTCCCTATGAAATGGGAATTAGACTGATGGAAATGCAAGGCCCGTAAAGCTGATTTTTATCATGTTCCAGTTTTCTTCTGATATTATTGCAGTGACTTCCATGTTCTTTGCTCTTGGTATATATCAGGATTTATGAAGATAAGGATTGGTGCAATAAAGTTTCTTAATATTAGCGAGAAAATTAATTTATAGTATGTGCCCTAACATGACATGTGCCAGTTATTGATAGATGAATAGTAAAAGGGGCAGAGGCTTTGCTCAATTTGAATTCTTGCTCCTCTAAACCTTTTCAATATACTTTCAACTTTAGCCAGGAGCTGTAATGTTACATTTCTGCAATAAGTCCTTTCTCACATTTTTTGTCTTGACTTAATACGACCTCTCTCTCAAATGGTTACTTGCAGCTGCCAGGATTAGGAGCACTGATCTGTTCTCGAGACTAAACATGAAGAGACTTTCAGGACCTGATTTTCTCAGATTTCCTCATTCTCATGGCTAAGCTGGACATGCACAAACAGCAACTTTCTTCCAGTGACTCTGCTTTAGTGCTGGAGCTCTAAGCCTTGTACATGGAGCCAGAAAAGCACTGAGGTAACTGAACTTCCCCTCTCCCAAAACCCAAAACATCCCAAATCTGTTTGATTACAGCTTTGCTTGAAAGCTGCTGGGTTCCTTAGAGCCTAAATGGCTGTCATGTTTTACAGATGGATTGTTCCAAACCCTGAGGGAAGGGGAAAAAATTAACAAGGACGATAAAGCAGAAAACCACTGTTGCAACCATCTCACCAGCTCCAGCTCTCTGGCAGCCGCTGCTGTGCAACGCGATCCCCGCATGTGGTGCATTACTGATTTCCAATATGTGGTAATATTTACATTAACATCAGGACACCATCAAACCTTTACTTATCCACATAGTTAAAATTGTTATCTGTATATGAACCCCAGAGATGATATATCTAATTGTCAGCAGTGACCTGATGATAATAGCAGTACAATTTAGTTACACTATACAATATCATTAATCATCCAAATGTAGCATAAACAGAATGGACCATTTGCTAAGGTCTTTCCAGGGGTGGGAGGAAGATTCCTCACTTTTAACAGCTGTATATGCCAGAGGCTTCCCTAAGGAAAGGGGCTGGCAGGATGGAGGGGAAGATTTCTTTATTGAAATCAGAATCACCTTCAAGGGTGGTACATGCCTCTATTTATTAGTGTTATGCTACATATGCTAATGGCAGACTGTACACTATTTCTGAGCATTAACATCTGCTCAAAGCAACAGACTTTCACTTACAGAAACTGATTTAAACTCAGTGAAGCAGATAAACACAGAAATCTGGGCAGGTGGCTGCAACCGAAGGAAGAATTCTCAATTCCTTCATTCAACCGATGAACTTCACTAAAATCATAATTAATATTCAGATAACTGTATTCCAACACATAGAATAAACAACATAATTTAAAGGATGCAAATGTCTACCTGGGATGAGGGGAGGTAGGGGCTTGGGTTTGGAATACAGAGTGGTTTGAATAAGAATCCAAAGCTTACCTGGGCCAGAAAACACAAAAAGCAAGAGGATGTTATTGCATTGTTCAGAGGCACAAAGTGGGAATTCAACTTTTAAACAAACATTTTGTGTAAGATGATGATAGAAATTGATCTTTCATTGTAAGATGTTGGGTGGTCTAAAGATCTTGTTACAGAAGTGCTGGTAAATTCAGTCACCCCATTTAATACCCCAAGCTTTCATTTGGGAAGTGGTGTAAAGGCATGATAAAAATATGAACAAAATAAATCTGCTCTCTCAAGTCACACTTTTTCAAGGTTTTTTTGAGCACTGATACCTGACCACTGTTCCATCTACATAATGTGAAAAAACAAAAGTCCTTCCTGTTTTTCTCAAACTTCAGGCTCATATGAAGTATTGGACAGACTTTAAATCTAATCTAGGTGACCCTGAAAGTTAGAATGGAACATTAAATGTGAATGAATTTTACTTGTATTCAGCTTTTACTGCAGACATTTTATCTGGTTCCAGAGGTACTGCTTCTCCAAGGAATTAAGGGATCTCTCTTTTTCTTATATTAGTGATGTATATTCCTAAAATGCCAGTCCTAAAAGGCAAACCTTGGCTACTCCAGGCAGGTCTCTGACTGGTATTTCCTCTTGGGTGCTTCCAGAAGACTCTGCTTGAAGTTTTATTTTGCCCTCTGAATTACTTTTCTTCTCTCTTCTGACCAGATGTACCAACATAGATGGAATATCTCATGCACCTATGGTACAAGGCCTTCAAGACTTGTGGGTTGGAGCTGCACAGGGATGAAATAGCTCATTATGGTTCACAGCAGAAAGTGAGCACCATCAGGCTTTGGAAGTCCCTTGGGCTGAAAATGGTGAGAGCCTGGGAGAATGTCTGAGGGAGGTGTTGCACACACCTGCCCTGCTCTTTGTTTTCTCTGACTTTCTTTTCTTAATATTTCTTTTTTACACTGTATCCTTAATGTTGAAAAGGTGTTCTAAGCAACTCCCAAAGGTGTTAACTTTGTAAACAAAGCTGACACCATGTTCACTGGACTCCAGGAGATGAATTGGAATGCATAGCAATCAAATAAAAATTTAAAGGGTAATTTTGAGATCTGACCCTGCAAATAACTAAATGCACCATGTACATATTCAAATTAAAATTTGTATTCTTATTTTGGTTTTGCTCTCTCCTCTAGGTCCTCCAAGTCTGGTGTGCTTTGCTCTACTTCTTCACAACCAGCTCCAGAATGTGTGAGAATATATGAGAATCTCAACTTTTCTTTTTTTTAAGTGTACAATTTTCAGCCTGTATGTTAACTGAGAAAATCTGAATCTTATAGATTGAAAGAGAGAAAATCTGAATCTTATAGATTGAAATACTGCAAAACAAAATGTACTATATTGAGCTGAAATTATTGAATATATTTTGTCCAGAGATATTTGGTCCAGCATCATAATTTTGAATGGTCTCTTCCATTTTTCTGAATGCGTGAGAGCTGACAATAAAACCCTACTAACCCTCAAACATCAATTTGTTTTCTTTGAAATCAAAAGTAACAGGTTCACGGCCTTCCAAACTCTAAGTAACTCCCTCTTCTGTGTACACTGGGAATCACAGGGTATAACTGGGTTGCTCTGATCTCTTGGGCAGAGGCCTAGGATATTGAACATCTAAGATACCTATATTACCGTGAAGGTTTGAGATTTATTCCTGCTAATCAAACTTCTTTTTCCTTTATTCCCCAAATACAGGTATCCCTATTGTCTGTCTATGATTTCTGGGTATTGGAGTGTGTTAAGTGGGGAGTTTTACATTACGCATTATCAGAAATGTGGGGGCAAATTCTGCTACACCTGTGCTGTCCATTTGACTTGAGGGAGGCTGCACCCCATCAACTACTTCAGCACATGCTCAACAAAGTCAATAATGAAGCTCCTACCATCGTCATCTGTGTAGGATCAGGGGCAAACTGGGGGCAGAATACATGATATTATTCCAGATTTTAAATTATCATCTTTCATATGTTCCCAAATTTGTTGGTATATAAAATGACTGTTAGAGATATGCATATATTTTTGAAATTCTGTTGAAAAGGACTTGTTGCTTTGGAATATTAGCTGACTGAAAGATTTTTTCAGATGAAATTATTGGCTGTTGTAGCTGTAGCTTTTTCCTGCTTTCACCCCCTCCCTTGTGCTTAATTGTATGCATGCAAATGGTTTCATTGACTGCTTTGGAGGGGTGCAAAAAGATCTGCCTGAAAAAGTGTTCTGTATAAAATCACAAGGGGGAAATTAAGAGAATGCCTACCAATCTGTTAAAAAAAATAAAATCGCCCAAGTGTGTGGTATCAATTTCCAGGGTGTTTTCAAGAGCCCCTAATGCAGTCCTAAGTAAATCTTCACTGCCAGTTTAAAAGAAGAATTGGTCTGAGAAAAAACAAAGCAAGAGCAACCATCAAAGGTGGAGCAGGCCAAACTTTCTTTGAAAAGTGCACTTGCAGCTGTTGTCAGACCTTGCTGCAAAATGTGACGCAGTTCCAGCCATCTTTTCCCTCCTGAGTGCCCCTGCCTTTTTCTGCATCAGTATTAAATGCCTGGCTGTTATCCACTCAGCACAGTAGGGTCACTAAAGATCAGATGATGTTCTTTTAGTCTGCCATGACTGAGCAAAATCCAGCATCTACGTTTGGAGATGGAATCCTGGTTCTGCACCATCAGGAGGCACAGACCCCCCCAAATAGGAATGGGAGCAACCATGAGGTTAAAGTGAAAGCTGTGGAGATGATTTCAGGACGTGGGCTGCTGCTACAAAGGGCAGGAAAACGTGTGTAATGGGTGGACTGACTCTGAAGCTAAGCTGTCCTCCTGCCCTAGATATATGAGTCTCCCTGTGCCAGGGTACCTCTTTGGGTACTGGGAGTGCTATAGTTTGCCTCCTCTCTGCGAGTGAAGGAGAGGCATAAGGTTTGCAAGGCAGTCAGAAATCTCTGTTTCAGCAGTAGGACAGCTGTACGAAGATGTATAGTTATTATATAGATATATATAGCAAATAAACCCGACTGGAATCAGGACATCAAAAGACTGATGTTCTATCCCAAGTATTCATCCTTTAAGTACTGTGTCTTTCTCTCTTTCTTGTTTTGTTGCCTGCCTATTAGTGTGCTAATCTCTTGGGGGAGATTACTGAACAAATAGCTGTTGGACAAAAATAATGACAGGAAAGGAAAGTGCACACACACAAAAAAGAAATCTAAGAAATGGAGGAGAGGCCAGTGATTGCAGAAGAGATGTATGAAATCACACACCAGTTTCAGAGTGAAGGAGGGAAAAAATACTTATTTCCCTGTAGGCTAAAGAGAAAGAGAAAGCAGCTCTGCGCAGAGGGAGTTCAGCTCACTTGCAGGATTTGTAAATGTCTTCCCCAAAACCACATGCAATCACATCCTATATGAGAGCAGCAGCTGCCACTGTCCAATTCCCCTCTTCACTGTTCCTGGGAGGGTGATGTTGCTGTCCCTGTGAATGCTTCAGATTAAAGCAGAGACTTCCAAGCTAAAAAGCCTGAGTGTGAGCTGGGACAAAACTACATGCTCCATGGGTCTGGTGTAGATAGGATGCAAACAGCATACCTCAACCCATGGGTGGTTCCACCTACCCTTTGGACCTCCACTACCTGAAAGCCCAGCATCCACAGCCCCCAGTCCTGGCCTCAGTGGAGGTACAGCTCAATGTGAGGCAGAGTCCTAACTGATTTTCTAGGTAACTCATTCAGAAAACAAATATATTGTCCATATTATGTGCTGCACAAATATTGTCGCTTCCTGGGAGAGGCTGTTTATCTATATTTGCCTAGGATTGCATTTGAACTGGACATTGAACCCATTTCCATGCAATGATTAACACTGGTGGTGGAGCAAACAAAGGGAAGCAGCTTGGAGTGAGCTGATTTTAAAAGAAAATAAAAAGAAGAAAAAACAAATCCCTGTGGACTGAAAATGCTACAGTCAAGGGAAGGCATTCTGTAATCTGGGAACAGTCCTATATATAGCAATATGCCTGAGTGCCTCTGGGGAGCTGAAGCACTTATAAATCTCACGTATTAGATGGAGGCAGAGTACAACACTCTCTCTGTTCATATGGAGGTGGCTGTTTCTAGTGGTTCTTGTGCATCTTGGAGTAATATCCCCATACTCTAGGCTGAAGCTTTAAGAGAATAAATCCTTTTTGCTTTTGTTCTGGTCTCTTTGACTTTTTCCTAATTTCTTTTCTGTTTTGTATACTGTTTTCTTAGTTTGGAGAGACTGAGAGCAGACTGTTAGCTTGATGACTAGACTTGCACAGTTTTTTTGTCAGCTGATATTTGTAGGGGAAAAATAGTTTAGCAAGAAGGAAATCTGTTCGCAGATTTGGAGGAAATTTGGCAAGTTGTTTCAAGCAGAACATAAAAAGGATAAATTCAATACATATTTTTTAAATTAGCTTAATCATAAAGTTTATCTGTGGGAATAAATTTTTTTCTTAAATGGGTGTGGCTTGGTTTTGTTATTGTATTTTATAAAAAGTACAGAAGATGACCCAACACAGATGTGCTAAAAAATAAAATGCCTGAGGGTTTTATTTCATAGAAAAATAAAAATTAATTTTTGATCTTAACTTTTTTTTTTTTTTTTTAATTTTTTTTTTACCCCCACTGGTGAAAAATACCCCAAACCTCCCAAGCAACACTTGATTAAGTGTGTACAGTTCTGTTTTCTCCCTGGAGCTGCAGTCCCTGGCATTCACTGCAATCTCTATCACTAATGTGCCCTATGTACTTGGCCAAGCCACCAAATCTCTCATTAAAAGTTTCTTTCTCCACACGTGTGTGCAGTGCCTTGCACAGAGGGGGTTGGTTTTGGTAGTAACCTGAAGGTGTCACTACTACACAATGAATACTGGTACCCACCATGTCCTGCTTTTTAGCAGCAGGATGGCTGCACTGCAGCTACAATGAATATGCAAAAAAAAAAAAAAAAAAAAAAAAAAAAAAAAAAGCAATAGGTATCTCAAAGTACAGTTTTAGTACTTAAAAGACACCAATATATTGACCCAATTATGTCAATATTTATTCCTTACCAGCTGCATTACTTGGACTTATAAACCCCTAACTTTCATTAAAATCAGTGACGAACTCCCATTGACTTAAATGGTGCAGAATAGAGCCCTAAATCTTTAATGTAGTCATGTGCGTTTCTCTGTTTTTCTAGATAATGCAACCACTACAATGTAAAAATACATCTATTATATGCACTTTGCTCAATTATCTGTAAATGTGACAGTAATCACCCATTCAAATTATATGCTGTATATCAACAAGTTATTTCTATTTAGTGATAAAGAAAAAAAAAGTTCATAAAAAGTTCTTCTCCAAGAATGCAAATGTACCTCTGTGTAGAAATTCCCAGCTAAGAGCTAAGATGGTCTATAAATATTAATTCTTCATAACATCTACCAAGACTGTCTCACACTAGAAATTTCACTCCGAAAGATTCAATCCTTGTGCAGTCACTGCATGTAAATTTTCCTTGGTGCCTTTACATCCTCTCATTAACAGTATCCATTGGGTTAAAATAAGGCTGGCACTTACACTGAATGCTGTCACTGAGGATGGCAGGTCCTTCTCTACCTCACTGCAGCCTGATCCTGCAGTTGGGATCAGGTTATGGACAGGTTTTTTTTTACTTCCTGTAATCCGCAGATGCTCCTGAAGCGCTTTCCCTGATGCTGCCCCACAGTGTTGTTCTCACCTGGCAGCAGTGAGGGTATCTTCTGGACTGCTGTGGCTTTCACAGGCTTGGTGGGCAAAAGATGTTGCACCTCGTGTCTAAATGCCCCTTCTGGCTACCCTCACAAGTCTCACCCTCATCAGTGGATTACAAATCAAGATTGACCCTTGCAGCTGCTGAGGGCTTGGTCACCTCAAAGGAAAGAAATGGAGGAGAACACTTTCCCCAGCCATACCTGCAGCCTTTCTCACACACAGCCAGCTCCTGCGTTTTCCCTGCCCACCTCTGGAACTCCTGATTCCTTAAAGGCAGCAGTGAAGGGCTGCAGAGGTGTCCATTCTGTGAAGACACATCAGCAAAGCAGACCCTTTCAGGCCAGGGATCAGCCCAGTACTGCTGCAGATCAAACAAGACCCAAGCACATACTTCCCTCCTGGCATTTCTCAAGCTGAGGTAAAGAAGAGCTGGAAGGGCAAGAAGGGACCTGGTGGGAGATAAGCCTGTCACATTTGCTGGGTTTATAAGCCAAGACCAAAACCCCTTCAGCTGCTATCAAGCCCCTTTTCAGCCCCGGGTATTGCCTGAGAGCCTGAAGTTCTGGGTAGGTGAGATGGCTGCCAGCCACATTGCTGAAAAACATCTCAGTACCAGCCCACACTTGCCCTTTCTGCCAGTATCCATTCACCATCTCCTGTGTCCTGCCTGGCATCACAGCACCCTGGAGATTCTGTTCATCCCCCATCTGTGCAGCACCCAGCAGCGGGGCTCTTAGCCCCAGCAGAGGTGACAAACTCTTACCCAGAGTCAAGCCAATCCCTGCATGCCGTCTGCAGCAGGAGGTGCATCTAATGCAGAGAGAAGTCTAAACTGCCCTGCTTCTCTTTCCTGTCGATACACCATCATGTGGATTTTGTTACCCCCCAAGAGGAGACACAGACTCATCCCAGGTGCCCCCCTAAAGATGTCTCACCACACCCTCTGAGTAAAAAACACCCGCACAGGAGTAGAGACAGCCTGGCCAGTAGTGGTGTTTTTAGGCTTGGTCTGCAGTCAGATTTGAAAGATGAGAACTAATATGCATTAATCCTGCAGCCTTGTTGATGCAATGCCTAAATAGATTGCATGAATTAAACACTCACAGCCCTGGTTGCCCAAGCCTATTACTGCCTTTCAGCTAGTGCCTCTAGAGAAGGTCCTAACCAGACACCAAGACAGAGCACAAAATAAAACTTCAGACAGCCTGATCTTAAGAAAGGGTTTTTGGAGTGGGAGAATGAGGGACGCAGATTGCATCTCCAGTGACCCTGATGCTCTTTTAACTGGCAGGTTTCCTGTCTTCCTGGCAGGTAAATGCAGAGAAAAGCATAGCCACAGTTTAGTGACTCATGGTCCTCTAGAAAACTCTCCCTGTGTGCTCCAAATCCTCTCTTCAACCCTGCAGTATCAGAGCCAGCAGGCTTGTAGAAGATGAACTTAAATCAATGCCTTCAGCATAGTTTTTTGGGTAGCCTTTAAAACTGTTCTGTGAATCAAAGGAGCTGTATCAGCATAAGGGCTCCCCCACCCCATTCCCCTATATAATTGCATCCAAACTAGCAGTCCATTAGGGCTGTGATCTTTTTGGGGAGTGTAACACACATATTCAGCTTGTGCAACATCTTCTGGTCCCAGTGACTTTGCAGTGGCTCTTGGAAGATTTGGTCCTGGCCCCTCCTGTTGTTCTGTAGCTGCCTCTCTGATTATGTGAATTTTAGTGTCTGGGAAAAGGAGATGAAAATGGTCCCCATCTGTCCTGGTTCTGAGAAACTCAAGGCTGGGTCTTTCCTCAGTAACACTGCCCTGACAGTCCATCCCAGGCAATAGGGAATTATATGTGGGGAGTAAAGGTGGAAGAGGAGAATGTCAGACAGCCCTTCCTGGAAAGATTTATAAATGCATCATAACCGACTTCACAGGCTTAGTGCCTTGGAGAGTAATTGAAAGAGATATTCCATATTGATCTTTTCAGAAAGTTCAGTTTGCCTAATCCATCCCCACCCTAGAGCCAGGTGAAAAGTGCTTGTACTTGTAGTGCTGGGGTTGGATTCTGCTCTCTGTCACCTGGGTGTAAACCTAGGGAGGAAACTCTAAACACCATGGAAGCTTCTATGGTGTAAAGAGCAGAAGCCAACCTCAAATATAGAAGAAATGTGCTGGTGTGTATCTGTAGCTGGGCTTGTTTTGAGGAAAACCATTTTTGTCACTGCAGGTTTCCAGTTATTTGATGGGGTGGACATTGCGTATCCATGTTGTGATGCAAATGCTGGGGATTTATTGCACAAAATGTGGAGATGGAAGATGATTTTGTCATTAAGAAATCAGACTGGAACTTGTATAATCTGTGTTTATTTAGGTATCTAACACCCATTGACTTCAATGGGAGTTGGGTTCTAAGTGCCTTTAAGGAACTGAGTCTTAACCTCAATGAATTCTGAGTTAGGAACCCAACATGTTGATCACAATCTGGTACCTCTTTTCTCCTACAGGATGGGCTCTTTTTTGTGTCCATTTGGAATATGGCAGCTCTGTAAGTGCTTGCACAGCATCTTGATCAGTGCATTCTTGATCTCAGCTGTTGCTGAAAAAATATAATGTAAATATGATCATAACTGCTAAAGAAACCCCCAACCCAAATGCCCAATACATACTGAGAATTAAATTGAGAGAAAAAAAAACAAGCTAAGGACCTTATTGTTATAGTCTATTTGCTAATGTTCTCTTGTGCTTTAAAAATTATCAACAAACAGCTGTGCATTGATCTCCTGTGGCCTTATCAATTATTAGGTTCTTCTAGTGACCCTTCCTCAAAACGTCTCAATTATTTTACAAGCGTGATCTAGGCTATGCATCCTGCCCTCCCAGACATGGGATTATTACCTTGCTTACTTTGTAGTCTAGGAAACTGAGTCACAGAACTTTGTCCCAGAGAAGGGATACATAAATAAGCACTTAAGTCCTGAAACAGCAAAACATGCCCATAAATGCTGCCCTGGAACAGACACACATTCCCCTTTGGTCAGATTTATAAGTATCCCAATTTTAAACATGTCTCCTGGGACGAGAATCAAGTTCCACTGCTCTGGTTACTAAACCACCCTTCTATGACACCTCTGACTGCACCTCACCAGGTTTGTTTTTTCCCTAATAACAGCACTCAGCAGCCTAAAGCTGTCCCTCTCCTTCAGTAAAAGCAGGCAGTACATGGTTCTTCATGCCAATAGAAACACAGAATGAAACTACCACAGAGAACACAGTGTTTTCTGGGTTTGTAGAGCATGCAAATAAGAAACTGTTTAAACCTTGTGGCAGATATACAATGGGGCACGTGGCAGTGTTTGCAGGTGTAACCTTTGAGGGTAGCCACCAAGGATGGGGCAGGAGAGTCGTCTCTGTTCTCACTCCTTTGGGCTGCTCCACCCTTTGTAGGATGTGTAGGGAAATTCCCAGCCTGCAGGTGAAGGCTGGGATTTGCTGGGACTGTCGCAGCTGTTTCTTACTGCACTTGAACATGTTTCCAGGAAGCGTAAGACACGTCCACAGACAAATACTGGAATCTTCCTGTCTGGGGCACATCTTTCTCAGAAATAATGATTGTCCTTGATATACCTCCACTTTTTTGAAGTGCAAATTCCTAAACTCTTTGGATTTCAGTGTCTCCAAGGGGCAGATCCTCTCTGAGGAGGCAAACCATGCTGTCTGGGGAGCACTGAGGATGAGAAGGGAGCCAGAGACATCCAGTGCTTCCTGGCTGTAATGTTCATATCCTCGTGAAAGATTAAGAAAGATTTGAAGGAGCTGCTGTGGCCTTATTTTGAAATAACCTTTCGGTACAAAGCGATGGATTAATTTATATTAAAAGGAGCCTTGGAATGCCTAGTGGTATTGCATTACAGCTAAGGCTTGCTTAACCAGGATGATGTGGGGAGAATCTTGCCAGGAGGAAGCCATTATCCTTATCATATCCAGGAAAATGGGAGCAGTTCCACCTGGCATTTCATTCATGTGAGTGTTGCTGGTGGGTTTAAAGCTCTTTTGGTTTTCTCATGTGTATAGGGAAAAAGCAACAACCAATGTCTGAGCTCTCCAAATAAATTAAAGGATGTTTTTTCCTCTGCTAAGTTACCCTCTCTGTCACATACTTTTGTTCTCACTCTTTCATTTCTCCCCTATAAAAAATAATCAGTGCAAAACAAATGAGTGAAAACCCAGCATCTTACCAAGTCATCTTTGTGCAAAGGTTTCATTTCCTGTCCTGCTGTGTTTTTGTGTGTATGTGTTTTTCTTTTCGTCAAAGGAAGGAAGGAAATAAAAAAAAAAAAAAACAACACTGGTGGAAAAAAATAAAGAGGATCAAGATCCTGACATACAATCAAGAGAAAAGCTGTTTAGAAAAAGAGTGGCCTGAGTACATTTTTCTTGCATGAAAATCATCAGCCACCTCTGTAAGGATCTGGAGAGGAGGGTAAAACATATGGTATCTATGTGAGAAATGAAGTTTGGCATCCCTATGCCCCCCCCCCTTCCAACTCAGAGGGTCTTAGTTGGAAGCACTAGGTGCCACACAAGACAAGCTATAGGAGTGCACAAGGGGCTTGCAATAGATGACCACTGACAAAAGGGGTTTTTTAGGCCTCAGCCTGTTGTGGAGGCAGGTAGGGCTGGATAGCATGCCTGAGTTGGAGTGTCACTAGTCCTCCCTGGAGAGAAAGCTGGGATGCTCTCTGGCATGAGAGGATGAGAGCACTGGGTGAGTGTGTGCAGCAGAACAGAGAGGCAGGAACCACAAAGTGGCAGCATTGTATCTGGTGTGTGGAAGAGACAGCCAGAGTCAAGTGAGCCTGACCTTGGTCCTGCCTCTATCAAATTCAACCTGACCTATTAGGAGAGGGTCAGTGATGACAGCAACATATGAGGAGTAAGCTTTGTTCTCAGGTACTGGTGCCTCAGAACTGCCCCTCTCTGGAGAAGAGAGGGAAAAAACTGAAAAAAATTAAAAAAAAAAAAAAAAAAAAAGAAATTGGGGTGTCTTGATTATTATGCACCAAAACAAGCTGGATTCCCTTAAGCAAGGGAAAGTATACTGGCAAAGTATTCTTGTTAGGATATATCTGTTTATACAGTATGTGCGAGCCCAACAAGGTCTGATCCCTGATACTTCAAGTGACTGTCAGTTGCTAACCTTTGGAATATCTCAAAATTCTTTACAGGGAAATTTCATTTATCCAGTTTTGTAAACCAAGAATCAGAAAGGCAATGCCAACAAGTTAAGTATCTTGAAATTTTTAAATCAATCTCAAATTTACTGTCCAGCTTGAAACACTAGTTTTGCTAGGGACTCCCCTTCCCCAAAGCATGTGCATAACAAGCACACAAAATAAGTAGGCACTAAAACTAGTGACAGACAGTTTTAATTTTTCTCTAGAAATTACTTGCTCAGCGTCTACAGAGTAAACCAACAGCTGAGCTAGGGGGAAAAAAAACCAAAACAACTAAGTCTCCGAACTCCTAGCTCTCAACAACACCGTGTGTTAAAAGTCTAGAAAGGGCTACGAAACACAGGCTGTGTCTTTGGAAGGACCTGGATGAGGTGGCTTTTCTGGGTTCACTCCAGCACCTCACCTGGAACAGAGGAGCTGGAATGAGCCACCAAAACAGCCAGCTTGCTCATGAGGTTCATTTAGTCTGCAGCTCCTCAGAAGGACTCCTGTGCCTCTCTTTCTCCACCCCTTAGAGACAGAATGTGTCCCATCAGGACGGAGGGGGGGAAGGAAAATGCATTTAGGTTGTATAATTTGAGCACAAAGCTGACATAAAAATAAGGGCTTCATCATTTGAGCTTGGCAAGGGAAGGGAATAGGGAAGATTTGGAGGAGGGCTAAGGAAATAACAATTTGCTATGTCCTGAAGTATTATTTAATGTTTAAAAATGCAGGCAGCTTCTGCACAGCTGTATCCATGATAGAACAGCTTGCTGGCACATTGATAAAGTATTAAGATGAGCAGAGATATGGGCACGATACAAAGATGAGAGCTCCTTGCAGCTGAATTCAGGTGACACGCACAAAGTAACCGTTACCTGGCAAAGGATTGTTTTGATGCTGACGTCTTTTGTTTTGATTCCAGATGATAGGAAGGAGGATAGGTGGTTTAGGGGTGGCACTCTGAGCTGCATGGCTAACTTATCTGTGCCATTAAAGCTGGCTTCACATTGCCTGCTTGTAAGCAAAGAAATATCAGAAACACGAGGGAGGGATGAGAGACAAGGAGGAAAAGCTACACCAATGCCGTACTGGGAAGATGCACTGTCTGGAGTCCTGCAGAAGAATGTTTAAATGCCTGTCTTTCTTTTTTGAAGAAACCTGGGTGCAAAGTCCTCCTGTTATTCTCAGTCTGGATAGTCTTGCTCCAAATCCAGATCTAAGGTTGTCTCTGCTCTTAGGAAGCTCTGGTTCCTGTGCTGGGACACCCTCTGGGTCTTCAGAGCCAGTGTAACAACAACTGGTCACAGAAAATATTATCCCAGTAGAATGGCCATGGTCGTATTGGTTTAAAAATGCCTAATGCCAGCTTGCTTTTACTTTCCTTTCACATTTTCTATATTTGTGTGTACATCTCTGTACTTACACAGAAGTATGACCATTTTTATATAGGTACTACAACATCTCTAACAGAGAAGTTTTGTCATCCTGATCATGCTGCTGCAGTTAAAACAATGCTGTTTCCTCTTTCCACAGACCTAGACACAATCCTGTAAGATAGCAAAACATGTCAGGTCCTGCTGGCTTCAAGTGAACCCCAAAGCTTCTGTTCTGAGGGTCTCAGCAATTCTCTCTGCACCCCAAAGGAGAATTGGGTCCCAGGTTAATAAAAAGTAGGGCAGCCTTATCCTATCAGCTGCCTGAGAGGGTGCCTGGCATTTTGAGGATGAGTGACAGAGAAAATTCAAGTTACCAAGGCAATGGGAAACCTCAACATAGTGAAGACAGTTGTAAAAAATACATACTGGATTCACACAGCTGCTCTGAGACAAGCTCACCTCACGTACTGCCTCAATTTCCCATAGGAAAAAGCTTCCTTTAAATCTATTCTCTCTAAAGTGTGAGTGGGTATCTGGTTTGTGTTGCATCAAAGTCAAATAGATTGACTTTTCTGCTGCTGCTGCTGGAGCTTCTGTGGAAATGGGTTGTGCAGTGTGAGATCCCAGCCCAGCCCATGCACACTTGGAAGAGAGAAAGAGAAATCGGACTCTCCCTTCTTTATTTCTCCCATTAGACTGGGCCAAATCTTGATCTCATTTATATCACAGTAATCTTGGAAGAAATTAATGAGAGTCATTTCTTCTAGATTTACATGGATATAACCAAAAGGAGAATTCATCACCATGTCTTCATTGACATTCCTTCATAAGCAAGGAAAATACTAAGGCCTCCTTTATCATGACAGCACAAGATGGCTCAATAAATGTAAAGCACTTGTTACATAACAGTAGAATAATGTATGGTATTGAGGGCTCACATATTCTGAAAGTCTTTCCCACTTGCAGTGAAGGGGGGGCAGGAATTAAATAGGGAGAAAAATATATATTGAATAAAGTGCTTGTTGCAGAATATTTTTTTTTTAAATACAGAACTGTGAAACCTAAAGTAGGGCAATACCCTCCCTTTCAACAATACTTTGACTTCCTACAGTCAGCAGATGCAATATGCATAGGATTCAGAAAGATCCCATTAAAATTCATTAAACTGTGTTCCCAGCTATTTAGTAAATTTTGAAGAAAAGAAACCTATTGCCTCTTCTGCTCCATACGATGGCCTCTTTGAATGCAATTAACCCTTCATTCATGGGTCCTTCTATCCAACTAATCTCCCACCTCGTGCCTTCTGATGCATTTTTAATACCGCAGGTAATACTGCCACCTAAAATCCTCCAGCAGACACCATGCAATAGAGCTCTTTGCACAGGCAAGGAACTGTAAATCTCCATAAACAGTGCTTGAATGAACAGCAAATTCAGATAAGTGATGTGTTCTTTTTCATGGCTTTCCGTTCCAAATGGGGGATGCTCTTCATCTTTCAAAGTAGACTTTTATCCAGCAATTATTGTGGTTTCATAACTGCCTAAGGGATTTAGCCACTGGATTTGGGGAAACTGGTCAAGAAAGGGTGTAAAAACGTGCAAGGGAGCATAAATAAATAGTGAAACTATAAAGAAAGACTTATTAGCACAAATGCAAACAAATATTCAACATTTAAAAAAAAAGAAAAAAGAAAAAAAAATAATAAAGGCTAAAGATCCAGAAAAATCAGAAGACATTACATGAAGTGCCAGATTTATCTGTCTGAAGTGTAAAACTCTGCTTTCTTTATTAGATGGTTGACAGAGACTCAGGACCCAATCTGGTCTCATCCTGGGTTTGATAAACTGTGGCAAATTTCAGACTGGAACTCCTATTTACGGAGGTGCTAAGTGGAGAGGGGGATTATATCATGCAAAACAGAAGCAACCAAAAATATTCCTATTCCCCCCATCCTCTTTTCCCATCTGATAAATGAGCTGGTTTGTCAAAACAGGGAGTGGAACTGGAGGCACCAGGGAAAAGGATTTGCTATAAAAAAGAAAACAGAAGATGAGGACTGAAAATATTCTGTGTTTCTGTTTGCTTGAAGCAAAAAAAAAAATCCATTCTGAAGCCAAATCGAATCAGAATCTGTCCATGAAGAAAAAATTCAGAAAGGAAATATTTTTAAATATACAGGTGGTCTCAGCCTGATCCACCCTGCAAGGTGTTCAAGGTACACAGTGCTTCTTTCATTATTTCACTGTTCTGTCACAGCTATGAAGGAGTGTTATTTCTGAGTCACAGAATTATGCTTTTCACTTGGCTTCTGTAACACCCCTACGCTTAGTTATTTCATCTGAACTACAGATTTCCACAGATCCAGAAAAGCATTTAAGCACCTGCTCAACTTTAAGAACCTATTGTGTTCTGGGAGGAGTTCCACAATGTGAATTAGGCGCACACTTTGCTGGATGGACAGCTCTATACCATAACTACATTACATCTGGAATAGATCCATACTCTTTCCCAAAGGGTTTGCTTCTCTCTACTAGGTCAGTTTAAAATTTTTCCATAAGTGTATGTGCCTTTTTTAATTGAAGATTTTGTCATATCTAATTGAACCCTCTCATGGTGTTTGGAGGAGTCTTGGACAACTTGGAAAGGACAGATCCTGGCACTTCAGAACAGGACAGAAGCATTACAGTTTGTGTATCAGATGCGAGCATCGCCCTAAGCCACTGGGAAACCAATCCGAAATCTGCCTGCTTAACACAGAGGTACTGCTACTGCCTTGCTCTGCCAAATCAGGGTATTTTAAAGAGATAGCAGAGTGATTCTGTTTAAAATTCACAATGCATCTGTACAGAGGACGAGAATTTCAAAGTACAGCACAAGTCTTACTTTATGGGGAGGTATTATTCTCATTGTTCTTCCAGAGATGGAAAAGGAGGAGAAAAAATTGTATAGGAGCTCAACTCTGCAAAATTTGCAGACCTGAGTGGCAGGCTGAGAGCTCCACAGCAGGCTGTGGAAAAATATCGGCAATCAAAAGCCAAAAATCTGGTTCCTGAGCTCCCTGTTCAAAGACATGCAATGTACTCTCCTCCTACCCAAGAAAGAGTGGCAAGTGTTCACTAAAACTTTAGGGGTTAAATGTCTGTATAAGGAGATATGTTGGCTACCTCACACTCCACTGGCACTGGGCATGTTGCCTGTAATGCCATGGAATTGTTTGTACAATTAACAGCAAAGTTCAGTTGCTGCAAGAAGATGTATATGGATTAATCCACTTTAATTTTTTCCATGATTTAAGCATTAGGCATCAGGAAATTAATCTGGGCAATAGTCAAGACAACCTGCAGAAAGCTGGGTCCAGTGTTGCTAAAATAAGCTGGCTGAAATGAAAAAGTGCAGCTGTGACTCTCTTGCTGATACCAACACACAAACACATGCACACAGACAAAAAACAGCCCTTATTCTTATTATTTATGGACACGGATGAAAAGCCAAAGGGAAGCAAGGTAATGCACACAGATGCTGATTAGCTGGGGATTATATTGATGATGTAATAAAAATTCACTTTGTCTCTTAAGCTGCACCAGGACAATCAAAGAGAGATTAGATAAAAATCAGAGAGAATGAATAATAGAAGGGAGAGGTAACATTGTAAACCATAACTCCCCGCAAAATGTTCTACCTTTGACTGTCCTCAGTCAGAATAAATAAGAGCTGGAGGGTGTAAATACGGCCCAAATGCACAGAAGAAGGTGGCAGATGTGGCTTTGTAAGTGTATTATTTATCAATAAGCAGCCAGATACACACATGAACCTGAACGGTTTTGCAAATACACACATACACATATCTACAAGCACACACCTTTCTAACCCTGTTGAAGAGATTATGAGAGGAGTGCAAGAGAGAAAACATGTTTGGAGAGGGACAGATGGACAGAGAAATGGATGGGGTGAGCAGTTAACAGCATACAGGAAATTATCTGAGTGAGAAAGATATGAACTTTTTGGGAAAAATCAACTCTGTCTATACTTGGCAGGGTAAGGAACACACATTTGGAGATGCACATGCACAGATATTTATCCAGACATACACTCATGTGGATCCCTGTCTGAAAAAAATAATTCCTCCAGCCGCAAAGGTCTCCTTCAGAGAGAGACGGGAGAAAACTTTCCTCTCTTAGAGTGCTTGCTTGAAAAGGAGCAAAATTCCTGCATGTCTAACGTTGGTTTAAGTTTACTGACCATGTTTAATATTTGATTAAACCTTTGGCATAGCTGACTATCCTGATCTGAATAGATGATCCGACGCTTTCCCTGGTAGTAAAGCCAAGCATAAGTAATAGCTGTCCTCTGACTACTGCTGCCTTATGCATACAAGTCAGATTCTGCTGTGTCTGAAAAACCTGCTGTCTGCTTCTGGATTCTTTTCTGCTGCTCAGTATTTTCAGCAACAATTTATGAAATCAAACAAACAAACAGAAAAAAAACAACCAAAAGACTTCTTCCATCCATGAAGGGGGCTGCAATTTATTAATAGCTGTGGAAAAAAATACCTTCCTTACAAAGTCTTTCCTGGCTCAAGCATTTTACCTGTTGTCCTTGTTGTACTTTTTGCCTGCGGTTTGCATTATTACTTGCTAAATACATTAGAAAATGCTCATCGGCTTGCTCGGCAGCTTGGGGATGTTTGTGTGGTAGCCCACACACATACGTACACACACACATACACGCAGCAATTTTTTAAATAAATCACAGTCACAGAGGTGAGGATAGGGCATGTCGTGCTTTGGAAGGGAGCAGAACAGCAAAAAAGGACATCTCCAGGATCAGAAAACTGGGGCTGTCAGAGTTTCTTTGCCCGTCTCAAAGCCTGTGAGATGGCCACCGCCGCTGATCACAGAAAGTGAGAGACAGGGACATCAACCTGAGGTGCTTTTTCCCTCGTCCACCTAGGTGAGGAAAGGTCTAATCCCTCAAGACAGACAAAAAACAGGCCTAAATTACCAGCCTACATGCTTTACACCTCAAATGGGACAACCTTGCTGGGAGAGGAAATATCTTTTATTAGACTGAGTGATACAATTGGAGAAAAATAGACAAGATTTCAGACACAAAAGGAAGTCTGTCTTTTTTTTTTTTTTTTCTTAGCTATATCAGCTGTACTAATAAAAGATATTACCTGTCCTTATCAATTTGGTCTCATTTATAACCTTAGACCATCACTGCTAAAGCTACAGCATGACTTCTGACTTAAATACACACAAGCTCTTTTCAAAGCTGGATATCATAAATTCCTCTTTACACATAGCAAACTAAGGAAGAACAAGGTCTAGGAATTGGATCAGACAGGATATGGAAGGTTAGTAAGAGGACTGGGCTAGAAATAGGCTCCTAATCCCTCCTACCTATCTCTGAATGAAGACTCTAATGCAACACCACATCAAATGCTTCATTTGTCTTCTTGCATTAATTTTGGATTGCTAGAGAGAGGTTCTGGAAGTAAAGTTCTGGTAGTTATGTTTCAAAACAGCAAGAAAAAATATTTTTGCAAGAATCTCAAGTGTAGTCCCAGAACAGACTGCCAGGGATTGTTAAGAATAAGATCACAATTTTTAGAATTCAAAGGAAAACATATGCAGGATCTTTGTTCAGGTGTGAGAAACCAGTTGTTTATTTAATGAAACAAGTAAAGTTCAAAAATAAAAAGGTGAAATTATCTTGGTGAAATTAAATGCTTACTGCACTAATTTTTTTTAATCTTTGAAAGAGAAAACTGAGCTTTAAACACCAAAAGGGCAAAAAACCCCCATTTTTCTGTCTACTGTCTTAGTAGTTTACGTACAGAAATGTGTCTGTTTGTGTATCTGTGTATCTGCATGTTTCATGAGTGCAGATCTTTCGGCTACTACCCGTGGCTAATTTGCTTTCTGGAAAATATGGGCAACACGGCTTCCATTTCCCAAAACCTGGAAGGAAGGAGAAGGAGAAAAGACAGACGAGAGAGCTAGTGTGGTCAGAGAGAATCCAGGTGGTAAGTCGCAACACAGTGAAGTGCTTTCTGCAAGAGACGGCGCGAGGGCAGAATATCAGCGCAGAGCTGAACCAAGGGAAGAGGAGTGTGAACAGTGATGGTGAGAGCTGGGGAAAATGATCTGTAGCTTGGCTATGGAAAATAAACCACTTATGAGCACAGTAAGTTGAAAAGTGCGAATAGGAAGAGTGCCTGGAGGGGCACCTGGGGAAGGGAAATGATCTTGGAGGGAATCTAAGCCTGTGGTCCACACACTCACACCTGTACTTGCAGCCAGGCAAGGAGGGCTGGGAAGCCGGGATGAAGAGTTGGTCTTGGATGCACGCCCAGTGAGTGAAAGCCTGGGTGCTGCACTTGAACAGCAAAGGCAGGGGCCAAGGATACAGGCTCAAGCCGGAGGAGTGAGCTACCCGCCTGGCAGTCAGACCTGTATCTTTTGTCACAGCAGGGTCATCTGGTTTTCTGGTGGCTCAGCTATATCTTTTTGAATTAAGAAACTGCTGCGAGAAGTCCTGTCTCTGGATGGGTGCAGAGGAAAAGACAGGGGAATGACACACCTATTGTGCAACTCCTTTTATGAATAAACTCGTGAAATCTAATTCTACCAGCACCTCTTTGGCCTTTTTCAATGAGCCGGTCAGTAACAAATGACCATTTAACAGCACAAAGCAGCTGATATAAGGGAGAACAGATTGAGGCTAATACAATACGTGTTCCCCTCCAAACAAGAACCCAACTCTCCTTGTTAATTTTTTTCTTTTTTCCCCCATCTGCAAACACTGTCAGTAAAGCTGAGTAAATATATAAATAATTAAGCAAACAAATACTTTCTCTGCTGCCCCCAGGCCTTTGAAACTGAGACTTAGTTGGATTTCAGGCAATCAAACAGCATCGTGTTCACGCACTCACACTGCACGCAGGCTTCCTCTCCACCTTTGACAGAATATCATTGACTTGAGTGCACTGTGATGATTTCAAATAGACTAGGGGTTAGATAATCGACTCTACACACATACATAACAGCGTGCACACTCCAGCTCCTTCATTCATTTCATAAAACACATGAACACAGATGGGATGGAAACACCAAAAAAGACCCCAAACAAACAAACAAACAAACAAAAGTACATTGCTGCTAATGAATGAACTAAAGTTTCAACTGAAATAATGAAAAAAAGAAGCACAAGGAGCCTGACTCATTTGTTTGTCAGATCTTTGCTGTAGGCAATCACCTGAAACCTTCCTCTTTGATGAAAATACTACTAAATTATTTGTTTTTTGTGGCTGGATACCTAAGGACTCTGGGATGTTGTTTATTCTCACAACCTACACCTTGGGCAGCAGCAGTGAAAACTCTCTTCTGGACTCCTTTGCTCTGGCAAAGTCAGGGATATTCACATGCCTGCTTAAGGATTCACACAGTGTCTGTCTGTTGTTTGTGAGGCTGGGTCAGAATCTAACTATTGACTTCAGAGAGTGTTGGGTCGGTGCTTGCCAAATGGGCGACGACTGCCAATTCCATCTGCCTGTACTGAGGGCAGGAGTACACTTGTCTAGAGGGAACTTGCTCTTTTTACTGACCCGGTGAAGGCAGATACCTTCAGCTTGATCCAAACTGTGCTGCAAACAATAGGTTTGGATCAGGCCCTTGAAAAAGAAAGGTGGGATGCAGCCCTTCATCAAACCCTTGCATTGCAGCTCCCTCAGTTGCCATAACAATGAAGTATATGTGTGTGATTCACTGAAAGAAGGGGGAAAAAAAAGTATAAATCAAGATCCTGAATCAGTGAATGATGACATTCCTGTAGACAGAAATTGCAAAGGCTAAATCCTACTCACACAAAGAAAACTGGCAAAATTGCCATTGACCCTTTCTTAGCAAAGCAGTGACAAATATGCATTTACGAGTGTAATGAGAAAAGCTAATTTTCCATGCCCCCACTGAGTGTTTTTTGAAAGCATGTTTTCCGGATCTAGGCTGAAACGGGCTCTGATGTAATAAATTTACCATCAGAGACACACCAAAACCCTTGCACACAAAAAAGTAAATGTCAAATTTATGCCGTTAACTTCTCCCACATTAAAAAAAAAAAAAAAAAATCCAGCTGGCCTAATATTGCAGTTGGGGAAATGAAAGATCAATAGCTCACTAGAGCCAATGGGAATCTTTCCATTGATTCAACAGGTTTCAGTTCAGGCCCGAAGGCACCGAGCTTAAGTGACTCCATCAGAGAGTGTTGGTGAGTAATTATCCACACTGTGATTAGAACCTAGGCATCCTCACAACCCGCCCTCACCCATCAGATAATGCCCTTCCTTTGAATGAAGCTGCAGGCACAGGCAGCAATTTACACGGAGCAGCTCTGAGGTATATTAGCCATTACAAATATTCAGAAAGAATGGCACTGCTTGTGTTCCTTTTTTTTTTTATTCGTTTGTTTAATTTGCTTTTAACTTTTCCAAATCCCTAGTAGAATGTAGAAACTTGCAGCATTCTGGCACCCTTGCCTCCTGCAAGGTCTTTAGGTGCCTTTTCTGCCAGGGCTTCTATGGGTTGACACTTCTTTTTTTTTCCCTTCTCTGTTGATTGCTAAACTTGGAGTTAAATAATTTCTAAGATACACTTTTTTTTGGCATCAAAATTGGCTGTATCCCCTCTTGCAAATAAGCATGAGGCAATGGTATGCTTTTAAAGACCTTGCCAAAGAATTTTTGTTGGTTGTTTTGCCCATTCCTCATTTCCACTCCTACTTTTCTCATTTATTGCCAGTATCTTGAATGAAATTTCTTTTCTAAAAGAAAAGAAATCCATATAAATAATAATAAAAAGAAGATAGGAAGAAGAAAAGTGAAGTAAAAAAGTAACAAAGCTCTCTCTGAATGCACAAAACAGAGCAAATACCACAGAATAGCGTAATTGAATAACACTATATCTTTATAAAAGAGGGTGAAAAATTGTATCCTCATCCATGTATTATTGAAGATGGAATACCATCAAATAAATTGCATTTAAAAGCAATTAAGTGCTCACAAAAGAAAAACACTTGCTCCATAAACAGAAAAAAAGAAGGTGCAATGAAGTGCAAACCTTCTTGAAACTATCATACGGACACTGGAACGAGGACGGTTGAAGCTGAATGGTAGAGCAGGAGTGAACTAGCTTACCTAGATAAGGCAGCCTATTGTTGCAGAGGGAGTAGTTAGGAAATTCAGATGGACCCAGGTCTGTGTGTCTGGGCTTAGGTGAGTAACAACCTTAAGTCAGTCACATCGCATGTGATCGGCTGCTCCTGCTTCAACCAACAGCATCTTGCCTGTAACTTCAGGCCCAAGTGAAACTCTGCTATAGGCAAGGCAGAGCTTTTCCTGAGCTTCAGCAGGCTTTTGGGCAGGTATGTGGCTGCTCTGCAAAGTCCTTTCTTATCAATTATAGATTTTACACAGTGTTGAACATACATTATTTCTGCCACATTTCCCCCCCCCCATCCCTTAAATGCTGATAAAGGCTGGGGGCAGGGGGAGGGGGGTGGGGGGGTGGAATAAACACTTTCATTGCAATTCTGTTTTGAAAAAGAAGTCCCTAGGATTAATCCTATTTTGATGGGGGCTGAAGTTGCTGACCAAAATGATCCTTGCTGCAAGAAGTTTCTCAAGTCCCTGGGTTTTGTGCACCTGCCAGGTCAAGACCCAATCCTAGAGAAAAGCAAATCTTGTTTCTGTCTGTGTTTAGTGAAATAATGAGCAGGAAACAGAACCTAGGTGAGAAAACTGAATTTTCTCTGATTAACTTCCAGAGAAGTGCAAACCAATTCAATCTGTTTGGTGAAAGTATATCACCCCCTGCTTCCTCCATGCACCATTTCAAAGAAGTGCATCTTTACCTTATTATATTATTAGAATCAATCAATATTATTAATATTACATGTGGACAGTTCTGTAAATTCTTCATAGTTCTCCTCCCTGCCTGTTAACAGCAGGTACATTATACAGTCTCTGGTTAGATTGGACAACTAGGCTATCGATAGTCATAAAAAGCAATACCTATATTGTGACCTTCGCTCAGAGAACTGAATTGCTCATATAGGGCTGTCAGATTCCTTAAAGAAGTATTGATAAGTTCATTACTGTATTGCTACATATAATTTTAGGTGTGATTTTCACTCACTCTAGTAACCTAATACTTTTTTTTCCTCCTAAAGCATTGGGCCTTTTACAATTGATCAAATAGCGAATTAGAGCATTATAGAGAGGAAACATAATCAGGGGATTTCTACAAGCACACTGTGATATATCTTTTGATCTTCTGACAACCTTCATCCTTCTCGATCCTAGGAAGGAAGCACTGTTTTACAGGGATATTATTAGGCTGATGCTGCTTTATACCTCTACCTGAAAGAAGCTACTGAGTCCAACAAAGATATTTGTGTGCATTTGCAGTGAGTGATGCATATTATGTGATGTGAATCTATCCTTAGGGACTGGGAAGGAGAGGAACTATGTGCAAATATAAGTCTGCCCTTTCGATACATGCATGCATACACAGTCTCTATGTAGTATATACACAGGCATTTGAATTAGAAACAGGCCAAATATGCAGTCAGATCTCATCAGACCAACTCTGTCTGCAAAGCTCCGTTTTTATTCTGTTTGAAGAAGCTTCCAGAGTTATCTGCCCCGGTGCACTGGGAAGGCAGCCTGGTAGCCTCTGAAATATTTTGGACGCTGAGACACAATGTACAAATAAAGCAGAGATGAATTAATTAAGTGTGACTGTATCATTAAAATAGTATAATGAGCAAATGGTTATGTATCATATTAAACTCTGCATATAATTCCAGGAATACCCTCTTAAATCACCTGCCACTTTCACATAAGAGTATGTTCTCTGTACTGTCTTGCAGAAAGGAATTATTTAGAAATCTATATTATCCTGTCTGTACTGAATACATGTTTTCATTAACATGACCATAAAATAAATAATTGCATGTGTGTGATGTACAAACATCAGGCACACTTCTATCTCACTGCATACACAGTTTTCACATAAAAGTTCATTATCAGCTACGCTTTTTGTGTATGAGTTTGTTGGGTTGGTTTTTTTTTTAATTTTAATGGTTTTTTTATGTTTTCTAGGTTTAAATAAAGAAATTACACACCTTAACCAGGTAAAGGGGTAAGAATAGTCTGTACTGCAAGCTGTGTCTGCGCTACACCTTGGTCTACAAAATCATAAACAACTTTCTGTTTGTAAAATACTAAGAGACCTTAGAGTGAAGGTCCCCATCACCACAACCATATATATCCCTGGAGGCATTAAAATTGCCAGCGAAGTCATCTATTAAATAGTTAATGTTAAACAATGACTTTACATGCTCAACAAAGGAGGGAGAAATAAACAGATAAGGGTGAGGTAGATCGAAACCTGCATGCCTCATTGGCTGAACTGTCGGATATTTCTAATGCATCTGAAGGGTTTGTTACTAAGAACCTGTTAAGTATCTTTAAACCTTTGATCTGTAGCCAGTCTTAACAAAGGTGACAATTAATTACAGGAGAGTGCATTGCAATAAAGTTACATCGTGGTCAGTTTATATATACTGTCCAAAGCTGGTTCACAGAAGTCACTGTCAATTAAAGTCTTCTTGGAGTCCAGTTCATTATCAATTTTTCCCCCTTGCCTTGATCAATATTTTTGGCTGCTTCTGCTTGACAAACTTAACACAATGTCTATATCTATATGTCTTGCCATTCATTTACATGGAATAGATGGCCGTATATGATTTATTTTTAGCTACTATGTATGGTCAAGCACTTTATTTGAGAGGTTTAGAGCTCTCATCCATCTTTATTTTAAGGAGCGACAATAATAAGCCCTCTCTTCCTTCAAGAGGATGTCAGTTGGATATAATGAATGCACATTAAAAGCTGCATTCACCTGTATGTGCATTCCGGCTGTGGCTCACAGTGACAAAAGCAAACAAATGCAATCTCTGTGGTGGCATCCTGACTCCAGATCACACCAAGAAATACAGCGCAGATAAAGTGACTCAGTAGATCCCCAAAATGTGATGATGGTTCCCTGGGAGGTAGAGGGAAAGAGTATTACATAACCCAGCTCAGTACGTGGAGTAATGGTGGAAGAAAATCATAACTTTTACTCACCTGGTTAATATTTTTCCCCTTTTCTGCAGCAGATTTTAATGCATAAGGGTCAGTCCACCATAACAAACCCCAGCAACAGTCTTACAAGCATCTGTGGAGCATTTAAGTGTGTGAGAAATGTAGAGATCAGGCAGAGATCAGGCTTTTGTCAGTTCCTTAGCTTTGTTTTAGTTTTAGTTTCAGTAAACTTTAGTTTCAGTAAAGCTAAGTTAAGGGACAAACCAGCAAGCACAGAAATTAGTAGCATTAGCTGCAAGTGTTGAGGTTTGCTATGTAAATCCAAAATCCAGAATTTTAAAGGGAATGTAAAACACTGAATAAGTGCAAACCTGCAGCAGGATTTCCAAACTTAGGTGAAGCCCCCTAAGCGATGGCAGAATTCTCACTACGCTCTGTCCAGCAAGCAGGTAACATGCCTTTCCTCCCAAAGTAAAGGTGACGCAGGGATTAATGAAGCACCAGCTATTTGTTAATGTCAGGATACAACTTAGCTTCCTTAATACCTCACTTACTTAGTGCAAACTCTTATGGGGCAGAAACCACACAGTGCTTGATGAACGAGTCATGTTGAGCTCTGCAGCCCCCTGCTATTTTGGAATGTTACTTTGAGGCTAGAGCCAACATGGGTTTTGGGGCATCTGATACTTTCTCTCTATTTTAAATGCAGGTAAGCGGCCCAACAGCCTAGATCATCTTCCCCACTTTTTCTCCCTTGGAACCATTACTGCCTGTCACATACAACCACCTCAGTTCACACTTGATTGACAGGAGGGACAGTAACAGCTCCTTTAGTGTCGTTATGGTCTGTTGGGTCAGTGCAGCTGGGTGGTATGCATGCACATGGGGTATGCATGATAAAAAACACCCTGATGTCTTGCTGAAAAATGTGGCTGCATAATTCCAGCTCTTTAGAAGGGAGGAGACCCTCCTTGATCACCCCTCTGTCCCTAGCTCTTGACCACCATGGACAGACAGTTCTCTGCCTGCCTTCCCTGACAGGTACAAAACGCTTTTCGGTGGAACAAAAGACACTTTCCGCAATCTCACTCACTCTTTAGCCAGACAAAATTTCCAGGTGCTTTCCGACAATTTCCTTCAAAAGACTATTCCATCACCTGCCTGGCTTTTATTATGCTATGCAATTTGAATTCTCTGCTGAAGAAAGCCCTGCCGGTGGCACTGGCCACTAGCAGATGTGGGATACAGGACCAGATGAACCACACTTCTCATGCAAGGTGACAAGGATCCTCAATTTTTCCCTCAACTTTAGTGCTGAAATTTCCAATTTCTTTTGGCTCGATGCGGAAAAAAAATGACACAAAAATAACCAAAATGTGCCCCATTCCTATTGTTTCTTGCAGAAATTAGTGAGTTTCTGATTCACCCCTTAATTAAAACCTTGGTAGGGACAAATAAATACTATGAAATTTGGTTGTTCCTATTTTTTTTTTTTAAGGACAAAAAGTACTCTTTTTTATTCCATAAAATGCCCAAAGGCACCAGTATATGTCGATATAGAGGGGCAGAAGCAATTATAATCTGTAAAAGTGTAAGAAATGTAAGTCTAAACTAGAGAAATATAAGAGAAGAAACAAAAGCTGTGGACACACAAACTTCAATTTCTTTCTTATTTTCCTCATTAATGTAACTTTTAAACAAATCCATCTTGTAAAGATGATTAGTTCATATGGTAGTGGGACTAGCTGAGGAACAGCTTTCAGTGCAAAACTTGACAGGCAAGCAAGAGATCCCAGAAAATTAGAGTTTGTGTTGGAAATGCTGACACAACTGTAACAACAGCATCATAACTGGCTGCAGCTGCTTTTAGAAACCAGAATCCGTGTCCAGACCCCTGAAAAAAAAGAGTTAACGTGTGCCCTTCTAATTTAGGGTGCAATCTGGGCTATCTGTTTGACATTATCAAAACACATAGATGCTCATATATACAGGAGATTTTAATGAACAGGGGGTTGCTTTTTTCCTCTCTTCCATCAAAGTATCAAATTGCATTGTGATTGTTTTAAGGGGGTGTTCTTTAGACCAAAGTCTCCCCTGTTTTATTCCAGTTTATTTGTGCCTTACCTCCCTAAAGCTTGTTTGGTTTACTACCATACTAAATGCTGTATGTATTGCTTTCAGACAGGCAAGTCTTATGTTTCAATTATGGAGGAGTTTATTCAGCACCTGTATTGTATTGTATTGTGCTTCTTTTCAACTAAATTTCCATTTCCCAAAGGCTGTACACATGAATGTGTACACATCTCTTTTTCTGTATGTATACACACATAAATCTATACATTTCTGCATATAAATATACACATCATCTTAACTGAATGTTCATTTTAATTGCATGTTTGAATTTCTGACATATCCAAAACCTTCATAAACATCCTTAAACTTAACAAGGTTTTTAATTTTTCTATCATCTGTCTTTGTAATCAAACAGAACAGAATATAATGAATGTAAGCCTTGTTTTCCTACTCCAGAGGTGTCTTAAATTTCAAAATTATTTATACTTTTAAGAAGGTAAAGCTGTAAAAGAACTAAACTATTCTTTTCATACTGCATTTTTCTGCATTGGATGCTTACAGAGTGAGGTTCGGGTCAGGTAGGAAAAACCCCAACCACGGGACTGCAATGTGGATTTCAAGAAGGCTGGGGGGGATTTGTTCTTTTCCCACCCCTAAATAAGGGTTGAAAGAGTGCTGTTGGCCTCAAGTCTATGCAAACTTCTGCTTTCCCAGTGCACACTATCTCTGCACTTTAAGTGCATTCACCCGCATATGTTTCAGTAAATCTCAGTTAAGTGTGGAATGCTGATTTCTTCTGACTTCCTAAATAGAATATTATGGAGACCTGTGTGTTTTAAATTAAAACATTTCCCAGGCCTCAGGTACAAGCAAGCTTCAGTAGAAAAGAGTGTTTAAACCTATGGGGACAGTCCTATATTTAGATAATCTTAATTCATAAATATTATACTAAATACCACTTAAATTGGCCTTAAATGACTTCAAAGATAATGCATTATAATATGGCTGTCCTGAGAGCACTAACCTTTATATCTCCCAGTAACTCAGCCTTTAAGCATACTCCACAGATATATAACATGGGGAGAAGTTATGAATGAATGTCTTGCTAAATTGTTAAAGTGTGATTAGTTAACGCAGTGCATAGGTGTGCGTCTGTGTGTGAGCACATGGGTGGGTCAGCTCAGCCTCAGTAGATTTCTACCCCTGGATCTAAGCACACAGCCTCTTCCTAACCCTTCAGGAAACTACCAGTGCAGGAGCCTGTTCCTGCCCCATGTGAATAGAAGCAAGGATGGGGGAAATATGTAGCAGCTACTCTCGTGCCATGAAAGCTTATTTTCTCGGAGATCTGGCAAGCTCTTCTCGCCTTCCCCCACATGCTGCTTCCCCCATACCCTTTCTCTCTTTGTGTATCTGCAAGAGAATCATAATCCCCTGCCTCTTTCCTGGTGCCTGTACTGGTATCAGCCAGAGCTGCTGGTGAGAGAACCTGGGACTTCACTCTCCTTTTGCGAGAGTTTTTCTTGAAGGAGGTCATAGTAATGTACTTTAGGTTCTTAATTTTCAAATTCTTCCTGCTATACAGCAGCATCTCAATAAGATATCTTCATAATATTTCAAAAATGCACATCCTTTGATCTCATATCAATGGATTTACACCTGAAATTATTCTGGTTGATGTTTTTTTAATTTAAGCTAATTCCTCTCTCTTCCCTCCTCCTAAAACAGTCCCACCTTCTCCCCCTCTACACCCAAGATTTGCTCTCTGCACACTTAAATAAACTACAGCCTACTATTAACCCTTCAGGGTGTACTACTGCCACATCCTCATCCCCTGAATTAGGAATGAAATCAACTGAGAGTGATGGATCAATTAATGTATAAGCATTATGCATCTCTTATGGAAAGCATCTTGGGGTTTTGTATTGCCAACCTACCCCTGTGAGCCAAGTTGGACTATCTTTATGCAATTCTTCACCTACGCCTGCAAAGCAAAGCCAAAATAAGGACATCTGAGTGAATACAACGCTTCACATGACTACATTTAGAGAAGGAAAAAGAGAAAAAAATAGATTAGAAATGAAATAAAATGAATAAAATAATAATAAAAAAAGCCAAACACAACCCTCATCCTTCAAAGCCCCATCACGCTTTTTGACTTAATAGTAATTAATCACTACTGGCAAGAAAGTAATTTTTTTCCAAGTAGCCAGAGGCACATTTTTATCAGGATTAGCTAATAAATCAGCGGCATCGCTAGAAAGGAGTTCAAACTCTTCTCGGATGTACTAAATAAAACCGATGCTGATCTCTGAAATGCTGGCAACTTCGTGTCTGTTGAAGCTTTGCTCAAACCCAAGCCCACAAAATAACAATCATCATCATAAATTTTCTTTCCAGAGTCCAAAACTTATAGCATGTAAAAAACTACTGTTTGTTTTGAGATGCACTCATGCAATTTGTTTTGACGAGATGACAAGATTCCCCACCTGTCTTTTTTCCTAGGTTGCAGCTTTACAACAGAAATGAAATGAAGGAAAATGAAGTTAGTATCTTGCTTAATTCAGGGGTATGTGTTAAACACATACAAGCAAGATAAATGATCCCTCTCTCTCTCCATTCTCTCTCTCTCTCTCTCTCTCTCTCTCTCTCTCACTCCTTCTCTCTCTCTCCCCCTTCCTGAGTTTGTCTACATGAATACAGGCATACAGAAAAGCAAAACTGAACTGAAAGAGTGAGAACTCAAATCTATGAAATAGAAATTGAAGTTAGCGCACAGAATGATTAATTCCAGGTTTAAGACAAAATACAACAAAATAATAAAATCTCATCAACAAATCACAGTAACCCCCCACTACCAAAAAAAAATACTTTATCAAATGTTAGCTTGAAGATTTCCTCTACACTGTGTTGAGTGATTCTCTTCAATGTAGCTTTTACCACTGTTATTTTTAATTTACAGAAACCTTAGATAATTTTTTTGCAAACACATGCACACACACATGAGCTCAGTGTCTACTCTCACTATTAGATGAAATCTCTCAGGACCTTTCCTTTACTACACTTCTTACTAGTTTTTTTATTGCTATTATTAATAATTATTATAGTACGGGTGTCATGTTTAAATAATGCCAACCAGACCTTGCTGTGGCTTCTAGGAAGACAGTCTGAAAAGAAAGCAAGGTTTGAAAGAACTGCACTGATCATTTTAAAAATGAGAAGGGTGTTTGAAGCGACCGGCAAGCAAGGATGGGAGAAATATCCTATAACTTAGATTTAGACTGAGTCCCTAGTCCCTGAGCCCTGGACATTTTCTCTAGTCTGTGTAAAAATGGTACTTTGCACTGTCAGGGTATATTTTCATTTGCATTTCCTGAGAGTGAAAGCAAGGAAGGGAGTGAGTGGGAAGGGGGAAGAGATGCCTGCTCAACATGCCGTTAAGTTTAAGATTTACAACTCGCTAAGGCATCTGGAAAGCTGGGAAGCCAGTAATGCCGTTACTGGTGACTGTCACTGTCAGGAGTCCACCAGGCTGGACTAGACACTGGTACTGAAGCTGTCCTGTAAAAGATACAACTTCCACTCTCTCTGTGGCCCCGTGCAAAACCCTTTCTCCTGCGCTAAATCTGGAGTCACACCCCAATCACTTCTGACCCGGTCTTTTTCTTTTCCCTTTTCTTTTAAAAAATAAGTATAAAAACATGTTCACACACATGTATACAGAATCTGAGTTAATATCACTCCTGATTTTCTCCTGTTTCTAAGAGGGTCTACCATGCAAATTACCTTCAACTTCCTCCCTGCGAGTCCTACTTTCCTACCCGAGGATTTGAGCATCTCTCCCCTACTACACACACCCTCCCCCACCCTCAAAACGGAGCACCATCTAATCTCATAGGCACCTCTGGAGAGCCTAAGCTGAGCAGGGAAATGAGCGGGCAGAGATGGAGCAAGTGAGGCATCGTGTGAGGAGTACATCTCCACTACCTTTAGAGAAAACCTAAAAAGTTCCCAGCACGGACTTCGGGCACATTAAAGTAGTGCTTGGAATATGTTTGGTCAGAGAATTCTTCCCTCTGGAACTAAGCTGCCACCTGTCCTTTCTGTCTTGCCTTCTCCCACACAAGCGCACATACCGTGATTTTGTGCACACACCCCTGCCCCGCTTGAGATGGGCTTCTTTATTGTTGTTTATATCCCTGTTCCCGTGTTGAATAGAACCAAAATGAAATAGTCCCCCCGGAGCAACTCACTGTCCTCCACTTCTTGCTTTGTAGAGGACAACAAATAATAAATGTGACAGTGTAAAAATAAAAAAAAAAAAATTACAAAAAAATTAATTTTAAAAAAGAGGGGAAAAAAGGAAAAAAAAACAAACAAACAAAAAAAAACAAAGAAAGAAAAGAAAAAGCCGCCGGTGCAAGATACGGAACAGTTGTAAAATCGGGGTTGCCAGCAAACCCAGAGACAGACAGACGGACACACACACCTCTGGGCTGACGAAGAGCGGCTCCCGAAGGTAAATACAGAGAACTCGCTCCGGCTTCAGCACCGCGGACAGCTACCGCCGGCCCCGCTCCCGCGACGCCGCTCCCCCGGCGCTTCCCCGGAGCTGCCTCTCACCCCCCAAAAAAGCGGGGAAAGAAATAAAAATACTAACAAATAAGCCAAACGGAGCTGACTCCCTGCCCTGACTCTCGCTCTTCTCTTCCCAGGATGGGTCTATTATTTCTTTTCCTGCCCCCCCAGCCTGCCGCCTCCGCCCCCGGGCCAACCAAAAATGAAATAAAATGAAATGAAATCGAAAGGAAAGAGAGAGAGAGAAAGAGAGAGCTAGAGAGAGAGAGGGAGCCTGGCTTTCTCTCTCGATCTCTCCCGGGAAAGTTCAGGAGGTAACTCACCTTTGTGCATGCCAGTGAACCTGTCCTTCAGCACCGTCAGTTCATAGATCTTCCCGAACTCCTCGAAGAGCGGTTTGAGGTCTTTCTCGTCCAGGTTACGGGGGATCTGCCCAATAAAGAGCTTAATGGCATCGTGGTCCTTCATTGGGATGGTGGACGGGTTTCCGGGACTATGGTTTAATCCGTTCATATGCCCGTTGGTGCTGGGGTTGCTGTGATTGCTACTCAGGCTGGTATTGTCTGGTTGTCCGTTTGCTAACGTGGCCATCTTTATATACATAGAGAAAATCTTCTTTCCTTTTTTTCCCCCTCTTCTTTTCTCTCTCCCTCCCTCTCTCTCCCTCTCTCTCCCTCTCTCTCTCCTTCTCTCTCGCTCTCTCGCTCCCTCTCCCTCTTTCACACACACACACACACACACTCTCACACACACACACACTCCTCCCTCTCTGTCTCTCTCTCTCTCTCTCTCTCTGTCTCTCTCTCTCTCTCTCTCTCTCGGTCTGATCTGATTTTTTTTTTTTACATTGAAGATCTGTGTCCTTTCCGTTTAAACAGGCTGGATCGGTTCAAATTCCCAGCCAGACTAGGGGGTGGGGTGTGAGTGTGTGGATGTGTGTGTGTACGGGGAAGGGAGGCTAGGGGTGGGGGATTGCTTTTGCCTCTACTCTGGCTAAACCCCCTCCTCCCATCCAACCACCCCCCTGTCTGTCTGCCCGGCAGAGGCTTAATGGTATCTTCCAACACAGCCCCTGGCTATAAATAGTACAAGGCGCATGGCTCTTTGAGAGACAGTCAATTTCTATTGTGCCAAGTGAGCAAAGGGGAACGGTTGCGTTTTTAGGACCAATGATGATGATTTTTTTTCCTTTTCCTTTGCAAGCCCTCCGATCTATCGCTGTCGTTATAATTTCAGTGGTCATCGGGAAATCTGCCTTTTTATTTGAGAGGGGAAAAAAACCCCAAACCAAAGGTGTCCTGACTTCTTTCTGTTATGATGATGTCTCTTACTTATTATTTACTCTTATTCTAATAAAAAGCAGTTCAGATATGGATGAACCCCCCGGCTCAGAGGTTGCTTTTGCTGTTGTTGTTGTGATTGTGATGTTACAAGCTCTCTTTACTATATCTGTTCATGTTGCATATAAAAAAAAAAAAAATGCATGCTCTTTTAGCTCTCTTTTTGTTTAATATAAATTATGTTACCGATGATGACATCAAACTAGGAAAGCACAAACTATATTATTGTAGCGCTTTGACGAGAATCGAAAAATAGAGAAATGACTGTTGTTAATTTTCGTGCTGCCGATATTTATGTTATGTACGGTCAGCGCGGGCGTTATCTCCTATACGGGCTGTGTGTGTGTGCGTGTATGTGCGTGTGTATATTGGAAAGGGATTGATTAAGTAAGGTTTTCTTACCCGCCTTTCAAGCCATCAGGATATTTTGTCTGTCTCTGATGGAAACATAAATCGTATTTTGTAGTGATCAGTGATCGGGAGTTGCTTGTCCGAACAATGCTCTCTAGACAAAGTGTACTGTATTGTGGAGACGAAATCAGCTCTTCTTTCATAGCATCTGGGGGTGGGGAGGGCAGGGAGCCTCGGATTAAGGACGCAACTCCCCCTTGTCCCCCAAATAATAATAACAGGAATCCGGACAGTAACGAAACACGGCTCTTCATGCGCTCAGAGCAATTTCCCCCGTGTTCTTTTCTCTCCCCTTTGCCTTTCCTCCGGTTCTCCCGCTTCCCGTGCGAGCCGCGCGGGGATGAAGCTCGGAGGAGCACCAGCAGGCGAGCTCGGAGCAGCCTGCGAGTTACCTGGCCTGAACCCCCTCTCCCCTGCCGGGCGAGCTGCAGCGCTGGGCTCCCGGCTCTGGCCGCTCGCCCCGGGGGTGTCCGCAGCCCCCGCCGCCCCGGCCCCGCGGGGCCCCGGCCATTGTTCCCGGCGCCGCCGGCTGAGCCCGCGGCGGAGGCGGCGGAGGCCCCGGGGAGTTGGGGAAGGGGTGGCGGGCTGGCGAGCGGGACCCCCCCGGCCGCCCGTCCCCAGGGAGCGCGGGTAACACGTGTGACTGCCGACGGAAGGGGCAGCCACGGAGGAAGGAGGTTATTAGTTTAAAATTTCAACCTTCCTGCCTGCTTTACTGACCGGGATTTTTTTTTATTTTATTTTTTTCTTTCTGTATTAAAAACAAACAAACAAACAAAAGAAAGAAAGGAGCAAGCTTTACCGCCTTACCACTTTATTTGGCTTTTGTTTTAATAACAGAGAAGGAAAGCAGTGTCCTGTCAACAACATTCCCCCCCCCCCCCCGCCCTCCCCGCCACTGTCCTCCGTCCCCTCCTCCTCCCGTTAAAAACAAAAACCTTTAAAAAAGAAAATCACCCCATTGCAGGTGGCTCGGCTATTCCAACTACTCCTGTGTCTGAGAGTGCTCCCGTGTCCTGCCAGCAGAGGAGGGGGGTGGATCGGGGGGCAGCAGGATTGCGCCCCTCTCCGGGGCCACCGCCGATCCCTGCGAGGGGAGCGGGACAGGACTGGCCCCGCGGAGCCTCCCCATCCCACTCCCCGGGGGTCCGCACCGGGGGGCAACACCCGTGCGGAGCCTGCGCTGTCTTTTACGGCTCTTTAAATATCTTCGGGCGCTGATGGGCAGCAGCGGCTGTCAGCTGCCTGGTGCCGGGCTGGTGGCAGGCACCGCGCATTGTCTGCCGTCAGACCAGGCGCGCCGTGTACTGGGGTCCAAGCCGGGGGGGGGGGTGAGGGGGCTGGTCTGCCCGTCCCGTCTTCCCTTCCTGGACACACTCCTGCAACCTTTAAAGGCTACAAACACAGCCCAGGAGCTGAGGGGAGGATAAAACCCTCACACAGCCTCACTCCCAAATTCCCAGCCCGGTGACTCACCTGTTTTCAAATCCTGCCTTGTGCCTTGGACTGTGATAAAAGAGTGACAACAACAACAAAAAAACACACATGAAACAAAATCTTTCAGCCCTCCTCCCCCCCCCAACCCCGCCCCTTAAAAATCCTAATATCTGCTCTTTCTGATCCTGAAACACATCCGTGATTGAACTAGGAGGACTAAACCTTTATCTTTTTAAAGAAGAAATATCCACTACAGTGAAAAGTGAAACAACATCCGGCACTGATCCATCCCAGGGATAGCTCTGTTAACACCTTCTCCATGAGCAGGCCACTCTGCCTGCAATATTGCTTAATCCCAAATGAAAACCGATTAAAAATAACAGGGCAGTAAAAAGAGTAATTTTGCTGCTCAGTGCGGGTGTCCCTTTTATAACAATCTCTATTTTTTAAAACTTTGAACTGGTCCACGCCCCATTTTCACAGAGCCGTAAGTATAGTCATTTAGAAATGGATGCTGTTCAAGTACAGCCCCCTGGTGCACAGGCACAGCTGTGAGGGGTGGCAGGATGAAATAATACGGACACAAATATTGCTACAAGGGCTCCAAGATGAACACAGCTGCTGCTGTGGGTGGAAATAAGCTATACCCCATAAGAACCTTTACACATGTATAAGGGGCTGTAGCAGATTTTAAACAGATACAGGCAAAGGAGGAGTGAAATTGTAATCTATAAACCAGCTTTTGCTGAACAGTTCCCCAGTGAGAAATGTTCCCAGTGTAATCACAGTGGGTCCAGTTCAGCAATCCAGAAGCAGAGAAGTCCACAGGAATTTTGTAAGGATAAGGACTTTTGTAACAGGCTTCAGTTTATCCAGGAGAGTAAAACTTATTTATCTGCTTGGGACCAAAATAAAGCACTTCACTTTTTTTTTTTTTTTCCTACTTGCAGGGAAAAAGCAGAGCCCCCCCACCCCAGCCATTTGCAGCCCCATTTTCCCCTGCTTCTCACTCTGATTATTGTATCTTTTTTTTTTTTTTTTTTTAAATAGAACACAATCACCGTTTATTTTGGGGGTGGATGGCCATCCATTTTTACCTCCTCAGAAGAAATGCTACCCCAAATTCACACGGCTGGAAAAAGGCACAGGCACGGCCAGGCCGGGAGCAGAAGGATGCATCAGGACCAGCCACAGGTATACACACACCTCCTGTGAGAAAGGGCTTGCCAGACCAGGCTTTGGCTTTTAATGTGCCTTTCAAAGGGCTTGATTGATTGCTGTTAATCCTGTGAACAACTTCGGTGTTGTTAACAGGACTGGCCGCATTAGTAAAGGTACTTGCATGCATTAGTATGCTCATCGTCCCCATGGCATCAGTAGACAGCTTTCCAATGACTTCCAGGAGGGCTGGATCAGGCCCTTGCTAGCAGCAAGTTTTTAATGAACACCGTGTGGCGCAGACAAGGGGGACACAGCGATACATCAGTCCTGATTGTCTTCATTCTCCAGAAAACGAGCAAGTAAAGAAGAAAGGCAGGAATAGGCCAAAAGGTTGCTGGAGGGGGATTCTTCTGCTGAACTTCAAACCCCTGGACCCATAGCACAGAAAACCATCAGCCATTGTATGATGTAAAAAGAATTGTAGGCAGGTTTTGTTCCAAATAAATAAACAATATATGTGAATTTTATTTTTAAATAGACAAGCTAAGTAGCAGGCAAGTTTTGCTCCAAAGAAATAAAAATTTATGTGACTTTTGTTTTTAAATAGCAATTTCTTTTTCTTTAGATCCAGTTAGCTATACCAGCTTGTATACTCACAGATTTTCTGCTAGCTTTTTTTTTAATTGAGTTTATTTCTAAATGAAACATGAGACTGTTAATATCCAAGACATTCTGATCACAAATCAGATACAGCTCAAAACTGCTATTAGAGGGCCCAATCCTGCCAAGCCTCCTAACTCAGCTGGAATTGTTTACTTCAGGCTTTGCAGGCAGTGCTGACAGGATTAGGGCATTTTAGCTGTGTAATCAAATGAAATAATTGAGAGCTGCATGTGGGCCTCTAATAACATATAACAAAAGAAGTTTGGGTTCTCACTTTGGGTGAGAACTGAAGCATCAGGGCATGGGCCTGATCCTGAAAACCTTAATCTGCATTGCTGCTAATCACTGTGCTATGGTCAGAGTGATTATGCATCTGAGGAAGGATTACCCATGTGAACATTTGCAAAATTGGTCCCTGAATTAATGCATAAATCAGTGTGTGTTAGTGTTTCGGGGTTTTTTTTGTTTGTGGGTTTTTTTTTTCATTCTTGTTTTCATTTTTATTTTTTCCTCTGCCTTAGTAAGAATCAAAAAGGTTGATTGAGGAGAGAAATGAAAAATTATTTGTATACAAAGGAGCTCAGCACAGGATTGTAGTCAATATAGGCAACAAAAGGTATTGCTATTATAAAAAAAAAGTGTTTGTTTATGTATGAATTTTGTTATTAATGTAGCACTGGTGAGTTCAAGGTGGCAAAGGGAGAGCTGCAAAGAAACCTACAGTAAACAGAGGACAGAAAAGTAGAACAGAGCATGCATACATGTGTTTGTAGGTATGTTAGACACAGGATTTGTGCAGACACATACATGCACATCATTATATTCTACACAATGGAATCTAAATGGAATTCTGCCATCTAAACAGGGCTCTTCAGAATATTCCTATTGCCTGCGTTGCACACACCGTAAACATGTTGGATTAGTCCTTTGAAAATAATATCAAGTTTATTATCTCCACACCCTTCTCATAATAGGTATGTCCCTGTACATAATGAGTAATGAAAGCAGGCAAGCCTGTATTGTAGGAACAATAATGCTTCATGTTACTACAGTCCTTTTCATCATCAAATCATTGTGCAGTCATTAACAAATTAATGCTTACAGCGCCCCTGTGAGGAAGGGAGATTTCACTTTAATAGGATCTGGTAGCACCACCAATTAAAAAGGTTGCCTCAGTCTAATAAAATCCTGTTCAGCTTTGATAAACTGCACATGTTTTGGCCGAAACTCTAAGTTGGGCACTAGCATGCAGCTCAGATTCTTTAATTATTTCTCAAAAATTTTGTCTGGAGCTATTTGTCTGTCCCTGAGAACAATCCATAGGAGAACTGGTCTGGTTTGAACTGAGTCAAATGAGATGCTTTGAAAAGCTTTCCTGTCCCCATGCTTTACAGCATGATACTAAGAGCTGTCAGGAGGTGAAGCTCTCTCTCAAGATTTTTTTGCTATCTCTGGGAAAATCTGCCCCAAAGCGGCTAATTAAAAGCCTGGGGAAAATGGCAATTCTCAGATGCTCACTAGAGATGCAGATTTTCAAAACCAGATTCCCCAGTGACTCGGCTCTCATCGGGTTTGCTACAGTAGAGAGAGTTATTCCTGTCATTGCAGCTCAGGACCAGGACAGGCTAGGAAAAATTGGAGTCTGGATACCTGAGACAGAAGCAGGGAATGTATCTTCCCTTTGCTTTCAGGGGCTTACAGGGAGATCCAACAGTGAGACTAGAGCAGAAACAAAGAAGAAACAGCCGGGGAGAAATTCAGATAATCTGGAAAGACAAAGAGGTTGGAGTATCATTGTGTTGGATTCAAAAGGGACTCAAATGGGGAACAGACTGTGATTCAGATTCAAAGATAATATGTCTACCAGAAAATGAATGACCAAGTTCAGAGTATAACTTTAAGAAAAGTATTAATTTCCTGAATCTTAGCACAGTCTTTGACAGGCTTGGTCCTTACCAGACTCTCAGATACCTTCTGAGTGCAGCTTGGAGGTCATCACAGACCAGTGTCGTGTTTTCAGTAGGCACTACAGACAGATAATGTGTTTTTTTTTTTTTTTATGGAAAAGAGCATGTAGCTATATGGATAGTTGGTGCCATGCCATTTGGACCCAGGGTTAAAGAATTCCCTGGTTATTTATTTGTATTGGCCCAGTTAGCTACAGAGAGCTTTGGAGTAAAGGTTGTGCTGAGATGCAGGAGTCTGCTTCTCTGGGAAAGAAGCTGGGAAAATATAGAAAAATGGGAGGGGAGATAAATCTAATGGGAAACCATCTGCAGTACAAAATCAGGGAAAACTGAGGGTTAATACACAAAACATGACATAAGAAAACATCAGAAAATAAATTCTGGTAAAGCACAGAGGACCTGAGATCTCTGGGGCTGGTAAACTCACAGATAAGACACTTTAAAGACTGAGGCAGGATAAAAGAGACAAATTGAGAAAGAGCCAAAAAGTGAAATTTGGTACAGGACTGGAACAGGGACAAGGGTGGATCTGAGATGGGGATGAATTAAAAGAACAGGAAGCCTTGCCTGAAAGAATACTTGCCCCTTAAAGACCACTCTTCTGTGTATTTGAAATGGAGGCAGAGTCCCTCAGTCCTCTACAGTTAAGAAACAGCACTACACATGCCATCTACTCTGTGAATGATCACGTAATTAAAGTCTGAATTAGAATGCATCTGTACAACAAAGGAAAATCCAGGTTGTGCAAGTAACCTCAATTCTGGGAGCTCTTAATATTTAAGTGCTTGTCTTCGCAACCAGAATAATTTCCTTTTAATTAGGGCTTGTGCGCAAGGAAAAAAAAAAAAACCCAAAACAAAAAAAAAAAAAAAAGCAAAAAACCCCAAAAAAACCAAACCAAAACAAAAAAAACCCAACCAAAACTCCTCTTCAATTTCTTTTTAATTTTTTTTTTTTTTTGTATATTCAGTTTGGGATCTGGGGACTTTAACTCAATTTAACAAGGTTAAAGCTAGCTTTTGGAGAGTTGTCCTCCAGAGTTGTAGTCACAGTCAGTGTGATTCTTGAAAATCAGGCCTAACTCTGAAACAATACTTTAAGCAGGTAATTAATATTTAGGCACCCAGCTGCTTGCTGAACTTTTGAGAGAATGAAGCATGGAGATTAGGTATGTGACGTTAGTATCCCAAATCACTGGTCCCTTTGCACACAGACTTTTACAGCCTCAGAGGGAAAAAATGGCAAAGTCAGAGCTCAGATTCAGAACACCCTGATATCCCATGGCATGTTTTACTTCTGAAGTTATGCCCAGCCTTGCTTTGAACAACACATGTTGTAGGCACAGTCTCAATGCTGTATTTATTTGCATGAGTGAATACTTGTTCTATAAAACCCATTCTCATTCCTATTTTATTCTCCAAGTGCCCAGAGGGAATGACAGTCAGGGTCCAGCATTAATGCTGCTGATTTCATGTATCTCATTCTAAGGCAGATGCATGGCAAATGACCAAGTGCTGACAGCGTGTGTGTGTGTGTCTGTGGTGTTTTTGGGGGAGCCATGTAGGAGTGCATCCTCACATGTACATACATGGAAATATTGCAGACAGAGAAGGAGGGTACTCTACAGCCAAATGTGCAAAAATACTCCTCATCAGTTTTCTGCTAGAATTTCATAGAGACCTTAAAGATTTTTTTCCCTCTTTTTGCCAGTCTCTCTGCCTATTTCAAACCCTTACTATCTGTTTGTTTAAATATCTACAAATATATCAGTTCTTTTGCTGTCTGATAGATGATATCTCTACCTGCATTATTTGTTACTGGTGTTGCAAATATGCTCAGTTTCCTTAATGGTCAAATTTATAAATCTGTCCTAGAATTTATGAATGTAATAAAATGTAGATCTGTTTTTATATCTCTTTAAACTCCTATTGATTATTTCTTTTTTGTCTGTTTCTGTCCAGAATAGTAAATCACCTGTACAGTGAGCTGTCTTCTGAATGCCAGACATGCAGGTAGAGACAGTAAAGGAAATAAGCAGGGATATTTGAATTGTCCATGGCTTCATGGGACAGCAGTGGGAGAGAAAACTCACAGTTCTAGTTGGCTGTGGGGCCAAGCCCACATTAATAAGCTTATGGAACAAATATAAGAGGTTTTCTGTCTGCCGTGTGCACACTCAAGTGTGCATTCTCTAGGAAAGTGTAAGGTCTTGGTCACTTCAGAATGACTTTTCCACCTGGAAGCTGTTTTTCTCTCAGCCAGCCTTCCAGCATCTCAGGAAAACTGTGTTGCATGGACCTCCCAGTGATCTTAAAGTAATAGTTATAGTACAAGTGACAGAATAATACAACGATTCAGACTCTGTTTGTTCCATTGACTGAAATAGGAGGGTGAAGAGGTCTTTTCCTGTATTTCCAGCTGGTGGGTAGTGCTGGGCCTGAAATGAGAACAGACAGTTTCCATCCTTTGTGCTTTCTGCATGTATCCATTTAATTTAGGAGGCCCAGTTACATCTGCAGTTGATGTTAAAATATAGGTGTTATTTAGGGCTGTTCATCTCTCCAAACCTTTAGCTGAAGAGGAAATGGTAGATTAGAATTCAGAAAGCAGAAATACCAGATTTCTAGGAGGCAGCAGATGAGAAAAATGCTCAGAGAAGGTCAAAAGAAGGACTGGGAAAGGGAGGTAGAGAGGGAAAATTGAAAGGAAATTCAGGAGTGAAGGCAAAATTCTAAGTCACAGTGCAGGCAGGGGAAGGTAAAAAAAATACATTTCCTGGAAGAACAAGCAAAGTCTTGGTGAGGATATTAGATGGGTCCAAAAAATGAAGAGTTATTTAGAAAAGAACTGGGTAGGTAGGGCTACTGAGACCTTTCTGAGGAAGGTCTGAACACTTAATAAAACTAAACGCAAGAGCCTGGAGGGGTAAAAGCATGAAGAGGTCATGCATGGGGAGAAATGGCAAAAAACACATAGGCAGCTCCAGAGTCCATAATGGAGCAACCTCTGAAACTTGCCATCATTCCACAGCTCTGAATTAATCTAGGAGTCTGAACAAAATGTTCCAGCTCCATCTACAGTGAGTTCTCATGGAAACCTTCTATCACTGCCATCTATTGTGTTGTGACAGGAAATAATGGAATGAGTATAAAGATATAATGACCTTTGTGAATTTATCTACACCAAAAAAGGGCATAAGATAAGCAGTGAAGTTTGTACATGTATTTACATGCTTATTTTGACATTGAAACTTAGGCTATGCCAGGACTAGCTTCACACTCAGTAGGAAGCCAGTTTTTTTGTGTAAAATAATGGGGCAAGTTTAAACTTTAAAGTTTAAACTTCCACCCACTGGCCTGGTGGGAAGATCTGCCATCAGAGAAACAGAAACAGAAACATGGAACAAGTCAAGCAAAGAACAGGGATCCAAAGTGGGATCAGTTTGAGATTCAGAAGAAAAATGGGAGAGTTTTTGTCCAGTATTTCTGCTTCTGTGTGCTGTTCATGCTTCTGTTGGCAAGCAGCCAGACAAGCACTAAGAAGAGGAGGAGGAGAGTCCTGCTAGATCCCGGACTGAAAGAATCAGACCTTGCTTTCCAGGGACAATTGATTTTGAATAGAAAATGCCTGGTCTTCTTCCCAGTCTGCACATAGGAAAGGAAATACTGTATTTCTTGGTTTTAAATGCAGGAAGTGTACAACTAACTGGCTAAAGGAGAGCATGGTGTCTGCTTGCTTGCAACTTGAAAAGAACCAAGACTCCACAGAATGGGATATAAGGGCAAGGTTATATATATATATACACCTACCAGTCTTTTACCAGAGATATCCAGCGAATGCCAGCCATGTGTATTATTACTCTTGTCTATGAAGGCAGTGGGGAGAGAGGCTTTCTTAGTAATGCATGTGAGAGAGAATTCTGATCCCTTGAAGAACTAGGATCAGGTCATGGGGAACTTGGTTGCTTTGAAGATTTTTACATGGCTGATAAACATTATGCACAGCCCTGCTGAGATTATAGCCCTGCACATAACAGATTCATTGTCTTTGGGGTTCAGTTGTTAAAAAATTAAACATTTTTAGCAAAGGTTTTTCCATCTCTAGGTGACCTTACTTTTTGCATCCACACAGCTGAATCAGTTGAATTTCTGTAACTCTATATATATAGCCTGTAAGCCTCAGGCCTGAGGAAGCTTGTCCTACAGACATGTGGTCAAATCAGGCTGTTAGAGCCTGAAAACTTGGTTGTCTTCCACAGTTACCTTAAAGGGTCAAATTATGACAAGAGCCTTGCTGGTGGTTTTTGAGTTTCCATTACATAAAGTGGATTGGTCTAGGTTTCAGAACACACAGTATTTTGTGCTTAACTGAAGATGCAGGATACAATTTTTTTGTGACTCTATTCTGCAGGAAATTTTCTTCCCAAGAGGGCAAATGTGGCTGCCCAAAGGACATCAGTTCCCTCTATCTTTACCTCTCCCAAGCTTTACAGAAAATTTAGATCAGATTTCACAGCCCATCCCAGAAAAAAACACAGCTTTCTCATCTAAAAGGAAGAGATCCTTTATGGAAATGTGAGTTCTGTTTTAATGATTGGTATAAAATATTTTAGTCCATATCAAGTAAAGATCTGCTCTTTCATGCCAAACAATTAAATAAGGAACCTTGCTGCTGTTCAAATCATCTATTATACTTTTTAAAATGAAAATAAGAACTGAGGGGTCAAAATTTCTGCCTAAGCATGTATGACTCAAAGACACTGTATCCTACACCATGCCCCTCAATTTCAAGGTGCTAAAACTCATCTCAAGTGTTTCTAAGTGTAGAAAGCTGAAAAAAAAAAAAAATCTTTATTATTACCTCTTAAATATATGCATCAAATGCATAAGCATACATTTCAAAGAACTCTTTTAGCTGCCATATCCTCTTTCCTTTCTTTCAAAGCAGTCAACTTGGACAGCAGCAGATTAAATACCAAATCATCCCCAGTCATCACACCTCATTGATTTTGCTATACTTGCCACAGAATGTATTGAAGATTTGAAAATCACAGATTCTAATATAGAACTCAATAATGTCAGGTGGCTTGGGAGAGAAATATGCTTCTGATAAATAAATACACCAGCTGAACAATCTCAAAGTGGACCCTAATACTGACCTTAATATTCTGGAACATTTATCCACATAGAGATTTCACTGATTATAATTACTATTAGGACATTAGTAGGACCATGTTCTTCTTGCACTTAAGCTTGTGTAAACTACAAGTCACTGTTATAAACTGATATATATGTGGGCTGAGTCAGGCTGAGCAGTATTAGTCTCCAAACTTAACAGAGTACAGAACAGCTTGTAGACCCAACAGAGTTTTTGAGTCCCTGGGCTAATACCAGGATGAGTTTCAGGACTGAATCAAGGCTCCTGTGCCATGGTTACCATGGAAAGAAATCTGAGACATACAGTATAGATGGGACTATTGTATGGTTTTTCAAATCCCCCTGGTTTGAGCAATTAGTGAATTAGAACAGAAGTGATTTAATAAAATGAACAAAATAAATAAGTATTTGCTATTCAGTTTGGATATAGTCTTTAAATATGTCAGCTTACACTGAATTCTAAAGCACTCAGTAGACTTTCCAAAGTTCTGACACAACGTTTGCATTGTGCTGGAATGACTCTAATGTTCATTCCTGACTCTAATGCTGCTCACAGTAGGGACATCATCTATCTATGCAGACTTCCAGCTTCCCACTAGAACTGAGTAACAGACTCAATAATGAAGAGATACTCTGTTTTTTTAAAAATGGATTAATTTAGATTTTTTGCCCAGAAAATATGAGGTGAACCTCCACCTGAATTTCTGGATGACATTTTATTCCTGACAAATGAAAATTGTCTGCTTGAGATGCTTTTATCCATTCAATAAACACAGAGTGTGACACGGAAAGACTCAGAACTAGCCACTAACTCAAGTGAATTCCTGAAGCTAGGTAGCAAAATTTCAGTTCCAAGTTCATAAGTTGTCCATGAACGCATTCAAGAAAGGTGACTATGGTACCATATGACAAATAGCAGTTCCCCTGGACTCAGTAATTTCCTGGGAGATGATTTGCATGATGGTGGACTGAGAAGCCTGGGAATCATAGCAATGATGAAACACTCTTTTGCAATATGACTCAATGCATACAATGAATGGAAAGGGCTGAGTGTAATGCTACTGTTGGACCTTATCCAGTCTTCTGATTGAATAACAGTCTGATATCCTCAATCACACACATTCAATCAGACGAGGTCCAAGATGGAAGAAAAGAAAGAAAAGACCAATACAGTCATAACTGTGCTGTGAAACATGAGTACTTGGAAGGGAAAATAGCAAGGGTTTTTAAAGAGACTGGAAACTGTGATGCTTTTCAAGCCATCCTCTCAGAGGCTGTCCAAGGAGAAGTTCTTCAATAAGGAAACAGATTAATATAGAATTAATAATGTTTCCAAGACCATTCTCCTGCTGAAACCGATTCTAATTTAGAAGCCTACATGTGAGCTATTTTTGTGCCTAAAATGACTTCTGTGTTTGCCTCTACTCCTGGCATCACCCTTATTGTACTGTATGTAAAGCACTTTAGGACACATTGGCTATGAAAGGAAGTTCAGTTTGTGAAACTAAATTCTGTTTTACCCTCAGTCACTGCACACTGAGACAGGTCAGCTCTGCATTCATTTAACTTTTTTTTCCTGCAGGATTTCCAGCTCCTGCCTGCCTTCCAGAGTTACCAAGGAAGCACACACATGATTTTATATAAGTCATACTGATATTATGGTTTTGTGTGTAAAAATATACACACACTTATACATGCACAGAGAGACTCTGTAGAAATGACTCATAATGACAAGCAAGAGACAGGGAAAAATAGCAGTTCATGCCTTTCTTTGCTTGAAATTTTCTGTTGCTTTTCTGCTGAATGATGTTCCTTTACTATCTACATAATGAATACCCTCTTTCTTCAGATAATTAAAGAGATGCTGCCCATATCCAGCCAAAATGGTATATTTACACATGGTGACCTTCTATTAATAAACATGTGAGATTGCTGCAACTGAACAAAACTCTCACAAGTCTTCATTATTTCCCTCCACTTAGAGTCTTTGTTATTCTTCTCCTTATGTGTTTAGCATTGGTGAGAGATGCCAGGGAAACACAGTCCCAATAAAAGGACAAGGCAATATTGTCTTCTTTCTCACACCTGGAGTCTGATGATTTGGAGTGGCTCCTTGGTTCTGATCTCTGAGGTGGCTGTGGGCCACTTTGTTTTATGTTTTATGAGCTCTAAAATGGAAATAGCTTTATTTCTCCCTCACCCCCCCCCCCCTCCCCCGCCCCAGTCTTTCAAGGAAACAATATAAAACCATTATCTTTTTTAAGGTCAAATACTCACGCTCGGAATATCACTGTTCATCTCCTGACTGTGATCCTATGCCCATCACCTCCAGCCTACAAAAAACATCCCTCTGGAAGTATGTGGTGGCTCATTTTGGATTCTTGTTTTATGGTCTTCCCTGTAACACTGGAAGCAGAGGAAGTTAAATTAGACCAACAGGTGAAGCAGGAAAAACCCACACAAATCAACCACCAAAGCCCAAACCCAAAAAATCTCAATCACACGAGCTTGAAGAGGACCTTGTGAAATCAGATAGGTTTTATTTATTTATTTATTTATTTATTGTTAGGTTTTTCTTTTATTTTGGTTTGTTTTGGTTTGTTTTGTTTTCCTTAACAATATGGCTGGATTAATGAGAAGATTGAACTTCCTTCTAATCTAACTCAGCTTAATACTATGCTTAATTAATTCTCACTTCAAAACCAATGCCAACATCATGTATTGTACCTCTGAAAGAAAAAAAAACAAACTAGCTGTACTCACTTGTGTAAAACAGTCTAAAAGGAAACAGACATTTCTCCACCTACAAGAGGCAAACATACAAAGCACATATTGCAGCCTGCCATCTTCCCCGGCTGCTGAGGAACCTGAAATCAGTTGTTCTTGCTCCATAAACAATGGTCTCTGCTAACCTGCAAAATGAAGAGCTGAAGAAGGAAGATTGGTTTTATTTTTTATGTTTCCTTAAACAAACACATGAAAAATATTCTCATACATGTCTCTTACTTTCAGTATGACTGTGGTCAAGAAAAAATGCAGATAATGAAGCATGGCTAGTTCAAGTTTAAGAAATACCTATTTCCCACAGACTGGCCTCAAGCCCAAGCAAAAGAATTTGCTCCACTCCCTTTTCTGCTCAGCACTCATCATTTCATGTCATCCTCCTGCTCCCCTACTAAGGTGTCATTTGGTTTTTGTTTGATTGCTTTATTTTTCTTCTCTGTTAACAATCATTCATTCTCTTTCTCCTCTCTTCTGTTACACTGGGCCCAGGATTTTGATTTTCTGAAGGCCTAGTTTGGTGTCCCTTGTTTTATTGTTTTAACTCATTTGGTTGCCAAAAACCATTTCAATTCATGTTTGATTTCCCAAAAAAAATCCTGTTATCTCTGCCTGGTTGCCAGCCTTCTCACTCACTGTCATTATCAGTTATATCCTATTTGCCCTAATCTAGTTATCCAATCTTTTTATCAGCTTATTTTATCAGCCCATACACAAGCAAAACTCCTTTGAATGCAGTGGAAGGCAAAGGCAAAGTTGCTCCTGTCCTGTTTGGAGTGGATAATTCAAAAACTCACAGCATGTGACAAGGCAGCTCTGAAAGAAGACTTGGAACCAGCATCCATGCAAAATAGCTCAGGACAGAGATTCTCCTCAGGGGCCAGGTAGGCTAAATGATTCCTCCCAAGCCATGACACAAGCAATAATCTAGGAGCAAGATCTCCAAGATTCTGCTTCATAATATCACACTACATAGCTAACAAAATCCTCCACTTCTCCCACAGTTGGCATCAGTACATTTCTATGGTTGGCCACTTTCTTGCCTCTCGCAGACTCTTACAGGTACTCACTGATGGAAAACACTCTCCTGGTAAAGAACATTTTGGCAATCTACGTCCCTATTTCCCATTAATAACAGTAGCTCTCATCCACTCTTACGTATATCTGAGTCTGAGCTAAAATTTTTTACAACTATTACTTCTGAATGTCTAAAATGTATGTATTGCAATGTTTGAATTTGTTATGTAAAGCATCACATTTCACCTGTCAGATCCCTTGAAAAATCTCCTCCATAGTTCTCTGTGTCCAACCAATAGCCCAGAAGTGCAGTGCAATGGCCTTCACAGATGAGGTGTAAAATTGAGGTCCCAAGAGAACAGAGATTGTTTAACAGTGTCTGTTTAACAGCAGATAGCAACCAGGCAGAGTTTTAGATCCATGATTCAAAGAAAAACTTCTCCTTGCCTGATAATGAAGGATTAGTATATGGAGGGTAAATGTGATTATTTCTTTTGGAGCTTGGGTAGGATAGGCTCTGAGACCTTCAATAATTATCAATAGTCAGGATTTGATTAGATATCTCATTTGAAAGAAAGCATCTGCAAGATCAGAATATTTTTCATGGCCTCAGTAGAGCCCTACTTGGTATTTGGCATGAAGTGAAAAAGGAAAGAGGTCTTATACTGGCTCATTCCATTTCCTGAGCCACTTGTGTTTCCCTTTCAGATCCCCAGATAAATATTATTCTAAGCTTGTATTAGCAGCAATACCATAGTTAAAACTGAGTTGTGATACCTTACAATGCAAATTTCTTCTGCATTACACTTATGTGATTTAATTCCTTCTTCAATCTTTTACTAAAATTAATAAAGAAAAATATGTTTTCCAACACATTTTTTCTCTTTGACATGGAGATACACTGATACTTTAGCTGACTTAGAAAGGCTCTAAAAACAACTTGTCTAGAAATGTGAATATCTTTCGTTGTTTTTTAATTTAACTTTTTTTTTTGTCAGATATTTTTTCAGTAACCCATTAATTTAAAGCAATCTCTCCACGCTTTCTATTTCACCCTCTGACTCATCTTTAGGATTTCTCAGTCATCTGCTGTGTAGTGGGAGTAGAAATAATCACAGAAAAGCTGGGCTCTTGTCTCCCTTTTTTCCTAATGCCATAATGGAATCAAGACATGTCAAATAAAAATGGACTTGACCAAAGATGCATTAAAAAAAGAGATACAAATAATCTACAGTGTTGAATTAAATGAATGCAGCAGAATTTAATTAGTAGTAATATTGTTTTTTAAACCTTTGTCTGTTGTGCAGGCAATCAGTTTTAACAACATAAGAGGGAACAATTCAACAGCTACAGTCTAGGAGATGGAGACTCAATTTCCTTCTTGAGCACAACTCTCTGCATGACTGTTTCCATTGCCCATATGTCAGGGAGGAATTATAGCATCTCTTTCCTTCACAGGAATATTGGTAGGATAAATACATTGAGGACTGGGAGACACACAGGTCCAGACTCACCCCACTTAGCTGTGGCACTCATCTGAGGAAGCCAAGAAGAAGTTTGGTTATTCAAGTATACATAAATTCGAGGCAGAAAGATGGACATCTGCAGATCGCTTAGGAGCTGTTTATAATTTTCTATTGGATTCACAAAACCATGTGTCTAGGGATCGGATGCATGTGTTTGAACACAGGTGATCTCTCAAGTGCCCTACAAAAGCTAAGACGCGTTCTTGGGAAAGATAGCTACAACACAGGACTCCCAGGACAGAGTGGGATGTCCTACTGCTCTTTCTGTGATAGTGGATGTCTATGTTGAAAAAACTGAATTTTGCTCAAACCGAATTTTGTTTAGCCTAGGTAAATAAAAGCCAAAGTCTTAATAAAATACTAAATAACTTTCCTGAAGGTGCTGTGTCCATTAGCCAAGAACACCTCTGCATCCAGCCAAGAAGCCCCAGCTAAACACAGTTTTGCAGGCCACAGTGGTTTAAAAAATCATATTTAGACAAATTCCTTCCTCAGACAAATTCCTTCCTCAACAGTGGAAATACAGCCCTGGAGCATCATATCACTGTTTTTTTTTCCAACTCTCAGCTCTGGAGGCTTGCTTCTGATTTGCTGAGTTTGAAGATTATAAACTCTTCTCTGTCCTCTTGATTTTTCCTTCCAAACTTGCTAATAGCTGACCAGCTTTTCACTGTACTGTAGCACAGTATATAATAACCTGCAATTATTGTCCATTTAGGCTTTCCCCTGGGTCTGCTTTATTCCTACCATCAGTGGACCCATACACTGCTTTTCTGCTGATTTTACTACCAGATTCATTGCTGCTGAGAAGGAAAAAAAAAAAAACCACTGATGATCTACAACCTGTTATATAATTTTTCCTTCTGTTCTTTTTTTTTTTCTTTTTTCTTTGCAGTTCCTTGGTCTGCTGGAGAGACATTATGAAAATTACTTTATAATAGGCCTCGCTCAGCTGTTGCATCCTGTTTTGTTCTGTAGGATCATTCCTAAAGTTTTTTGCTGTTGTTTTTTCACTTCTGCACAGCAGTTAAAGTTTACAGGATATCTGGAGGTCAGTATACAAAACAGCTGTGTTTTCACTCTCTTTGACTTGGCTTCTTCACCCTCTTTTCTTATCTGGACAGCCAAGATGGACAGAATCCTAGCTTGGATATTGTATTTTATTGCTTTTCATTTTCAGTAGAAGAGAGAAAATTTTTACACCTGGTCTGACCTGTTTCTTAGTATCTACACAGGAAACTTACTCTATCTCCAGAACTTCTATTTCCTGTCTTCTCAGTCTTGGGCTATGCTTCAGGCTTGGGGTGTGTAGGCTAGTAAACTTTTCATCCTTTGGATTGATATATAACAAATTTCTCAAGGCAGTCAGAAGGCAGTGATGTGACTTATAAGCTAAAAGGGTTATTAGTGGGAGCAAAATTTTGAAACAATTCAGAGAATTCAGGCTACTGTACATGTGAATTTACAGAGGCATGCTGTCATTACTCCCACTTCTTTCATAAGTTTTGGTTGATTAGTTGTTTTTTTTTTTTTCAATATTGCATTCATTAATTCTACCACCATTGAGTTTGTCCAGTTTGTTCCTGCAAACATTACAATTAATGTCCTATGCACTCTCAATAAGATCCGAATGAATGCTGCCCAAAGGGTTAAACACAAATAGATCCTCATTTAAACAAAAACAGCCTCTGTTGAAAATCATCAATATATATGCATGAATACCATTCTCTACCTCCCCAAAACAATGCCTAGGCTTGGTTAACAGGAATAATTCATGTCTAGACCCACCTGGCTCAGGGGTGGCTTCACTGCTGAGTTGAGTGAAGACAAGAAGCTGTGTCCACAGCCCGTCGCTCCTGCTTCACCACCCTGCTCCACCTCTCCTGTTCCCTGTGGTCCTCCTGGGGGTCTTTGGACCTTCGCTCCAGGCGGCTGTTTGTGCTACCCTCTAGTGGCCAAAGCACAGAGAAAACAGACAAATTAGAAGCACAGACAAAATTTTACGTGAAGGTAATTGAAGGTTAGTTTTTTGGGTTTTTTTTTGTTTTTTTTTTCTTTTTTTAACAGCATGAAAGCAGAGCAAACAATTTTGGAAAATGGAAAGAAAAAAAAAAAAAACAACCACAAAAAACCCACCAAACCACCTTACAAATAAATCTGTTTAAAGATGAAGGTTAGGAATGAATCAGAACATCTAAAATATGAGTGTCTTCTCACATTTGCATAATACAAAACCTTGATGAAATGGAAGGTGATTTTGTAGTCTAGGCAGGAAAGCAGAGTATTTTAAAACATCAGATAGTTTCGTGTGAACAGAAGGCAATAGTTTGATGTTCCCACTCAACCTCAGAAAAAATATGACAAAAATACTGTTTCCCTTACTATTTGTTTCTTTCGACTATAAATTTTTCAGCAACAGAAACTCTCCTACATTGTTCATATAGCTCAGTGAAGTTCTTCTGTAGGCTGAACCCTACCCCAACAGTGAAATGAATAAATAATGTTTGATGAGTTACAAGACTGTAGAATGAGATGAGATAGAATCCAATGGTGGAGAACTCTTGGCCAATGACAGATGTCTGAGGGCATTGGGGGAGAATGAGACAGGTTGTCCAAAGTTGCTGATCCATCTCAGGTTCTGGATTCTACTGCAGGACTCATGCAGGGCAAGGGAGAAAATTCAGGTGTAGATAAGGAGGGTTAAAGGGGCAATTCAGCTAAGTCACCTCTGACAAAAAGTATAGCAAAGATGTGAGACTGAGTTCTGCAGCATCACAAATGGCACCAAGATATAGCATGTACTACAAAGCAGCTGAACATCCTCTAATGTTCCATTCCTTTCTATCCCTTACCAAGAATTGAAACATTCAAATTGGTGCATTTTCAGCCCATTCTGACTCTCAGAAAGTCATAGACTTTTGTAGAGAAAATAGGCTCAACAAAAAAATATGTGAAATTCTGGTGGACAGAACCAGCAGAATTCATGTTCTTCTAGACCTGCTTTTCAAGCCAGTGGAAACAATGTTTGACAGAAGACTTGTTTCAATCCCAGACTTGAAATAGGGATTTTGTCGCTATTTGTTGTTGGGAGCTATGGCAAAGGTCTTTACACATATTACTGCTGGCCTTATGTCCTTGCAAAAAGTTGAAGGTCGTTTAGGCAGAGTTTCAGACTGCTCAGAGAGGTTCTCACCCTTCCACCCTTCCCCCCATCCCCGTTCATCTACACTGGGGAAATTTAACTACTAATTATCTGAATATTCAGGTGGTTCAAATTGTTTTCCAAACACCATGCTATGACTTCTGTGAAACTTGTGTTCTTGCTTGGGATAATACCAAATTACAGTACAGATCACAGAGCTTTCACACTTAGGTGAAAGCTCTTGCCAGTAGTTTCAGATAAAAAAAATAAAAACAAAACCAAAACAAAAACAAAACAAAAACAAAAACACCCAAACCAAAACAAAGCAAGCCTTTTTAAGTGGTTTAGGTAGAGTGAGGCATCATCTAATTGTATTACCTGGTAGTTTATAATTACCTTATAGTGAAAATTGCCCAGGCAACTTTATTTCTAATACTAAGCAAGTAGAAGAAGAAATTAAAAAATAAATAAGTATTTGCTATTTTGTCTGTGCTGTGCTGAGACATATGCCCAATGGGGCTATTTCAGTCTCATTAAATAGTAACCCTTAATTTGAGAGGCTCTATGAAGCAGGCAAAAATCAAAGTAAGACTTTCATTTATAAAAAACTCATGAGTTTGTCAAATAGAGGATAAGCCAGCAGCTGAGAGTTTTGAATGGTTGCTTAGTGTTTGTCTCTTGAAACACTCCCAGGGAAGGAGGGCAGGCAACCTAGATATAAATTGGAAGAACAGATTAACCCTGACATTTCTAGGTCAAGGGAATAACCGAGGTCATGCCTTTCCCAGGCCTACCAAAGTCACATCTGCACTGATCAGGATAGCTCATGGAAGTACTGATACAAAATTCAGGAGGGCAAATGGTGCCACTACTCTTCAAAATGCAACATGTTAACAATTACTTTTGTTTTCACTCACTACATCACTCTGCATGTTCTACCCTGTCTCTCTAAAGCAATTTTATAAATCATTGAAGAGAATGGTTCTATTTTTGCCTCAAATATCCCAGCCTTGAAATCTCATGAATATTTTCCAAATTGGGTCTTCAGTTTACTAGATCATATGCTTGTCTCCTGGTTCTGTATGTTACAGAGAGTTTCTGTTTAAGAAAAAAGTTGACAGGTTAGTAATACATGGAAGATAACTCGGGGTTAGGATGTAGAATAATGAAATAATCTATTCCTTTATCCTTCTAAGGCTGATTTTCTGCCTGTTTGAGGCCTGACAGGTCTCCACTATGGTTTAAAGAAGCCCCAGAAATTGAGATGTTGCAAGATTCCCAAACAGTTTACTCAGTTACCACATCAGGATAAGATATTACTGGAGTGTACTTTAAAACTTTGCTGTAATTTGAGTCCATGCTTTCTTTTCCTGTTCATGGTGTGTCTGAAAAATAATTCATCACAGTTGCCTGGGCAGCTCTTGAACTGAAGAACCATTACTTTGCCTCCCACATTTTTGGACAAACTATCCCAGTTCCTTCAACTTTTCTTTTGGAGGACAGGTGCAACTTAATAATGTATCACCATATTTATGTCCATGATATTTCATTCTTTTCTTTTTTGCATTAGGATTTTTGTTGTTGATGTTAATTCCTGTCTCACACATCAATGTAAATAGAAATTATCTTCTATTTGGCCTTGATTGTCTGTAATTCTCTATCTCCTTCTTTGCCCTCTGACAGTAGTTTAGAGAAGGTGATATGACACTGTAGCTCTGGTACTACCAGGTGCAAGAATTTCAGGGGCTGTGCTTCAGTCTGTGTAAGAACTGCAGGTTTCAGCACAGTGACTGCAGTTTCTCCATCTAATTCTCCAAGCTATGCCACCCTGTAAGTGGGGACACCCCTGAAAAATGCTGAGCCCTGCCAGTGGGCAAGTAATTTATTTCTAGGACTTATGGAGTGAGAGCAAATATTATCCTCATTGTACATTATGCAGAAAACCCTGTTCAGCTGTCTTATTGCTACTGTATGACTGTGGGTAAATCATTAAGCTTTCTCTTGCCTAGGTTTTTTCTCACTTTAAGGCGGAGATGGAGATTTCCAGACCTCATAAGAAGAAAAGAATTTAAAAGTGCATAATGGTAGAAAAAAAATGATAAGATGCATAAGCACCATTATGGAAAGAACAACTGCTCTGTAACAAACTCTGAAGAACTGACACTCTTCAGATGAAGCACAAAGATCTAGGTACACAAAAGCCTTTTACTGCATTTGCTTAAGGAACAAATCATAATATGTATAAAAAATACATGCCAGTTTATCTCAAATGAGATTTCCCATACATATTAATTTTACAAAGAATTTATGATGTAAGCATTTCTTGTTTTGCAGCATATATTTAGGCACCAAAATCAGGATGAGAAATAAACCCAAAAATTGGTTTCTTACTGTAGTACCACTTTAAATGTCAGTTTCTTGATAACTTACATGACTCATGCATTCGTCTATTTTGCGGGCAATGTGGAAGCCTCAGTACTTTCAATAGGTAGGATTTTTAAACTCTCTGATTTGTAAACTATGCAAATGATGGCAATTTGCAACTGTAATTATTCCTTAAGTGGAGAGTTTGGCATTTTGTAAAGCAGACAATAGTTCAGATAATGGATTAATCAGATGTTGTTGGGTCTTGTCACCTCCATAAAATAGGCCATTTTCTCTCTGATAAACAGCTCTGGTTTTCCTGTTTCTTCCTAAGGTTGATAGATTGATGACACTACCCATTATTTGGCCCTAAATTCAGTTTCTTACAGCTCTGACATCTTGGGTACTTCCTTGTCTTCTTAGGGAGAACAAAAAAAAAAAAATCACTCGAAAACAAAAACAAACAAACAAACAAAAGAAAACAAGAAAAAAAAACAAACTGAAAAGAAACAACAAAAGAACAACAAACAACAATGAAAACCAATCAGCAAACTTGTGTTCCCCCAACCTCCCCTAAAAACCCCAAACAAAAACAAAACAAAAAATTTAAGCCAATCCAACCCTCAAAAAGTCCAAGATAACTAGCCTTTTTTTTTTTTTTTTTTTTTCCAGATAATGAGACTAGAGAAAAATATATTGCTTATCCTCTCTAGAGATTTCTGGTAATATTTTGTTAATTAAGCTCTAAAGCTCTGGTAAGCTGTTGTAAAGATTCAAGATCTCAGTGGGTCATTTGCTGTGACCAGGATTTATTCAATGTACAGGCCTCTAAAATGGACAAACTCTTCAAATTTGTTGAGACATCTTAAATTTCTGCTGCTAAATTCAATTTCAGCTCCAATTGCGGTTTGGGTGGTGGGCTGTGAAATTCAGCATTTTGGTACCTGAATGCAATGACTCTCCTGTGCTTTCGCTGATATACAACCTTTCTCCTCTCCTCAAGTGAATCTTGTTTGGAGAAGATGAAGAAATTGCTTGCTGCACATATGAGAAAGGAAACCTGGCTTGAGAATGTTGGAAACAGCTCAGGACAAGAAATTCTTATGGAGGGAAAAACAGAGGAGAAGGGGTGAAAAATAAATTGGAATTAGATACTGTTGAGGAGGAAAGGCGGCGAACTAAAAATTGACTGGACAGTTGATGCATTTAATTAAAAATGAATAGGGTGTGGGACAAGAAGGCAAGAAGGATCTGAGGATTGATGTGGGCAGAAACCATTATGGCCACACAATATATGCAAGAAAGGTCAATTATCCTAATTGATGAAAATGCTGAGTCTTCAGTGACAGGTGAATTCACTACAGATGGATTTTGAACATGCAAAAGGGAATGTGAAGTGAGCCACACTTTAAGGCCAGGTACTGGCCATTTTCACAGAGAATCTGTGATTTTAAACTTATATATCTCAGTGCCTCAGTTTCCCAGTCTATATAGGATATGCCATCAGAACAATGAAGAACTGTAAAGGAATCCCCTGATCTATCCATACATTGAAAAGGACGTAAATTTTTTTAAAAAGCTTTAAGTTTTTTAAAAGAAACGAAAAGACTCTTTTAAAGCTTTTTCTCCTTCTCCCCAATTAAGATGTATTATGACAATAATGAGTGTTTCCCTTTGTTAATAAATCAAAACAACTTTTTTATATAATTTTTTTTTTTAAAAATCCCTGGGTGCAAAATATCTGACTAAGTTAAAAATACACCTCTGTCCTTCACATAAGTATTTAATTATATAAGAGACTTCAGTTTTCAGTTCTACTCATCTACACTGCCTGTTTTCCTCAGAGTCATGTGAGAGGAGCTAGAAATAAAACATAAGTCTGCAAATCTTTCCCGTTGCAAGCCAGGAAGCTGCCAGCACAGTGCTCCTTGATGCTAAGGGGAGTGGTGTTTTTTATCCGAGATGAACATTTGCAGCATCTAAACTCACTTCCCCAAGCAACCATCAGATGGTAGCAATGCTTGTTTGCTATCTACCATGGGCCTGATTAAAAATGGGATGCAGAAGCCCAGGCATCACCTCCAGCCCTAGCAGCCACCCAGCAGCCTTCTGAGAGTGCCCTGGTGTTAGCATTTCGGAGGACAGGGAAAAAGCTGCAGACCTGAGTGTTAATGCTGAGCTAGACACTATGCAAAGCAACCTGATCTTATATGCACAGAGTTGTAGCCAATAGACCCATGCATGAGGGAACAGATGAAACCCAAGGGAAATGCAAATGTCCTGTCCCTGGGTTTGTTCCCTGGCTTTTGGTTTGCTGCAAAGGAGGACTCAAAGGGGTGTGGAAATAAAAATACCACGAAAATTAACTTAGGACCTTGAAACTAGCTGTTGTAGAGACTCTCACGGAAATCGATCCAGTGTCGCAAAAGGGTGATAGAGCGGACTCCTGTAGCATGTAAGAGTCCTTGGTGAAGTGATAAAAAGCTTTCTTATTGAAGGCCTGGCCTAAGGTCACTGAAAAGGTCATGGAAAACAGCTGTCTCCTAGGGATACTGTTAGGCAAGCATCATCCTTGAGGCTGGGGACAGGAGTCAGTGCCTCTGATTCTAAATGTCACAGAGTAAGACACTTAAGACTGACTTCCCATCTGTGTTCCCTGTACAGCCCATAGTGAGACAGAGACACAGATAGAGAGAGGGAAAAACTTTTCCCAGTTTAGATTCCTGGCTTGATGTGTGGGAAAGCATCCTATGAAAGTGCCTGTTTTTCTCCACTAGACAGAAATGGATCTTGTTTTTCTTGCTTAGATTTTGATCCTGATTTTAAGTGTCTAAGATGGTGTAAAGCAATGCCTGTGTTTTCCATTGAAAGGTGCTATTCCCAACATTTGTTCTGCTTTACTGTCCTAGGCAAATGAAGGAAAAAAAAAGAAAACAAAACCAATTTTATATAATGTAGGCAACAGGCATCCTGTCACAAATACCTGTAACCATCATATTTTAACAAATTTAAATTAAATTAGGCTTTGATAGTTTTTTTAAATTACTGAGTTTCTCCTGTGGTATCAGTGGTATTGGGACTTTCATCAGTACTTAGAATCTGTTCTTGTTCACTCATGCTATTTTTTCTGGGGCTGACTCCTTTAAAATGTGACATTGCTGCTCTGAAGTACCAGATCAAACCTTCCTGGGACAGCTATGTTTTTGGATTTTCTTGCTTTGCTGTTTGGTGCTTGTGTGAGGGTTTCTTTGACAAAATGTCCCTTTTATTTTGCCTCTGTCCTCTCTGTCAGCACATGTCTTCCGCTTGGTCTTCCTAAGGTTGCCGAGGTGAGCAGCTCTGGCCCTGGCAGGACCAGCGCAGAACACTCTGGTGCAGTGCACAGCAGAGTTCCCTGACCTGTGGGAAGTTCAGGAGGCGATGGGAGAACTGATGGAAACCCACAGATCACGTGGCTTTGGAGGACAGAAGCCAGGTGGGACCAGTGGCAATGGTGGCCAAGCATCCACACCTATGAAATAAGACCTTAGGGAGCACTAGCAACCAGGAGTGACACCAGCAAGGTAGGAAAACAGGGCACACAATCATCAGGGCAGAGCTTGGCAGTTTGGCCAGGAATTCCTGCCGAAGTGCATGCAAGAAGGACACTGAAGATCTGTCAGCTCTATCAGGGAGCAATGGCATCCACGGGGCAGAGAGGCAGGACCTCTGTGAGCCGCACGCCTACCCTGACTGAGGCAGCCACACAGGCAGGGCTCTGGGAGAACACCCAGCTGCAGCATGGGCCCTGATCTTATGCCAGTGGCAGGTCACCCAGACAGAGACACTCCTCTGTCTAGTGACAACTCCTCTTGGGAGGAGAGGAGTAGTTTAAGGAGTATTAGGGAATGTGAGACAGACTGGCATTGCACCCTGACTTCCCTGAGACAGGCCTGACAGACAGACAGACAGACAGGCCACATGTCCCTGCCCTCTCCTCACCTGATTGAACACAGGGACTGAAGGGACAGAGGGCAACAGAGATTAATTCCTGCCCAGCACAGCAGGCGTGTCTGTGACTGCAGACCAGCCCCATTCCTTAGGGAATACTGCTGCTGCCCTTGGGCAGCATAAAGGGAAGGACCTTCTCTGGTAGGGCCCTGAGATCATTATTCAGTATTAATTTCCTGGGTGGGCACTCATGAAGTTACAACAAAAATTCTGACAGCCAGCAGGAGAGATTTCAGGGCCTTAAGATGAGTGACTGAGGGCTCAGGAGCACAAGCAGCGCACACACAGGGAATAATGAGGGAATAAACAGGAAGAAACATGGTTTGGCTTCTTTAACCACTGGTGTGCTGAGACGGATGGTTTTAACCTCATTGGAAGGCAAGGAAGGAGGGGTGGTAGGGTAGCCATGTATGTTAGGGAGTGTTTTGGTTGTCTAGAGCTTAATGAGAACTGTTGATTTATGGGAAAGCCAAGGCAGGTAACCACTAGGACTGGCTGGTAATAGTGTGATCACAGAATGGGCTGGAAGGGGCCTTAAAAACCCCTCAGTTCCAGCCCTGCTGCCATGAGCAGGGCACTTGCCAGCAACCCTGCTTACTCAGAGCTGGAGGCAATACTCCAGGTGGGGTCTCACCAGAGCAGAGTGGAAGGACACCTTGCACCTGGTCCTGTTCAATGTCCCAAGGAGCCCACAGACATCGCCATGGCCCTTCTGTAGCGGACTCTCATGATCGCATCTTCATTATCTGTTTGTCCCTGGACTTGTACCCAGTTCCAGCTCTTCTGTTACAAACAGTGCCGCCCCTCCAGCTCTCCTGCCCTGTCTATCCTCCCTGAAGCATCTGTAGCCCCCCAACAGGGCATTCTAATCTCAGCAGGTTTCACTTACATCTGTGATGTTAAATCTCTGCAACTAGGCCAAAACTTTGAGCTCATCTTGGTGCAATGGGAAAACCATTAAACCAATTCTTTATCCATCTACCTGTTCACTTGTTGAATCCATCTCAGCTGGGAGAGAAGGATGTTGAGGGCCATCATGTTAAAGGCTTTACAGAAGTCCAGATGAATGACATCTATATCCCTTCCCTTGTCCACTGATGTTGTCACCATCATAGAAGGCCACTGAGGTTGCTGAGGTCAGGCAGCCACAGCTGGTCAGTGATGTGATGGTCAGAGTCTGCCCCAGGCATAGTAATCATGGAATAATAGAGTTTTTGATTCTTGGAGAAGTAAGCAGGATGGGGCCAGCAACACTGACACCTTGGACGTCATCTTGGAGGGCAGACTGTCCTGCTTAAGAGTCTGGGCTCCTCACAAAAAAAAAAGAATGTTGAGGTGCTAGAGAGTGTCCAGCAAGGGGCAATGGAGGGAAAGGATGTGGAGCATAAGTCTGATGTGGAGCAGCTGAAAGGACTGGGGTTGTTTAGTTTGGAGAAAAGGAGACCATTGCTCTCTGAAAATATCTGAAAAGAAGTGGAGTTTAGTCTCTTCTACCAAGTCACAGCAACAGCATAAGAGGAAATGGCCTTAAGTTGTGTCAGAGGAAGTTCAGATCAGATATTAGGAACCATTTCTTTATGGAAAGGGTTGTCAAGATTTGGAACAGGCTTCCCAAGGATGTGATTGAGTCATCATACCTGTAGCTATTTAAAAGGCATGTAGATGTGGCTCTTAGGGACACGGTTTTGTGGTGGATGTGACAGTACTGGGTTAATGATTAGACTTTTGGTTCTAAAAGCTCTTTTTTTCAATATAAACAATTATATGATTTGATGGTTCTAAGGAGACAACTTCATTAAACCACAGGATGGATGCTTGGGGCCTCTTTAGTGCTTAATATAGCTAATTTCCATCAGTAAATTACAACACTGTAGCCTACTGTCAGAGTTTTTGATCACAGGTGTACTATATTTAGCAAAAATAGATTGACATGTCTGATTACCTGTTTAGCCATAATGTCTCCTAGTAAACTCTCAGAGAAGTTAGAATAATATTCTAGAACAAGTACTTAATTTTCCACTGTCAGTATAATCAGACCTGTGTCAGCTTTGCTGCAGAGAGCCTTTTACAGAGAGCCTTTTATTTTTTTCTCCCTGAATCACAGACATTGAAGTTTTTTTACTTGGACTGGACTTATATTTGTGCATGTATTGCAAATCTTTACAACTTCTTAAATTTATATTTTTCTATAAATATAATTCATATTTATATAAATTTATATTTTCTGAGCTGTTTGGCTTTTTTTTTTTAATACATGTTTTAGCTTTTTCTTAGGTTTTTAAATTCTTAACTGTCCCCAGTAGATTCCCAGAATTCCATTCTTCCCACAAAGTAGGAAAAATGGAAATGGTCTGAACAAATTCGTTTTATCCTACATGATTGTCACCAGACATCACAGTCAGCTTGGCCACCCTGTTTGTGTCACTAGAACTGGGATATTATGTTTTAACTCCCAAGATGTGCAGGTTCTCTTTCAGAGTAGTTATTTAGCAAACACAGTATGATATTTTTTTAAGGCATTTGTTTGTGTTAAATCAAACAATAATTCAGAATAAACCTCTGCATTGTGTTCCTTGCACTTCCAGCAGATGTTCCAGAGAGAAGGACTGAAGTTTCAGCTCTTTGCAGAGTTTAGTTTTATTTCACAAATCATATCAAAACTAAAAAAATGCATTTCTGACATGCAAAAAATGCTATTAATGACAGTAGGAAGTCATGAGATGGTTAGATGTGGTTTATGGCCAAAATGGAAAGCAGTTGCCTCTTATTAAATAAATACATGCTGCCTTTAGCACTTAGAGCAACTTATGGCTGGGCCCTCGTAAATTAATATGTTCTGTCTGCAGTTCTTTAGTGAGACTTGATCACATTAACATCTAGGTGGCTTCTCCGCCTGTCACTTGTTTGCATAGTCAGACTGGTGGTCGACTGGGCTATTTCCCTTTCTTTTGCCACAGAGTGACTAGTGATGATTTATGCAATTGACTTAAATGCATCAAATTAAATAATACATTTGTTTTCATGCACACAATTGTTTGAGGCTGCCCAAATCCATCCATTTTGGAGTTCTAGTGTCCCACGGTAGAGCCATCACAACTAGCTCAGGTCTCTGCTGCTCATGGTGTGGCTTGTTTGTAGGGATCTGAGTCAGGAGCTGATACCAACCTAAACATCAGAGTGTGGAAGTGATGCCTCCTGAATGTGCAGAGATCTATGGCATTTGTAGAAGCACACATCAAACTTCTATCTCGTTAAACAGGAAATATTTTGCATTAAGCCTGACTTTTCCTCATTTTCAGTCCTATTTTTCTCTTTAGGGATGATAGGACACATTTTATTTTTGTTCAGTTTGAAAATACCTATAAGTGGGTGATACTTCCTTCTCCCCTTTACTTACTTGAACAGTCTCATAGTAGTAAGACCACATCAGATTTTCTTTTAGCCTCCTTTTTAAGAAGAAGCTCTATTTCCTGACAGTTGCAAAGAACAAAAATTCACCTACATCCTGAGAACTTTTCACTCTCTCTTTGCAGATTTCCAAAATGGTTCCAGTCACCTAGGTTGTTCAGTTTTTTGTTTGTTTCCAAGGATGTTACAATTGCCACACAGCAAGCATTTCTGCTAAATAAAAAAAATCTTTTGCTGGTGTGACATTGTAGAAAGCAGAAAACTTGGAAGAGAGGATGATGCAATAAATTGCTTTTAAATACTAGTTAGTGACCTTTCTGCATAGTCTGAAGATGGAGAGTTTCTCTCCACAATTTCTCTCCAGCCCAAACACCTATGACTGAACCACAACTCTACTTTCTGAGGGCTGAACCCATTTTGTTCTCATTGATGTCATCAAAGGGAAGGAAGTGGGTATACATAATGCAGGTGCTGATGAGTGGAGCGATGTTTCTCCTCTTGTGGCAGTGACAGGGCTTGTGCTTTGATGTGGCTTTGAAAACCCTAGCTGTATCTCTGAGCATGAGACTTTATGAGTCTAAGGAAATTTGTGGAAATTCTCATCACTTGCAAGAAGAATAACAGCAGCTGATATATATCAGACCTCTATTTTAGCCATTTCTTTTTCCTGTTGTTGTCAGAGTGATGACTAATGTTTCTTGCTTGATGGGCAGCAAAATAGGGTGGATAGAACATAGTGAAAAGTTAAATCAAAGTCATCTCTGGTTACTAAAAATCACCATTTGGAAGAAGGGGAAGAGATCCAAAATCTGGGATCTCAGATTTTGCCTTTGGCTTGAATGTCAGTCATCAATATGAAATTTTTCTGAGTCTGTAGAATTTAGATTTTGAATATTTAAAACAAGGTAAATTAAATTAATATAAATTAAAATAAATTAAAATAAAATATAATTTATAGACCTTTCTGTTAATTGACCCTGACCCTGTCAAGGGTCTCATTTAGCCCTCACTCAATCATCCAGTGTAGGTGAGAGAATGTTTAATGACCTCAGTGTGGGGTTAAATCATGCTTGAAGAGCAAGTCTTCTTTTCCCTTAAGACAATGTACCTGTCCAAGGAAACTTCAGAGATGTTGAAAGAGGTGATTCATAGTTTGAAGAAGCTGAAAGCTATTCAGATACTTTTTCAAAATAATAATGGAAAGATTATAATGTACAAATTGAGAACCATACATAAATGTTTTACAATTTAGAAACTCCCAGAACAATCCCCCTCAAGTAAAGTAACTGAGCCGTTTGTCCAGAATCACAGAAAGAGATTGCTGCTTCTTCACTATTGGTAAGACTTATACCCAATTTCAAAAGGTAATGTATTTGGAGGGAAAAGAGGAACAGGGAAGCCCTAAGAGGGGAAAATGTTGTGGGCAATGAATATCTACTGGCATCTGTCAAACCAGGGCACTTTGCTATCCGTTCTACAAGCTTATGAGTCATATCAAGTAAGATTTCTTCATTATATTGGATGTACTTTATTTTAACCAAGGAAAATTCTGAGATGCCTTGAACTGATTTTGTGGTAAACATAAGCAAACCTAAATAGCTGTTTTATTATAGCTTATTGTGCAAGTGTTGGTTCATAATAAATCATTGTACTCATTAGAAACAAGCTTGAAACAAGTGCATAAATATTAAATGGCCCCAGGAATAAAGACATTTTTAGCAAAATTATTGAGTGTGGTTTGCCAAATCCATTGGGTAATCCAAACTCCCCATAGTCATTTAAGGACTAATGTGTACTAGCATTTATAGTAATGTAAATCCACTGTAACTCTCTTGAAGTCAATAGAGTTATTCAAAATTCACATAAAAATAGTTTGGTCTCTAAAATATAAACAACATAATTGCCTGAAATTCTATCTGTTAGGATAAAAGAAGAAAAACTCTATACCTCTCAGAAACGGGAACTAAAGCTATCTGTAATATACGTGTAAATTTAAGCAAAAAAAGATTATACCAATTTCATTCACGAAATAAAAATCTTGTACCCTAATCTGAAATGTTGAAGCAGAAGTTATTAATTTTGAAAATAAAATGCTGTTCTACATTTTAATAATTGCAGCAGAAAAAGAAGACAAGATTTGTGGCTTTTACAAAGCAGACATTCAGACCAATAATGCTGCTTGGAGGCCTTTATGCTTTTAGAAAGAAGTAATGGAAAAAAAGGCACAGTCAGTTTCTGATACTCCATAGATCTCCCACATCAGTTAGGGATTGCCATATTGTGTCTCATTATCCAAATCTTAAAGCACAGCTGCTCAGATCATCCTTGTCTCCTCTCTGACACAGGCTTACAAGATAAAGTTTGCCTGTTGAGTGGGCAGGAATGGGAGACAGCTTGAGTCCATGAGAGACATGAAACTTCAAGGTATCCATCAGCAGGAGCACAATTATGCTACAGTCCTGATGGCATAAAGGAAGGACTGAAGACCTGCAGCTCCTCAGCGAAGCACATGGCAGTGACTTGGGGGACTCCCTAAAATGCAAATTATTGCCTCAGAGTGGAGCAAGGAGCTGACACTGAGAGTGAGCAAAGACCAGGCAGTGAGGCCTGATCCGGGGCCTGTCAGAAGGTTGAACATCCTCCCGTTTACTCCTGGGCAGCAAATGGATGTTCATTAGTGCTCTTATGCCAGGGGATTCTCTTTTTGTGGAGGTGTTGTGGGAAGAAACACACTGGTGAAGGAAAGCACTTATTCAGTGGTGGAATTACAGCTCCTGTTGGAAGGAACACTGAGCAGTATCACCTTCCCCTTACTGTATTTACTTGTATGTTGAAAAGCAGTCACAGCCCATTTCAGCCCAGCAGGTCTGTACTACAGACTGTGTGCATCTGGAATGCTTTTACAAAAAACACACACTAAAGCATCTGGGATGCTTTTGCCCAGGATCATCACTTGAGGTCCAAGCAGGGCCCCAAGGTGCTGTGTGCAGCCTCACAGAGCACAGCAGACACAACTGCTGAGCTCCCCTGCTAGGACATGACCACTGACTTACTCCCTACCCTGCTATCCATCAGGAACAGACTCAGTCACAACTACAGGGGACAGGGGATGACTTCAGGACATTGTGTCGTATATTTGAGTGCTTGATTTATGAAACATAGCAAAGGCAAAACGAAGCTGGAATGACTTGTCTGTAGGAAAGCTCCCCAGCTCTCTCCTAGCTTCAGCTAGGAGACATGCCTTTTAATGCAACCTCAAAACATTTACTATAAAATGGAACAATTTTTATTGTATTCAATAATGTTTTCAAAGGACTGTCAACCTCTGTCTGCAGGTGCCTTTTCTTACAACATATAATCTATAACACACTCATTTCCCTCCCCCCCCAATAATCATAAAACAGAGATATGCATTAGAGAAAATGTGTATAGGTTTGCTTCTATTATAGTCATGATCAAAAGGCTGTGATATATTGAAATATTTGCTTTGTACAAATATATCTGTTATCAGAGGGTTTCTTAACATAAATGGTGTATTTTCTATAATGTGCTCCTTCTAATGAATGGTTCAGTGAAGGCATGAGAACCGAGCTATGTGGGGAGAATGCAGTAATTTCTCTTACCGTGCAGGAATTCTGAATACAAGTAAATGCATGCCAAATTTTATTGCTTCTAAATCTGAATAATTGTATTTCTGAGCTGTGCATCTGGGTAGATAATAAAGCCACAAAACAATTTAATGAAACATATAAAAAATCGAATGACATTACTAAATATTATAATATGCAGAAAATATATTTTGCATATTGTCACCTAATCTTTCATCCACCTACTCACAAATAATGCAACAATAATTGAAAGTCTTATTATCCATCTACATAAATTGAGACCAAATTTACCTTGTTTCCTTTTCTTTTTGTGTGTGTGCGTATGTGTGTGTGTGGACATAAAAGTGAGATTGATATTATAGCTTTATGTTTATGGTACATTTTTTCCACAATAACTAAGGTGACCAACATAAGTCTTTTCTCCATTCAAATCAGTCCTCAATTCATACTGTGATTATGTTACCTATCCAAGTACTTATAAGAGGCAAGTCTTGAATATGTGGATTGTTTTATGTGTTTGACTCTGCAGGACTGAAATCTAGAATACCATAAAGAAAGTGGAAGTCCTCATATATAAATTCAGTTGTCTGAAGTTTACAGGTATGGACTGCCCTCACCATCCATTATAGACAAAGGACAGATATGGGTAATGCAGAGGGCAGTACTGCTGACTCATTCGCAAAGACTATTTTAGGACAAGGTGAACTGCCCTTTTGGAGGTTTGTGTTTCTTTCTGTTGACTCTTAAGGAATCATAAATGGCTAGCTTAGAAATAGATGTTTAACTTTCAGAGGACTATGTGAGATAACAAGAATCTCATCTAAAGAGGTTAAAATACAGACTCCAGGAGGGAGGGACTTCGTTTGTTCTTGCAATGATGCTAGCACTTTGTCACTGATTTATTCTGCTCTGCCATGGAACAGGTCATTGCAGACTTCCAGCTGGTTGTAATGTCTGGATTTAAAGGACAGCGATCTGAACTGTCTGCTGTAAAATGTCTTTTGCAAAGGTGAACCTTTATCATCAAAGGCCGCACAAACAGTAGGAAAGGGACTGAATTTCCTAAAGTCCAGAGCTTGGTAATGTTGTTATGGCCTTACTCAAGATAGCTGTCTCCCGTTTCTTTCCTTGTGATGTGTTGGCTCAGATTCTGAGGTGCTTGTATGGACAGCTCTCCACTCAGAGATCCCGTAACACTGAAGGCTCACTTGATGTCAGTGCAGGAAATTGTGCAAGGTTAAAAGTAGGTAAGATTTTGCCTTGTTTCAAGACTATAGAACCAACTGCTTTTTGATAGTTCTCATCTATATATACACCTATCTATGCTCCCAATGAAAGTTTATCACCACCATCCTGCCTATACCTTTGCTCCCAGAAGGAAAACATTTATGTCCTCTCTTCTTTACTCCGCTTTCATACACCAAGCTCAGAGTCTTGAGCCTCACTTTATAAATTATGGAAAGACAAACCTGGGACTGATAAACACCCTGAGCCTATTAGTGCAGACTTCTTGTGAAAGAAGGAACTGTCCTCAGTTTTCCTGAAATAAGAAAGAACCACTGTATAAATTATAATGTTTTCTGCTCTGGGTGTCAAGTGCACTTCTGCATTCCTTCTGGTCTTAGACAACTCACATTGAAAGAGTAATTGAAATTGATATGAAAGAGTAATTGAAAAAATAACAATTTTCTTATCAGAAGAATGAATAAAAAAGGCCTGGACCTCACTAACCCTGGCTGCCACATTTGTTGAGGTGTTATTGGGATGAGCAAAAAACCTTTTTTAAGAATATAAGAATAAATATGCTGAAAAATAGATATTAGGAATTATCATATAGAGATTTTATACAGTGAAATGGTGAGCAGAATAATCAATGCATATAAAAATATTCTGCTTCCTTGATCGAAGAATTAAATGCCTGTAGACAAGTTTCTGTCTCACTCGTACCATGGTAATTTATTGTGCTTCACAGAATGCAGAAGAAAACTTGGCCCTTAATCTGTGAAAGGAAGTTTTCAGGATGAGGAATTTGATTTGACTTCAAAGAATATGAATTGGTTCTTTCTGTTCTGCAGTCAATTATTCCTTTCCAATGCAACTCCCTTTGGGAATAAAGCTTTCTCTGATGAGGTTTTCCCTTATACATATTATACACTGAAATCTCCCTGGATTTAGCATTGCCTGAGATCCTCCCTCCCTCCTTCCCTTCCTCCCTTCCTTCCTCCCTTCCTTCCTCCCTCCCTTCCTTCCTTCCTTCCTGCCTTCCTTCCTGCCTTCCTCCCTCCCTCCCTCCCTTTTTCCCTCCCTTCCTCCTTTTTTTCTTTCACTCTTCCTCTTCTTCTTCCCTATTTTTCTACCTCCTTCAAGCTAAGATTTCCCTACAATTTATGGGAGATTTATTTAGACAGCTACTACCTAAATCAGAAGTAAAATTCAGATAAAGTACATGATTAAATCTTTGAAGCTTAAACGAAGGAAATTGCATTGTCTAGTGTGTCTAATGGGAGATTTATGTTTCAGATATTTGCTTTATATATGATTTATGATGTCATATAAAGTTTAAAAAATAAAACTCCAAGAGGTCAAGATCTGGGATTGAATAGCTGTCTGCTTCCTAAAATTGGAAAAGAAAAAGTTAAAACCAATATAATACATTAATTCTAAAATTAATTCTTTATTTGAAAGAGTAGTAATGACCTTTAATTTTTTTCATATTTTTAAATATTAAAAATATATTTATTTAAATAATATATTTTTTCAGCCAGCATAAACATGGAAAATGTGTTTCTAAATTAAATCTCCCTGGAGTTACCTTTTGTGATGATACTGATGTGATGATGACTGCTATTTGTTTGGTTTTTATTTTTTTTAAGGAATAATATGAATTAATGAATTAATTATGAACTAGTATAAGGTTTTTAATGTGGACCAAAATACGGGGTTTTACAGAAAAAGTAAATTTGCAAGTGAACGTAATTGTAATGTACAATCCTAGACTCGAATTTAATTTTTTTTTTAAAGGATTGAAAGATATGGTTTTTTAATGAAACTTTCAGATAACTTGCTGTTAATTACTGACCTTTGCCTCCCATACTTTCCTCTGGCCAGAAGTGACCACGTCTAGGAATTTAACTGGAAAGAGAACTATTAGGAAATATTTCCCATAGTTGTAAACAGAGAGTTTGTAGCTCAGTTAAATGGACACTATATATTTAGCTGGGAATTAATATGTAGGTTTGGTATGCTCCTAATTTCTGTAATTTAGCTATATCTACTCCACTTTTCTCTCAACCATAAAATCTCAGAAATATACTCTGGAGGAAATCAGACAAGGGCTATTTAAATGATCAGAATTTGTAAAGGAGATGTGATTTTTGTGTTTCAAAGTGATGCATAAATGGTGTATGGGGCAGAAAAATAGAAAAAAAATGGAGTTATCTTTTCCTAGTTTTTATGTATTTCTAAACTTTCCTAACAGTCAATTAAAATTGTCATTTAACATACTATATATGAAGTGTTAAATATCTCCATATGATGCCTTAAATGCAAACAACAAAATATTCCAAAATTATAATTGGAAATGAGGAAGTGAAATAGATTATAAACCTGAACTTAAACTGATTTTTCAATTTCAATGTCCCATTATGCAGAAGCATAAAACACAACAAAAAAAAAAAAGGAGATCAGATTCTTCATTAAAAAATTGAGAACCAAATTACTCACTCTGGAATCACTCTCTGGAAAGGGGGAGTATTGCAGACTATTTGGAGGATTCATATGGGTAGAAGCTATGCCTCATTCTTCCTTTTTTATAGGTGAGAGGGAAGGCCTGGTACTGTTTTTTCTTGCTATATGCCTTCAAGACATTGAAAAAGGGTGATATTCTGTGATTTAAGGTGAAATTTATTCAGACAAGGAAAGATCTCTTTTTTAGATACTCAGCTTTTCTTTCATGTTTTCCATCTTTTATTGTTAAATGGGTCACAGGACTTACAACCTACCCACCTTTTAAAACTACCCATGCTTCCTTCTCTTGTCTAACTTAACCAGCAGTGATTAGAATTGCTTGATATTTCAGGCAGAGGTGTGGGGTGGAAATGCTCTAGCTTACTGGCAAGAAAAATAGGCAGTGCTGGTCTCACTGGTAGCAGGAAGATAAGTGGTTTAGCATCAGACATTATATACTTGGAAGAAATAAAAAAAATCACGAAAAATATAAATAAAAAAGAATGCAAAGTTTTATTGTCAAGCGCGGCTGTCACTTCATGAAACCAGAGTCATATATAAGATATATGTGACATACTAATAGGAAGTAATTTACCCAAGGATGTTTTTGTGCCTTGAAGTGCCTTCAACATTTCTGCTTTGAAAACTTTGCAAGTGTGTATGCATCAGAGCAGTTACCGAGGCGCTGAAGTTCCCAATTTGTGCACAATGTGACTTTTATAATGCTATTAAACTCATCTCATGGAAAGTGGTGTGCACAAAACAATGATACATGAGATCTCAAGGAGGTTTCTGAGTGGGGAAGAAGTCTGGAGTGAGGAGAAAGCTTTTATAAAGTCACTTTGAGAATGCACCTCTGATCCAAAGGCCCTCTGTTTATTCGCATTGGGAATTGTCTCTTGTGCTTTGGGTGGAGATTCATGCATGCGCTGGTTTTGTCTGGGGTAGAGTTAATTTGCTTCACAGTATCTACCACAGGGCTGTGTTTTGAATTTTAGCTGAAACAGTGTTGATGATACAGAGCTGTTGTCATTATCACTGAGCAGGGCTTGCACAGGATCAAGCACTTTTCCTCTGCTCAGCTCACCTCACCAGTGGGTGGGCGCATAGGGAGTTGGGATGGGACAGAGGCAAGACAGCTGACCCCAGGTGATCACAGGGGTATCGTTGTAGGCATCACTCAGCATACAAAATAAAGTGTGTGCAGAGAGTTTGGAGTGATAGCATTTGTCTTCCCAAGCCATCGTTGTGTGTGATGGATCCCCTGCTTTCCTGGGAAAGCACCTGCCCACTGATGGGAAGTGCTGGATGCATTCCTTGTTTTGCTTTGCTTGTGAGTGTGGTTTTTCATTTACCTGTAAATTGTCTTACTGAAAAACCCATGTGTTTCTTCACTTTTCATTCTCTCCCAATCCCAACATGGCCAGGGAGTGACTGAGTGGCCCTGTGCGGCTGAATCATGTTCAAACTATGACAGTGCTGCTTGGATTCCTTATCCCCTCAGTATAATAAATTACTTGCATCTGTTTCTTTCATTAAACTAAATTTATTATGATACTCTTCTATTTACCTCTAGCATGGGGCAGAGACAGCCCAACATTCCCTCCTGTCCCATGAGGACTGACTTGAAGGGATGGCCTCAGAGGAGTCTGTGGGATGTGTGACTCTACTAGTCATGCAATCGGAAACAAAAGCTCACAATTTTTCAGCTGGAGTGAGACTCTTTTCTCTTATACCCTTGCTCCTGCCTTGCCACCTGCCGTTCTCTTTTCTCATCTGTCTTTTTCTGCATCCTGAGTGTAAATTCAGGAGAATTTTTGTCACCTGTGTGAGCAATAGCAGATCCGCAGTGCCCAGTCCTGGGCACTGGGTTTTCAAGGAGTGCATTGGAACACAAATAATGTCCACAATTTTACAGCTGAAAATGCCCTCTCTCCTCTTTTTTTTTATTGTGTGCTGGGACAGTTTTGAGCATTACTTTTGCCCCATGGGAAGCAAACTGAGGGCACAAATTAATTACCTACAGAAAAGTGGTGAGATGGTGGTAGGCCTGGGACGACAGGACACACAGATTTCCCTGTTTGATGGGAAAATCTAAATCCATGATTTTTATTTGTTCATTCATAAAATACAAAAAAATCCTTGAGAACAAATAAATAAATATCTTGCATCAAAATTAAATTCCATAGAGGAAAAAAATTGAGGGAGTTGAAAGTCACTCCAAATACTTTGCTGTACTAAATTCAGACCATTTAATTCACAGTAAAACTATATATGATTTTCTTAATGCATTAAACCAATGATTTTTTTAAGCTATTTTGAGATTTTAAAAAGAAATATCCCATGCGGAAGCTTTTGCCACAGTACAGTTTGCCACCATCACTGTGTTTCATTTGTTTTCCTCCTTGTACGAAATTTGCTTGAAAACAATAATTTTTTAGGCATTTTGAAAGATATAATTTTCCTCACCAGGCAGACACTCTGACAACATTGTTTTGAACAGCTTTAAATAGCAGTGGCTTTGGCTCTGGAATGCTCTGACCAGCTTAAGGCCTCTAAAGGAGGAGTGCAGACAGAAACTCCAGACTACTCAGGATTTGCTCAGGCTTGGATTCAACAGCTAGAAACAAATAAAATCCATATAGCTGGGTTTAGGTGTAGGAATATCTGTTTAGCTAGGGAAAGGAACAGGCTTGGCTCTGTCCTCTCTCTCCACTGGCCTTCAGAGCTGAGCTTGCTCTGCAGCAAATAAATGGCCTTGCATTAAAGCCAGGGAAAAGCAGCAGAAGAAGATGAGCCAACTTAAGACCTAATCATGAGGTGGCCCAATTAATACATTTTCTTTTGTGCATGCTTCCTTCCACCTGAAGACACAGCTTGAGTCTTTTTCTGGGGTGTGAATATGAAAATATCTATATGTGAGCTTGCACCCCTGTTTCTCTCCCTTCCCCTTCAATTTTCTTAATGGTATTCAGAGAGAGTCATACTTTTATTTTTCAAATTACACCAAGGCATTGTATTAAATATAGGATTTGGGACTTGGCAAATCAATAAGCACATTGTACTCCTATGGAGACAAAAGGTAACTGAACAGTTTAGCCAGCCGACATACAGGCAAAAGTAATGCTCCACTGTAAGAGGATTGCTGGCTCTATTGTTGAGCCCACAACAGGAACCAACTTATTGCAACATTAATTTCCCATCTCACATGGAAGTTATTTAAGGGAGAAGACTAACAAGCAAGTAGTGTCCACAGTTTAATCCTATTGTCACCCTGATGGATTTATACTTGCTGCTGGGTTGTAGAGGTGGAATGAGGCTGCTTTGTTATTATTTCAACTGAATTTTTTGGGGAAAAAAAACAACCCTAGGATTAGAAAAATATGGCTTCTGCTACCTTTAGATAGTCAGGAACTGCTGTTCTGTTAGTGTAGGTATAAGATGACTAAAATTATATCTTAGTGATGCAGAAATTCTTCACTCAGGAATGATAGAAATATTTTTAACTGCAATTAAAGTTTGTGAAATGTCTTTTTTTTTTTTTTCTTTTCTACATCTGTTCTTATGACTTCATTTCTCACTTGCCTTTTTAAAATTTGCATAGCAGCAGTCACAGCAGTACATGGGGCCAAGTGTAGTAGTTACTGCATTTCCTGCTCTTCGCATCTTTGAAATATTTGTAGAAATTCATCTATAGATGCGTATTTTCTCTGTAACCAGAAGGGGATCCTCTAGTTGGTTTTGCAGTTACAGGCAACTACTTTAGTGACGCTGAACAGCAGCAACAGATGTCTCCAATAGGCCAGACATTCAAATATTTACTTCTCCATATTTGGACTAGATGTCAAAACCTGTGGTGATCCTTTTTAGCACAAAGCTGTTTAACCTTACTTGCAAAGTCACAACTTTGGACTACCACACAGAAATAGCTCAGATTAGGTTTAAGCAAATCTTCCACCAATGGTCCTCAGAATTGCACTAGAGTCATAAAGTGTCACAGTGGTTTACATGAGAAAGATGACTACACCTGTAGCTTTTATGGCTTCCTTTGAAAGGGAGTGCTGCTTTTCAAGGTATTCATAGTCAGAGTGAGTAACATAGGAGTAAGTCAGGAGTTGTCATTTTTTCTGCTGAAATCACAAAACTTGGTCATTTACAGGTAGTCACCATTTCTTGTGCTTAGGAACTCCAAGGAAGTTTTATTTGAAAAAATAAACAAAAACCCACATTTTTTTTTGAATGAAAATTACCTCCGATTTTTTGTGTGTGTGTTTCTAGTAATGCTTATGATTTTGTTCTTTAATTTTTGTTTCTTTGTTTGGGGCTTTTAATTCTTTTTTTCTTTCAGTTTGCTGAAACACGTACCTGCAAATGTACACTCAAAATTTTTATCTTAATTTTGCTTACAGGCAAAAAAATAGACAATAAATCCACTCCCAACCTTTTTGATTGCTTGTGAACAGTGCTTACTTTATTTCATCCAGCATTAACTGAAAATATATTTTTGCTGACAGGCAACTGGCCTAAAGCAGAATCTTTCTTCTCTGATGAACACACAAACGCTGTTTTTCTCCCCACTTCATTTGACTGCATCAGTCTAGCATTCAGAATGGCACCATGGCTCTTCTTAATGCTCCTCATTATGTCATTTAGTTACGTATGTTTTTTTTCTTGCGTATGCATATTATATTTTTTTGCTGCTCAATACTCTATTCCATACAGATGGAACACATTCAAGAGCCTGTCAGCCTGACAGTCTTTCTCAGTCTTCTTTAAAAATAATCTCTTTAAGTATTTCTTGATCTAGATTTCTGCCTTATGCTCTTTGGTGCAAGGAACATATCTGATTTTTAAGTACAAAGAGTTCCTTTCTACAATTAGTAAACCATTTTCAAGGGTGGAAATCTGATATGATACAAAGTTCTCTAAAAAGACAAAATATGCAAAATATCAACCAGTCCTCTTCACATAACCCTGGTGCTAGCCTTAAAGGTTTATACTCCCCACATACCTTCTTTCAGATAGGTTTGAGGCAAGTCTATTGGAAGTGTCTATCTAGCACCATGTTAAGTCCTCTGTGAGGTCCCCAGTTTCCTCTTATAGCTTGTTCCTGAACTTTAGCAGCCATCATCCTCCAGCCTAACTCTGAAATCTTTGATCAGAAATTACTGCAGATCCCTGCTCCGTGGCTCATTTGCACTTAATATAACTATAGCTATTTAAAAATTATGAATTTGGGATTAATTTCACCTAATTTTAGTTAACTGCAGGGTAAGTGTCTACATAAGAGCTGGTTTTCTGAGCTCCAGTTGCTAAAATTGTGTGACTCCTTAGAGGGATTCCTCTGATTAAACACCATGCCTACTTCAGGCAGAGATTATTCACCAGAATACATCAGCCCTCCCTGGAAAAGGATCCTAAGCATGAGGTTCATATTGCAACACAAGAGGCACCTGGAAGGTCCTGTGTGCTGTCCTCCAGCCCAGCCTGGATACCCTAGATCATCAGATGTCAGTGCATGCTAGTGAGCTGAGCCATGAATTTCTGGGAATTTTTGAGCTGTCTTTGTTCCCTCTGGAGTCAGCAAGGAGAGAGAATTGGGAGGAATTTGTTTTGGGAGGTGGGTATTCCTCATTACTAGCTGCCTACATTTTAAGTCAGATGGAGTGGTCTGCAGGGAAGGTCATTCTTGGATGCTCATGGCAGATAATGTAGATCTTTTAATTGTGCTTTTAGAGAAACACATCGTTTTGTCATGCCTTGAAAGTGAATCTTAATCTTCTTTGGTTTGGAAGGTTGTTTCTGCCCTTGATTCGTAGGAGCCTAGGGCAGGTGCCTACTTACTTATTTCCATTTTTCTTTACCTGAGCAATGAATACAGGGTTTTTATTATTTATTATTAACACTGATACAGCACTGATTATATACAGACATATTTAGTATCACATTACGTTAGATGCTGTAAAAATAAATCAAATTATACAATTTCTATTCCACAGAACTTGCAGCCTGAAAAAAATATGCAACAAAAGTGTCCTAACAAAGATGTGACGTTGGTAAGGAGGAACAAAATTAATCATACAAAATCCATAGTCCATCAGAAGTAGCAATTATAAGTCATTACCTGATATTTTCCAGTGCTTTTACATGTTTGAATGAAAGTCTCTACACAGGCTAATGCCAGTGCAAATTAATCGTATAGGGGATGAGTAAGCAGACTTGCTATATTTGGGAAAATAAATGTTTGTGTTATGCCAAAAAAAAACCAGGAAAAAAACAAAAGGCCCAACATGCCCCTCCTCCCCCCCCCAAAAAAAACCCACAACCAAAAAAAAACCCCAACAAATATATTTGCTTTGAAATATTTTGAATAGAATTCCATTTACATTTGGTAAAATTCATTGTTTTGGAAATTAATTGCTTTATGTTTAATGTGCAACACTTCAGCAAAAGATTATGAAAATTTAATTTTAATTTTTTTCCTACAATAATCATATTTTTGCAGTGATTATAGTAATAGTAGTCTATTTGGATTGGAGAAAAATTTACCATGACAGGAGAAGCAGATTATCTGTATAGGGAAGGTAACATATATATTGGACTAAAGCAAACAAGACAAACATGCACAGAAGTGCAGACCAACTTAACACACAACCTTCTCTCTAGAACAGTGTCATGCTGTCATGCCCTAGGTGCTAAAGCACCCATGTGCAATCCTAGACAACATCCACAGTTACCAGAGAATAGCAGTCACATATTGAGAATTGTTTTTGCAGCATAGCTGAATCTCAGCTGAAAGATTTGATGCTAAAAATAACAGATTTTGTGCATCAGATGCTGATGTAGCTAATTTAATTGTAAAATATACTGTATTTTACTAATTTGGATGTACACATATGCTGTCACCTATGCAGGACTGTGACCTAAACCTACAACATAAGCAAACATGATAGACTCCAGCACGTGTCTCAAGAACAGGTTCCTACTTACACACTGTCCTAACTGTTGAAGAGTTGTCTTCACTGTAAAAACTTCAGATTGTATCTGATAGTGAAGTATCCAGATAAAGGAAATAATGTATATGATTGGATTAAAGAAAAAAAGAAAAAACAAAACAAAAAAATCCACAAAACAAAACAATGGGATATATTATGAGGAAAGGCTTACTTTTCCAGTTAGGATTGCTGAGTGCGTTCTTTCCTCCTGTTGCATAAAGATGCAGCCATTCCTTCTCCTGGCTCACTGTGGAAAAGCAACTGCACAACTGTCAACATAATGCATGGACTGAAAATCTAACTTTTAATATTCTCCAATTTTTGTTTTACCATGAGTACCCAAATTTCTTAGAAAATTGCTGAAAAGCAGCTATTCCTCAAAGTTGCCCAAAATTGTAGGAATTTGAAGAATATGAATCAGAAGATTATTTTCTTGTGTCTTATACCCCTAAAAGTATTCCCTGCTTTGCTCATTAAAAATGAACCATTTAAATAAGTAAAGATGGGAATGAATAGTGTCTCTGTCTTACCTATCACAATGGAATACCTCTGTTGGTTATTCTTTGGTTGTTAACATACTGTATCTAATACATAGTAGTGACAAACTGCAAACACCATGGAAAGTTGCATTGATTATAATATTAATTCAAGAGCAAACAAGACAGATTTTTTTCTTTAATTCAGGAGGAACAAAACAAAGCATAGAAATTGAACATAAACAGAGTTGGGATCTGCAATTCATTTTTCTTGTTTACTGGGAAATTGGGCCTAGTTAAGTTTCAAAAATGCTAATGAGGAAATAAATTAGGTAGCAGTTTTCCAAGGCAATATCTCATTGGATTTGTACTTGTTTACTTTTATCTATGTTTGTCCTTGTTAACCCCTGTTTTCCCAGCCATTCAATTTCACTCACTCTGCTTTTTCCTCTTCCTCTATTTGCATATTTGTTTGGTATGATAGCATTTATACATTTCTAAGAAATTCATATCCACACATCACAGAAAAGAAAGAGGTGCATAACCCACTTTGAGGGTCTTGTACTCTCAATGACACCTGAATGACACATCACTCGCACTGGATTTCCAAGAAGCTACTGACATTTGGCTATTCAAAGTAAAGTTAACAGTAGCTCATTGAAACCAGTGACTTAGGCCAGCAGTAAATACTTTTGAAAATTCCATCCTTAATCCCCAATAGTTTCTATTGACCTTTGTGAGGTGCTTCTCTGGAAGGGCTCTTTAACTCTAATGAACCTTAAAAACAAGAAGCAAATTAAGTTCTTTTTTGTTTTTTTTTTTTTTAAGCAAAATAATATACTCATAAATTTAAATATAATTCTCCTGTAAGCATGTTTGGTTTTTTTGGTTTTTTTGTTGTTTTTTTTTTTAAGCGAGAACTATTTCACCATCATAAGAAAAAGCTTAGAGTAAGTTATTGCATGAAATTAAAGGTATATGACTCAATGTAATGTCATTTAACAATAATTCCCTTAAGATTTGCTCTGGGCAACATACTTAGGGCATGGGCATCAATCTGGTAGAGAAAAGACAATGAACTTGCATCAGAAAATTCATCTGCAATGCAATTCCTTTCTGTTTCACAGGATTGCCACCATTAAGAAGTCAATTTTAAAACCCCATATAGTGACTTTGAGAATGGCATTCGAGGACCTGCTGATATAAAACCTATCATTATCAGGTAAATCATTTCCCAAAGCAGTGACAGATATTCAACCTTATTTTCAGAGATAAAGGAATAGTCTTCATCGCAGCTCCTCTGCTTGTTGGCAATTTCAGTAAAGAGGCCAAGAGGTGAATAACTTGCAGAGCTGGTTCTCTTTTTTTCATGCCTTGGGTTGACTTTTTTAAGTTAAAGACCTTTTGGAGAAAGTTTGCCCCCTTGCAGTCTTCTTTTGCAAAAAAGTGGCCATGTATGTGAATTTTGAGCAACCAGCAACACCCATTGCTAAAGGGCAGGAGCTAACCAGGGAAAGGTCATTCCAATTCACAAAGGGCTTTGATATTTCAGAATAGCTGACTTTGTTATGAACTGAAGGAGAACCTCACATTTCAAATTCTTTGTGTAAAATAAAAAATGTCACGGTCTTCAGGAAACCCACCAGAAGAGCCATCCTGAAGTTATGAACACTGGAATCTCCTGGGAGGGTGGCTGTACAGAGGTTCCACAAGTTTTCTGTTTCTCTTAGCCTACACATTTAAAATGGGAAGCCACTTCAGTAAGTAGCAAGATGAGGAGGCTTTTCAGGAACTAGATCCAATAGCTTCAAGTTTTCATCTTACCTTCCATATAAAGAGGCACAGTGGGATCCTGGCAATCCCCGTAGCCGATCAGTGGAAAAGATGGAGAGAAACAATGACCAAGGAAAAGACAACTTTTTTTAATGGAACCCAGTCTTGGATTTCAACACAGCTCTATCAACATTCAATATCTGTCATAAACACATTTATATTTTATGAATTTTATTTTATAAATTATCACCTCCTGAGGGAATATTATTATTCTGGACATTTCTACTAAACAGTAATGAGGATAAAGCACTTCTAGAAGTTTTGTTGTTGTTTGTTTGTTTTTCAGTTTTTACTGCTATTTTATGTTGACTGCTTATACATAAATTTAGGGGCCACAATCCCAGGTTTAATAGTTTTTTTCATGCTTATTCATTCTTAGTTTGTTTTTCAAAATACTTTGCTATCACACACTTCTATTAGCATATTCATTCAATGTCAAGTATAAGGTAGATTCAGAAAATAGTTTTTATTTGGTTTCTTTTATTTGTTTGTTTGGGGTTTTTTTGTTTTTTAGAACAGTGGAGTGTGACTCCCTTCTGTCCTAGATGTATAGCTGGGAAAAGACAGAAAAAGTTTTCTGAAAATAAGGCTTTATAAAGTTTTCTTCAACAGTTATAGACCCCTAAGACATGGGAGGAGCGAAAAAAAAAATAACACCTACATGAGAAAACATAGCGTTTCATTAATATTATCTTTCTGTTTTGATTGTTGCCTCTTGCATGCTTATCATCCCAGACATCAATTATCTTTTTAAGCAGACTTTTATTTTACCTTTTGTAAAGCCTCATTCCTGTGAAATGAAATAGATCAGTATAAGTTTCACATGTAAACTAGATCCATCACCTGCCTGAAAGCTCCAGTAGAGGCCTCTTTGCATCTGGCAAATTCCTCTGACAAAGTCCAGATAGTCGCAAACTGAGGATAGCCCATTTTTTACCCTCTGCTGGGGTTTCCCCCTACAATCCCATGCCTTCAAATCTTCTCTAAATGCTGGCATCAGGACCTCATTCCTTGAAAGAAGACGCATTTGCTAAGCACCTCTTTAACAAGCCTCATTCTAAATAAACATCATCCACCACATAACTGTATGATTAATACTTTTCATCCAGGAAGGTGTACTAATCCAGGCGCCAAATGCAGACTAAGCTCCCTTAGGGAATGAATTCATCCTTATGAAACTTCCTCTTCAAACTCCATTTCTCATTAGAATGAGTGTTTTCTTTTTCTTCTTCATTTTGTCCCACATTTTACTGTCTCCTGTCTTCCTCCCATGCATCAAGCAGTTTTACATTACTCTTCCTACATTAAAAAAGTACTTTGTTACAGGCAACCTTTCAATTAAATTTCTAAGTAAAATTACTATATTAGGCAAAAGTTTGTGTAGTAGCCAATAAAATGTCAGATAATATTGAACACAGGCTTGGACTAATCTTGCAACCCAATAAGTTATTATGTGAAAATGTTACAACTTGATTTTTAAGAGAATACACATGCATGATGAAGCCATTTTATGGCTAAGATGAGTGATTGATTACAGCATTCTGATCCATCTTGACAAGATAAACTCAGATAAAAGAATCTGATGATATTTAAGACTTGACAATTTATTATACAAAGACTTCTGTAAAAATGATTTTATAATTCCTTTCATTTAACTGGGTTTTTTTTGAAAGTAATAAAATATATTTTTCAGAGTAACTGACTATGATCAGAAACTCTTTTTGCTTGCTAGCAGCAAATTCCACTAAGAAATAAAAATGCAATGAGACAAAAACAAACACTACTGTTTGTCCCAGCTGCTTCTTGAAGCTGCTTTATGAAAGCTAGTCAAATGGGAACTTGTTTGTCTGTTAAAACTTTAAGCTTTGTATTATGTTAAAATCTTGTTATGTGCTAAAGGAAAATGCAGTGAATATATGAAATCAATAATTTATTATTAATAAAAATGAAAGCTTAATAGTAAAGCTAGACAAGTATTATTGGTTCAGATTTATTTATTACAGGAAAATAAAGAATATTTGTACCAAGAAAAAAGTCTCAGCACTATAATAAAGCAGTTATAATTGTTATGCACACAATAGCACCTATCCCTTTAATGAACATTATGATCACCCTGCCATTGTCCCTCTGGATCCTGTACCACAAATCTTGCTCAGGCAAAAGAACATTTGGATCAGGCCATCAGAGTTCCAAGCTCACAAATAGGAAAAAATATGCTGTGTTAATGGGGTTTCTTCATTATTCCTCCTTTTTGGGAAAAATAGAATGGGCTATTTTTCTATTTTCTAACATCCTTACACACTTTTGCTTTTTTTTTGTTTGCATTCTTGCATTGCACCCCAGTTTACTACACATAGTGTGTTCTATATGTCTTAGAAATCTGGGCTGTTATATCTTCACCACCCTTAAACCTAGTATCACCCAGCTCCAAGTCCTCCTTTCTTTCACCACTGGTGACCTGTCCATAGCTGCTCCAGAACTAACGTGTAGAGCAGATCCTTTTCTCCTAACTCAAGCTATTAAGTTGGTCCCAATCTTTTATTAAGGAGAATGATAGAGCACTTTCAAATGGTCAAAAAGGAGCTTAAAATGTATGGAATTACTTACATACTGGAGACACTTGTCTTTCTTACTCTCTGAGAGTTACATGCCCTTCTTTTGGCACAAGTACTCTTTATTTCAGTGCAATATTTAGCATATAATGCCAAGATTAGTCTATCAAGCCACTGTGCTTTTATTGTGGTAATGCAGATCCCAGATTATTATGAAAATATGGGAAGCTCTTCTGAAAACCATTGAAGAATACACAATCTTTCCCTCACCTTCAATATTGACAAGTCTCTTTCATTACACCCAGAATCAACAACTTCAGTTTAGTTAAGGAGAATGCAAACTCCTCCAATTTCCAGCCCACAATAATTTTTTAGAAAGCACCTGTTGACTTCTCTGAGAACTGGATATTCTGTATTTTTGGATGTATTCAGACAAATATTTTCTAAACCGACTCTGTTGATGTGAAAATCAATCAATTTTGGTGATATGGCTGCAGGAGTAAGCCAGATATCAACGACTGGCAGTTTTTTCATATATCGCTCTTAGTTCTTTTTGGTCTCAATAATACAATGAAACATATTGTTCCAGTAGCAATTAGAGCCCAAAGACTGTGAATACCTGCTTCTACTCACTTTCTCTCCTTAACCTCGGGCAAGATTGTTAATTATTATTTCCTTCTATTTCTAATATATAGAGTGGGGAAACTGTTATAGCCTGATATCAAAGATAGCAAATATCAGGACTGTGGAACTGTCTAACTAGCATGTAAATAATATTCTCCATATATTCCCTGCATATACTAATAATAATAATAAATGTCATAAGAGATAATAATGCATTTGCTTGCTGTGCATATTCTTTCAAATAGAGTACAAGCAGAAGAACAGCAATAATTGCTATGAGTAATCAACCATCATAACAATGAAAGTTTCAACTGATAATAAGTACCAGATGTTGAATGAAGAATAGTGCAATAAATAAACTAGAGGTGTGAAAAAGAAGCCAATTTAATTTCATCAACAATTTCTGAGTTGATGAAATTATTTTTTTCTGAACTGTATAAATTACACCAAACATGTTCATTGGGAAAAAAATATTTCATAGCTTTTCCTTTAACAAAATAATGAGGTTCTACCTCTAATTAAGCCATTAAAATCTTGTTAGATTGCATCTAAGATGAAATGTTATCATAATATAAAAATCATATTGTAAGACAAATACAAAGATTTTATTCTGTGGTAGTCTGTTATTTTACTGTTGGTTCTTCTGTAATATGTTTTAATATTCCTTGTTACAAGTTTGTAATGATTCAGTCTATGCACCCCATTTGGCTTCCCTAATGGTTCAGTCCTGAGTTGTTTACCAGTTGTAAAATGTAAGTCAATGTAAGTCAATCCACATGTCAATCCACCTGCATACCTCCCTTGTTCCTTTGTCTTACCCCTGTCTGTCAAAGATAGCACACTCCTTTGGTTCTGGAAAGTTCCCTGTCTCTTGTCCCTTCCTCAAAGCAGACTTGGGTTGTAAGATTTGCTCCCTCCCCATGTTGGCTTCTACTAGGGAGCCCTTACCCTGCACCCCTCCCCTAATGCCCCCCTGTTGGTCACAGGTTGTGTCCTCCCTATGTTTCCTCCATCTCTTAAAGGCAGCCCCTTCAGGTTCAGATTGGTTCACTTGTTCTGCCCCAACTTCATCATTAAAGATTTGGAAATTCAGAGAAATGTCCTTCCCTTATTCCTTTGCTTCAGTTTCCTCGTGCTCTGTGCCTCTGCTGTGCTCCCCATGCCGCAGCGATCACCGCCACCCACACCGGTCTCAGCAGAGACTCGGGGTGGCCATTCGCGCGTCCGCCCTGCGGCCACTTGCAGGACAGTGAGCCGGGAAACCTCCATCCTGTGGCCGCTGAGAGCCAGGTGCGTTATTCCACCAATACTGAAAAGGGACATACAATGCCATAAAAAATCTTCCTATATTGCTTTAAATTAAACTGTAAATTAAATGAATCTTTCTCCCTAAACTTAATTTGGTACAATTTGTCAATTTATAATCCCAACATAGGAAGAATGTGGACATATTGGAGTGGACCCAGAAGAGACCACAAAGATGATTGGAGGGCTCCTTCTAAGAGAAAAAGCTGAATAAATTGGTATTTGTCAGCCTAGAGAAGAGAAGGCTCTGGGCAGAGCTTATAACAGATTTATAGCACTCAAAAGAAGTTTACAAGAAAGATGAGGACAGACTTATTAGCAGAACTACTGCAAGAGGACAAGGGGTCATGGTTTTAAACTATGATACATTTAGCTTGGATATAAGAAAGAAGATTTTTACTACGATTGGTAAACACAGCCACAAGTTACCCAAAGACATGGTGGATCCCTCATTCCTGGAAACATTTAAGGTGGAGAAGGCTCTGAGGAACCTGATCCAGATGATGTTCCTGCTCACTGCAGGGCTTTGGATTAGATGACCTTTAAACATTCCAACCCTCCCAAATTTCTATGATTCTTTATTCACAACAAGATGCAGTCATAAGTAAATACATCCTGTTTCTGAGAGCAACAGGTGAGAGCAGATAGGATTGTTTTTCATCTGATATTACTGCAGATGAATGACATGTCTTAAATTAGAGGCTCTGTCACACACCCCTGCCATCCCACCAGACACGCTGTGACCATCATTTAGCAAAACACAATATCCCTCTGGAGAGGGTCACATCTCCTTGTGTTGGCTCTAGGTGGAGATTAGACAATGTGTTTAGAGTATAAACTTTGGTAAGAAGCATATAAGACCCTTATTTCATGTTATAAAAATTTCCAGTGATTCATTTTGGTTTTGTACCACTATTGGAGGTCATTCATCTAGCTGCAGAAAGTGTTGTGTAACTTCTGGGTTACTTGAAAATTATCAAGACTATACTCACATGCACTAAATAGATATAGCCTGCTTTTGGAATTATCAGTCAACCTTACCTAACAACCTTCTAGTGAATATTTATTCTCCCACCAGTTGAGGAGATCTGAATATAGCTGAGTTTCTTGTGAGCTTGGGACAACCAAGGAGTCACACTAAATCTCTTCAGCAGTTTCTAATAGTTTCAAAACAATTGCTATATAATACATCTGTTTAGTTCAAATGTATAATTGCATCTCATTACCATCTGGAAATGAACAACTGTTTTGCCACATTTTTAGTTTATTTTGAGAGAATTCATTTTCACAATCTCAGTTCACTGGATCTCTGTCTCTACCATTATGAGTAAAGCTCGATATTAAAGCTTTAAATTGTTATGAAGAAACCCCAATTCATTTCACCCTAAAGCAGCTGTATCTTGAAGGAGTACACCATCCACTGCTTTGTCTTGACCCTGATCTGATGGATCTGCATTGCTCATCAGGCTGACAGAGGTGCAGCCATTTCCTTTGAAGGGTGTTTTTATTGGCTTTTCTGTGTGGGGCCATTGAATGTGGTCAAGAATGAGTGGTTTTGTTCAGGTCAAGAGCTTCTGCATTGTCCCAACAGCTGGCCTTGGAAATGGCTGTGCAGAAAAGTGTAGGGAAGGCTGTGCTCCAGGACAGCTTCAATGAATGGAGACGAGAGATCTCTGAAGGCTGCTCTTAGAATATAAGGTTTATTAGGGATGGTGAAAGGTCTTGCTTGGAGCTGCCAGACTCAGCAGTGGCAAGGCTCGAGGGGATGGGGGAGGGGAGAGACAAGGGGTAGAGAGGATGCTCTAGGAGAGAGTGGAAGTCCCAAGAGGGGGGAAGATCTAAGAGAGGGGAAGTTCCAAGAGGGGGGAAGATCTAAGAGGGCATCTGGCCCCTCGGAGACCCCTTATCAGGGGGCTTCAAGGTGGGCTGGAACAAGACTTGGGCCAGTGGAGTTACAGACACTTGATACTTCAGGGTAGGGTTACAGGTGTGGGATGAACCATACATTCTGGGGGGTGAGATGGAACAGTCAATTTGACTTTTGGACCCCTCTGTAGGTAAGGGCATTGTCCAGCCAGTAGGGGGGATTGTTTTCATCCTGGCTGAATCTTTTGCCAGGCAATTATATTTATCCATCCTTTCCAACAGAAAAGAGCTTAAGGGCCCTGGTGGACATTGAGTTGAACTTGAGTCACAGTGAATCCTTACAGAGGTGACAGTTTACCACTTGGGAAACATCAGCAAGACTTATTGGCAGAAGGGTGAAGGAAGTGACTGCATTCAATTCAACACTAGTGAAACCAGACTTGGAGTAGTACATCTCCCCTGCATCAGTGTCTTGGTTTGAAAAGACAGGTGTCTGCTAAGGAAGGCAGAGCCTCCTTTCAAATAGAAAATGTAAACCCCCTCCCTCCAAATTATTTTAATTTTGAAATTAAGAAAAGAAAAGAAAAGAAAAGAAAAGAAAAGAAAAGAAAAGAAAAGAAAAGAAAAGAAAAGAAAAGAAAAGAAAAGAAAAGAAAAGAAAAGAAAAGAAAAGAAAAGAAAAGAAAAGAAAAGAAAAGAAAAGAAAAGAAAAGAAAAGAAAAGAAAAGAAAAGAAAAGAAAAAAAAAAAGGAGAAAAGAGAAAATAAAGGAAATGAAAAGAAAAGAAAGGAAAGAGAAAAAGGAAAAAAAAGAAAAACAAAAGTAGTAATATAAAACAACGCTGATAGAGTCAGAATAGAACCTGACACCCTGTTGGTCAGGGTGTTGGTAGAAGTCTGATTAAATTGTGGCTGCAGTCTTCCTGGACTGACAGATGTGGTTCTGTTGAAGCAGTGATCCTGTATAGAAGGGTGTAGTTTTCCTCGGAAGGTCCAGTGGTGGTGTAGGATGGGCCTGGTCTTTCTCTGGTAGTGCAGTGGAATTCCAAAAGTCAGAAAGTCAGATTATATCTGGGTAGAAATGCTTGGCTCCTCCCTCTGAGTGAAGCATCTCACAATGGGATGATGTAATTATATCAGCCATGCAGTGACACTCAATAGGCCATTAATAGCAGATGTTTCTCTGGAGGGAAGATTGGTTGTGGAAGAGATAAAGAAAACTGTCGAATTAACAGAAGATAACTGCCCCACCTCTAACAGATGAGAAATAGAATACACATGTGGAAGGGGGGAACCACTAGGATTTATAAGACCATTACCAGGAAAGAGTATAAAGTACTTTGTCTCAGAATTACTTGACTTTTGTCAGAGGACTTTGAGTTGGCTTTGTACCTTCTAGTGGACAGTGGGTTCAGTGGGTCAAGTTCTACTGCTTGCATAATATTTGCTGACATAAATACACATTTCACAGTTTAAAACTGTTCTGGGGTAGCTGCACATATTCATAACAACCTGTATCTAATAAAACAGTGTGATGTATGGTGAGAAATATCACCCCTCTGTGACCAGTGTTTTCTAGGTCTCACTGTCCAGTTTCGATTTAAGACTTGTGACACATCTCACTTTGTCTGTCGTTATGTAATTATAACTCTTCCCTTCTCTCTTCTTAACTACGAATTTGTGGTAAAGTTTTATGCAGGAAGAGCATTGGATCTGAACAACAAAGTCCTGCTTATCTTCTTGACTGTTCTTCCATGTAACATCCCACAGCTGAAGGAACATACAGAAGCACATACTAAAAAAGCCTCCTTCTAAGGATTTCAGAGCACCCAGTTGTGTGAACAGAAGTGAAGTGCCTTGTGGCATGCTCTGAATTTTATATGCAGATGAAATAGGAACTAATATTTACCCTATCCATATCCTCAGCCTAGGCTGAAAGACTCAAATGGGCAGGTAGTTTTTGACCTCATGCAAAACTTCAACCCTACCCATTTAAATGAGGCTTTTCCCTGGGATAAGGACTGATTTTTTAACAGTTTCAGGGAATCCAGTAATTCTTTTGGAGAATCGGACTCTCCTTTGTATTGCAGGTGCTTGTTTTGCCTTCTGCCTAGGGCCCAGAAAACCCCAGAATTGCATCTCCTCTGCTATGCAGTCACAGCCAGGAAACCGTTTTGAGTTATATCCAGCCCCTCTGTTCTATCAGAACTACATTGGACATCCCAAATCTGATGTGCAGAATCCCTTGGCTCCTCTCAGATTCTCATTAGGAAAGAGTGAACCTGTCATATAACTTCATGGACACTCACCACATCCATACTTCAACTAATATTGTCTTCCCTGTGAATGGTACCACTTCATCATGGCTGTCTGAAGATAGAACTTTTCACTTCCCAGGGAAGCAGTTAGAAAGACAGGCTCTTAGTCTTTTCTGGCCTGCAAGGGGAAGGACAAACAAATGCTGCATTTACTAGGAATACGAGACCGAATTTCTTCAAGGCAGTAAAAGCATTTAGCATGCTCATCTGTTACTAGAATTTGACTGTCACAACAGAGGCAAATTTTTAAGTCTAGGGACTGTAGGAAAGCCGTGACTGTGGAGAGGTTTAATAAATGTCCCAGACTGGGTAAAGAAAGATGTGTTGTGTTATTTGTTCTGATCAAAACAAAATGAAAAAAACACCCATGAATATAATCCTAATTCTATCCTGTAGTGCATATGGCACACTGGGAAAGCAAAATGTAAGTTACAGGGAGGTAGCAAAAGACTCCAGTGCAATCAGATGTTCTGTGGCAAAGAGCACAGAGTGTAAAAAGTCAGTATCTCCAAGAGTGTGTCATAACAGAAATACTTTCCACAGCAGCTGTGAGCATTCATAATATTAAGCAACACAGTGAATTGGAGTCACAAGGATCAACCAAAGGATAACCATCTTTATTCAAACCTATCACGTTTGACTTCTTTTATAATTAAACGAAAGGGAGCAGTATATACAAAGAAAGGAAGGTTTATTTCATCCAAAACCAGCTAAGTTTAGATCAGCTAAGTTACCAGCTGGACATGTCACCTTTTCTCTAATGACTGTGAGAGCCTAAACTGACCTGTACACCTAAGTTCAGGTGCCTAAATATAAGTGATAAAAGTCACACCAATGTGACTTTCACAATAATACCAGTCATTTAATTTAATGATAGAGTGAAACAGTCTAAGAGTGTAGTAGAACAGCCATAATGCTGGTCATTTCATGAAATATCTGAAAATTTCAGTTATTTCATGAAATGACTGCTTTCACCATCTGACTGTAACATACAGCTAGGATTAGAAATGAACAAGCTACAACCACATTTCTAGTTACTGCATTTGTATCTGAGCACAGTTCTCTTGCTGTGGCTAAATCCTTATGAAGGTTCTTATCAGGAAATTTTGCTATTGCAGTTCCTTTTTAGCAGATAGCAATTTTTGCTGTTCTGTTCTTTTTTCCCCCCTATTGTTACCAAAATAAAAATGATTATAAGCATCCCCATGCCATGCTAGGGATGGCTGTGCTGCAATATATCATTCTGAACTCTACCGTATTCGTTTATGGTGAAACATTTTATATTAATGTTTCCATTGCTTATCACAGACACTGGCATTATAAGTGCTTGAGTCAACTCAGCTTGGCTATTTATTAGGATGGGTTTCACTGCCATTTCCTTGAATAAAATCCTCTCTATCCCCATTCAGTGAAACTGGTTTATTCCTGCCAGTCACTGATCCTTGACTGTCTTTACCCATTACACAATTCAGTCCATTAGCATTAAATAAACTAATAATACATTGAGTTTCTGGTAACTAGTAACTGTGTTTTTCAGAAATGCAGATTATGTGCTTAAAAACCCACAAGATTTATAGCAATTAGAAGACAATGCAGCATCTAAAAATCCAGCCACATGTAAAATTTCAGGTGTTGGAAACCTTGACCCTTGAATCCCAAATTAAACACTTCTGGGCTGTACTGACTCTTGCTATTCCATATAATTCCCTGAACTAACCTTTCTGTTCAAGGCCTTGACCATTGCTGATGAATAATAACTAGTACAAGGCAGCACACAAGAAGTTGTGCTTCCTTGTATTCCTTGTCAACTTCCCTGTACATCAGTTGTAATTTTTCCATAGTGAACAGCTCAGATGGCAGCAGAGAGATGACTTCTTTTTTTTTTTTTTAATCTGATCCTTTGCCTGTAAGCTGCCTTCCTTAAACCACTCTTAAATATTCATTCTATTCTCAGTTATCTCTTACTGAGTGCCTCTCAATAAAGAAGATTCTGTAGTGAGGTATCTGTTACAACCAGAAATTCTTGTGCTGAACCCAATGGAACTGGTCTGCTTCATAGCAGCTGATGGTTTGCCCCATGTTACTTCCTCTTCACCTGGCAAACTCATGTACTTAACTGGCCCTGATTACATGTTTGGTAGTTATTTGAGCATATTGAAAGTAGGATATTTAATAGACTGTAGCATAGAAATATTCTAGAAAAAAAATAGGTTTTGAGAAGAAATTTGTAGCTACTGAAAAAAAGAGGGACAGAGAAAGATCATACAGAATATTTGTGCAAGTCCAGACTGAAGACAGTAAGGTATTCTTTAGCCTCTAAATGGTTTTCTACTGGAGGGGAAAAAAAAAATTAGTCTAACTAAGATATGAGAAGTTGAACTAGATGGTGGCCAAACAGAATTTCACTAAATAGGGGGTCAAATAAAGTCTCATATTAAGATTTCATGTAAAAAGGACTGAGTGCTGAACATTCTAGGGTTATCTTTAAATCCCTTCTTTTTTTTTTTTTTTTTTTTTTTACCCAAAGCTGCACATAGATTTTTTAAATATAAATTGAATTTCTTCGCCTTATTTTTCTCTTTTATTATATATTTTTTTGTCTTCACATTGAAGAATTATGCTAAAAATGCTACTTTGTACACATGTAAATGGTATTGTGGTCCATTATATCTTCTATTATAGGAAAAAATAACAAACAAAAAGCATGTATTGTCTGCTAGCTAATCCTAACAAATAGTCAGACCTGTGTAAGTAATTGATTTTTCACTTGGCTGGTAGACCCATAAAGATTTTTTTTTTTTATTTTTGTAATTGAAGAAAACCCCCAAAAAACATTGGAGCCAAGCAGAAGACCAATTTGCTTTTTGGGTTTTTTTTTTCCCTATCTCTTAACTTTGAAATTACCAACGAAACTTAAAAACATTGAGTTGTATTTTGGTTGGAAAATACAGAAAGGAAGTGACGTGACTTGGCCCATTTCAGGAGGCAGGAAATTTTTTTTCCTTCATTGTGACTCAGTGTGCAAATACTTCTTGTACTACAACATCTCAGAGCACAGTCTGATGTCTCATCCTGCCCCCAGGGTGCTGCCTGGTAATACATTTATATGATTTAAGTTGAGAAGGGGCTCAAGATCTTTGCTTGGTGAAGAATTTTAGGGGATTTAATTTACAAATTCTGTAACAATTAAAAATATCTAGTAGCATAATCTACTAGTAATGGACATGATCTGATAGAAAGCAATACTGAAACTTCAGCAGCAGAAGTTTCTGAGATGTTAAGAGGCATGGTAGTTAAGTTTTCTATTTCCTGGAGAAAGAAGTATTAGAAGAACAAATAAACACCTTTGCTTCTTGAACAACTTCTTTCAAAGCACAGAAAGAGCTACTAGTTCATAGGGCATGTGTTATTACTTGTCAAGCTCAGCAGTAATCGGTTTAATTTTATCCAAGAAAAATACTTCAGAAAAGTGATTGAAAATCTGGAGAGGTAACAGAAAGGGTAGAAAATTACCATAATATCAATTTTTGAAATAAGGAAGAAAAAGAAAGAAATAAAGAAATAAAGAAAGAAAGAAAGAAAGAAAGAAAGAAAGAAAGAAAGAAAGAAAGAAGGAAGGAAAGAAGGAAAGAAAGAAAGAAAGAAAGAAAAAGAAAGAAAGAAAGAAAGAAAGAAAGAAAGAAAGAAAGAAAGAAAGAAAGAAAGAAAGAAAGAAAGAAAGAAAGAAAGAAAGAAAGAAAGAAAGAAAGAAAGAAAGAAAGAAAGAAAGAAAGAAAGAAGGAAAGAAAAAAGTTTTCTAGGCCCAGCTGAAAAAAAGAAGTAGTTTTCTAGGCCCAGCTGAAAACTACACTAATGGAATGGATTAAGTTCTGCAAAATAAAAATTATGGAATTTCTGGATAATTTCATGAGCACAGTTAGCATTGTGAGTTTACTAAATTAAAATGCTTGAGACTTATCACTGCATCACACCTAATATAGATTCCAGTATCTATGCAAAGACAGAGAAAAACAGATTTGTCCCACTAGAAAGAAAAGAGTTTTCCCTGAAATGCCTATAAAGTCATCCACAGACAGTATCCTGAAGCTGTGGGAAGAATCTACATCAAAATTTCTCTGCTATGCATTTTGATAAAGCTGTTGAAACATGTATTTTCTTGTAACAGAGAAGCGTATCATAATTTATGAGTTATATCATTGTTCAGATGTTAAAGAATAAATGTTGACTTCCTGGTGTGAAAACTGAGACTTTCTGAAATCCCTGAATATAGCCAGAAGATGGTAAGAATATGTCTTAGACTTTTAATTTCTGCCATTTTTTCCCTCACCACTAAATTGATTTGGAGTGTATCCTTTGTTTTGGACACTGTCATAGCTCTTGTAACAATCTTGGATGCCATTGCAATAAAGAATGAGTCATTTTGCATGTGTATAACTGTATAGCAGCTAGATTTTGGAAATAGTTTTGCTGTTTACCTTAGATGGGAATATCATCAGTCAACTTGAGCCTTTGTCTGAAGGTATAAACACATTCTGGCAAAAATTACACAGAGATAACAAGTTCTTCCCCACCCCACCTCCAAATAAAAAAATACCTAAACTGTAGCCAAATGGCATCAAACTATCACAGCTCTTCTATCATTAAAAAGGGTGCTAAATTATCTGCGTTGTCATAAGGCATGACGGGCTAAAATAAGACCTTCATAAGTAAAAACCAATTTTCACTTAAATGCCATGTTAAACCTCAGGAATAGAAAAAAGTTGGCAGATATTAAATAAAATACTTATCCATGTAAAGTTCTCAGCTGAGGCAGTTTCTACTTAGGTTTATAAAACCATTCTCAGGAATAAGTGCTACCTGATGAAGTAAAAGTTGCCAGGACTGGACCTTCACTTTCATCACCCTTTCTGAACTACAGAAATTATATTATGGGTCATTATTAAAAAAAAAAAAAATCTAACCAGTGGGGAAACTGACACATCAAGAATTGATTTATTAAATGTCATAGAATAAATCCTGATTGTAGAAGAGGGATGAAAAGATTTCCAACCCTCTTCTTTAACATAAGATTAACATTTCCCATCACATGAAATTTATGTACATGCACAGATTCTTAGAAATACACTAATAAGTAAGTAAATGATAAATAAATAACTGCATGTTTAGGTATGTGAGATCTTGGGGTATCCAAAGCAGAAATATCTCTGTTGCTTTAACTCCATCCACACTAACTGGCTATTAAGAATTTTTGATTAAAATGTACTATGCACCTATGTGTTTTTTGCTAGAAAAAGAAAGGTAATAATCTATTTTTTAGTAAATTTTCAAGGTCATAAAAACATCCACTTTGATGATTATCTACATTTCAGTGCAGGCCTATGCAGTTGTCCCATCGAAAACCAGGTTATCCTAAACAAAAACAAGATACTCAAATGCATTATGAGCTGTAAAGAAGATGAACAAATAACAATAAACTTTTTGGTCTAAGACAGATTGAAAGCAAAAATTTTACTCTCTGACCATAAATAGCCATTCAGCTAAAAGATATGTCCACAAAGGGCTCAAAAGGAGGAATTCATAAAGAGTAGAAGGCCTTTTAGTTCTGTGTGTCCAGCCTTCAGTCAAAATGGATAGGAGTGGAAAGGCCTACAAAGAAACCCACTAAAAATCTTATTCCTCACTTCCAGGTGAAAGTCAGGTATGATTTCTGTCAAGTATTTGGGACATTTATGGTTGTAGAGAAAAATAAGTATTAACAGATATGCTTCAGAAGACTTTGACCGGAGGTATGTTATATCATATTTTTAGCTACAAAGCCATCTGTTTATTCTTGAGGAAAAAGAAAAGGAAAAGAAAAAAGAATGAAGGGAATTTCATTAAACAACCAGCCGATGAATCTCTATCTCCCTCCACTCAAAATGAGAGAGAAAAGAAATCTTGAAAAAGTTTAACAAAGGACCAATTTTTTGGTGTAATTTGCTAACTCTGCTGAATTCACTAGTTGAAAGGTGCAGTTCAATACAAAGAAGAAGGAAAAAAATACCATTATAATGAGTTTTTACATAGATCTCAAAGCTACTTCCTAAGCTTTGTTCTTTGGGAAGCACCTGGCATAGGCTGGGGGCTGCAATAACCTAAAAAGAAATAAGAAAGGATTGGTTCTATGGAGACACAATGACTTGCTGTACAACATATGGAAGGATAGAGGAACCTTTGCTGAGATGCTGATTACTGGATGCTTAGGAAAGAAAATCAATAACATATCCCTAAGTCATATTACAATGTGCAAATGCTGATATTATTGTGAACCAACACGTAATACTGCAGCATTAAGTTTTAGCTTGTAGTCTTCTTAAGGAAGCTTTAGTTTCTAAGCTCTTGGGACTTAAAGGGTAAGTTCCTTCTCTGTTCCAGGCACAAATCAGTACTCTAGAGCTTGCCAAAAGCCTGGGGTTTTTCAGCAATAACATAGCACACACAGTTTAGTGGTGATATGCTTAATCTTATCCATGACAATTGTAAGTTTTAGGTGAGTCAGGTTTTGTTGTTTGCTGCACTAATGCAGTCCCTCAGTCAGCACTCAGAATACAATAATAAAATGCAATCAATGACTACAATATCATGCTCTGTTCTTGTGAACAGAAATCCTGAGAGATGCTAGATAAGCTGCCAAGACTCTCAGGGAATGACAAAGTTGCTCTGGACTTTGCACAATTCTGATTTCTAACTGGACTCTTGCACTGCCTTTAACTTTGCTTTAAGAAGGTTCTTCCCTTCAGTTTTTTTTTTTTTCTTCCACAGATTTTGACTCTGTCAGTGAAGCTGTATGAATCTAAGGATGCTGGAGGGAGTTATGAGAGATCCCCCACAATTTTTCATTGAGGCAAACTGAGACTACTCCTCCCTACCATTAATTTTAAAAAATGGTTAGTCTAAACTGTGAGCAGTTAGTTACATTCCTTGAAGGGTCAGCCTTTTCCCAGAATTCTGCATAAATTATGTCACGACAGAGTAAAACGACTTATGATATAAATGTCCTAACATCATAACCTCCTATTTGGCTTATCCAAAAGAGAGCAGAATTGTTTTCTCCACATTACCAACGCTCTCTGTACATATATTTGAACAGGAAAACAACATTGCAAAAAACTCCTTTTACTTGGGTCCAGTGGATTCTTCTCCCTCTGAGGGACACTCAAATTTGACTTTGTCATTATTAGGTGGGAAGGACACAGGAAGGAAAAGAGGGAGTTTGTAGAATCAGAATTAACTCTTCTGTAAATATAAAAGTGAATAAAAATGTGTCTGACAGTGAAACATACACAAATTTGAAATACAACTTCACTGCATACCCAGTGATCTTGGAAGCATCTCTCAGAGCCATAGGAATTTAGAGAGGTTCCAGAAATATGGGCCCATGCTTCCTCCCTGCAAAAAATCACCAAATATCGGTACAATAGCTAAATTATTATTTTTACTCGTCCAATTCTGTAAAATCAGAATTACTAGTTATTGCTGATTCAGAAAGAAAAGCAAGTGTGACATGATATAAAACTACAGGTTGAAATGGGTGTACATGGATTCGCTTTTAAACTCAGCCTCCTTAGGGACTGTGTAGTTAGGGCAGAGTAAAATCCCCTGCGAATTATTAGCCACCATGACATCAGCCAAGCTTTCTTGATTGACTGGCTTTCTGCAGCTGAAACAGAGCAAACAACAGCATTTTCCTGTATTCTGATTTCCCCTTGCTGTTTCAATTGGATATGTGGGATTGAGGACATGCATCCTAGTGAAACATCTTGGTGCCTAATAACAGATGTTTCTATATACAGGCAAGTGGTATCATATTATCCTCTACATCCTCTGTGCAGGGAGAGAGGAAAGATAGATTATCTGGAAAAAAGGGTTGTATTCATTATTGCTTGGCCTTAAGAAAATGTGCCTATCAATCCATCAAAACCAAATTTTATTCTATAATATTAATGTTTAAGGCTATGCTCTTCTGGCATATCGATTCTCCATAGGCAGAAGAATACTGAAATGGAAACAATTTTAGAAATGTAGTTTTCAGTTTCCTTAATATCATATGTTCCTGTTGTGAAAGAAAATGGCTTTTCCTTACCCTTTCTCTCTTTCTGTACTGTACATATTAGTCACAGGAAAGTGGGCCAAGTTTGTCTCTTGCACAAGTCCAAGGACCTTACATCTCTGTGAAATTTCCACAACCAGTTTGTTTCTTAAATAATTAAATACCACCATGTCTTTATTTATAAATATTTCAATAAAATCCTGGCCCAAAGATTAAAATTAGGTTTTATTTTTTTATTTTCATTGAGTCTCCACATGCAGGGCAACAACTGAGTCAGGATGCTGGTTAAACATATGTTTAACTTGCGCTGTGCCCTTTATGAATTTGAACATTTACTACTTCTGAAAGATGGAATTAAACATGTGCTGAATGTTTTACTTCACTTGTATAATTGGGGAGTGTTTGGGCAATGAAAAAGTAGAATCTTCAACAGCTTTGGAACAAAAATCCTGTATTTGAATGATCACTGGGGACAAGAATTGGAGAGTGTTACGGAAATAAAAGGTGCAGTATTGGACAAAGTTCTGGGGAACTAAATTCTAGATCTCCAAAGTTGAGACTGGAATTGAGATGGCAACTGAAATCTCCTCATGTCTCTACATCTGGTGCCTCTATATTGTGGCTAACATACATGAATGCTTCCATTGCCAGTGCTTCTAGTATGTGACGTGGTTTGAAATCTGTTTTTTGCTGTAGGGGAACAGAAGGTTTAGGTCTCTAGTTCTGTCAGTTTTACACCTCTTGACAGCATAGACCTCCCACTTTGGCACTGTGTTTTTAGCTTTTCTGTCAAACATCTACTGCTTTTTGAAGAAAGAAATCACTTAATTCATTATGGCTGAAATATGCACTCCTCTACAGATAGCCAGCATATGATCTGTGTAACCCTGGGGCATTGTCTGCCAGCATCTAACACAGTGCCTGTAAAGAGGACTTTGGAGACATTTCAAAGGTGAATGCATCTGGTTCTGGGCCACTGCCTACAAGAGAACTTCAGTGTAAGGGAAGAAAATGCACATGAAATAATATCACAGATTTCATCCAATATGCTGTTATTTATATAACAGCTACTGATAACCCACAGAAGGTCTCTAAGCATGGCCTACCAAAGGAGATCATGTAAACAGGAATGCTTGATAGACAACTGTTCTCTTGAGCCAATAAAAAGAACAAATGTAGCTTGTTTATAAACTCTGCTAAAATGAGATCGAAATGGCATTAAAAGAAAAAAGAGAAGTCCTATTTATAAACTCTGCTTCCACACTCAATAGAACTCTGCAGGCTAAAAGTTTGAAAAGCCTTCCACCATATGAGTTTGCAAAACACATGGAAAAATAAAGATGTGTGTGTTTACGGAAAATATCCCAAACTCTCAGCACCCTGGTGATGATCACAGTTGACAAGTTCCATGGTATTGCTGTACGACTCATTATGTCAAGCATCCATCTTGGCTCAGAAATTTCCTACACTCCTGATCACATATCGCTGCTGAAATTAATTCTGAAACTCATAGAAGGGAGAAGTGGCGTACAGAGAAGGTAGGAAAAATTAGGTGGGAGGAAAACTGGTTCCAGCCCTAACTCCTGCAGTGCCATGGGGAAACATGATTCCTGACATCCATCTATTAGTTGTAGTCAGCACTAAATAGGTGAGTTTCTCCAAGGAGTAATTGTGAGATTTTGAAACACCACACAGTCTCACACAGCTTCCTAATTTGTCCAGCTTAGTTACCACATGGATCCTGGCACAAAGAACCTCCTTAAAGTTTAGGCTTTTAGTTGCATGAGCAGGATTAAACACCGAGTTATTCCCAGTCCATGCCTGTATCCTTGCTCTGGAGCTCACAACACAATTTAGAGTGGCATCTGTTTCAAGGATGATGCATTTCCATGTAATTTTTTTTAATATCTATGGTATGTACATTAGGCAGTATTTTAGAAGGTCAGTTGACCACATCTAAATTATAGATATAATTGGGAAAAGGAACCAATTCCTGATGGTTAATCAGGAGATTAGTATTGGGTGGAAACCAATGCAGCAGTGATGTCTTTAACTTGTGCCAAATGATTAAGTGGTGATTAACCAGGAGTTAAAATCCTGAGCTCTGGACTTTTAATAAAGTGTGAAATAAAGATTAAAAGAAAGAAGAAAGAGTAGCCAAAGAAGAAACTCAGTAAACTTCTATTTTATTACTGTCTTTTTATTCCTTGTAGATTTTTTTAAGGCCTATATATTTGTACTCTCACATAAAATCCTGTAATAGTGATGGACATTTAGAATGCAATATTCAAATGCATTTAATGGATTTGAAAGCCTGCCTGTTACCAGATTGTTTTTCATGTTACCTAACTTTTCAATGCATTAAATGGAATCCTAACTATTTACAGTATCACTTCTAAATATAAATAGATATCTTTGTTACATCATTTGTCTTAGCTATATTAAAACGCCACTGCAAAGCACTTAGTAGCTTCACAAACCACTGATCACACTCTGCAGATTTTACTCAGCTTGGATAACAATTACTTGGGAAAGCAATGTTACTGAAGTCAATGGACAGAGGCATTAGTGCTACTGTGCTATGAATGTGGGTCGTAGAATCAAAACCTGTGGTAGCCAAACTACCTTACAAACTACAGAAGACTTATTAACATGCATTAAAAGCACTCAAGGTGCTTCTACTCTCCAGAGCCAGTGATTCATGCCAGTTATTATCATCATGTTTTGAGGGATGTTTGACTGCAGTCCCTCTAATCACATAAAAATAATTTAATTTCTGGAATTCACCACAACAATTTTAACTCCTCTTTTGGATGGGCCCTAAAACCAACACATGGGAATAAATGTTCCCCTTCAGGGGAAAAAAAAAAAAAAAGTAATAATTTACCTGCATGTTTTTTTCTCAACCTCAGGACTGAGCCATCATGGGACCTTGAAAAGCCAGGCTCCAATTACTCCTGCATCTGCATGGTGTAAAGGCGTCAAATTACTTCTTACCAGCCTATGTGCAGCTGCTTTTGTGGCGCTCCACAAATGTTTCACTGCAAAGGAAGAGGAGGAATATTAAACATTTTCTCCTCAGTGAGGACTTCTAGCATGGGAGCTGCTGTAGTAATGCTGCGAGTTTACCAGGAACTTACCATGCCAAGTGGAAATTGAAAGACCATCCAAAAAGTAAAAGATCAGTTACAGCCACACCGACTAAGAGATTAAACTAGGAAGGCATCCCGTCTGGAAAATACACGGCTTTCACCACTGCAGCTGCAGTGAATCCTGTTAATTTTCATGAGTGTAAGGAATGAGTAAGTATAAACACTCTTATCATGCAGTGAAATAGGTACTTCTTGGAATTGTGACATGGAGTTTCTACTTTCCTTGCTTTAGATGTCTGGAAAAAAAGGATGCTTTCTCAAACATGAAGAACCTTCTATTTATTTTACTTCCAAAACTAAATTTACCCATTGGGTTGCAGAAGGGTTCAACCTGCCCTCTGAAAAGAGGAAAGCTTACCCCTACAGCTAATGAAAAGAAATGCCCCAATGAGGCTTTGACAGCTGCAGTTCAAGTCAAGCATAAGACTTTTTGCAGCAAGAATGTTAAATGAAAAGCAATATTTATGATGATATTGATGGAATGTTTTCCCCTTTTGATCATCCACACCTCACTATGTCTCCTTTCTGTCACCATCTGGATTAAGGAGATTCTAGCATCTGGTAACTGGAACTCACAGAAATCACTCTGTTAAAGGATTGACTCTAATAAACCTGCTTTGCCTCTATTCCAAGTTCAGGTGAAAAGCTGATTAACACAGACATTGTCACTAAGAAAATGGTAATTGCCTATCCATAAGCTCTGTAAAACATGTGGGGTTTTTTCTCATCTAAGTAGTTAGATCAATCTTTCCTTTGTGTTGCAGTCCCACAAACTTTCTTTTGATGAAAATTTGCTCAGCTTGTCTTCTGCTGCTGGGAATATACATGTAACACTGCTGTGAAGAAGTGCTGAAGTTAAAAAATAAAAAGTTTCTTGTACATAGCAAAGATATGAAGAATGTTTGCTACCTTTGCCTGCTTCATCGCTGATTCCTGATTCTTCCAGTTTCCACTGCACTGCTCTCACAGAAAGGTGACTTTTACCAGAAACAGCCATTGTCTCCCTGATCTTAATTTTTGGACAGTTTGGGGGATTGTATGCATACTGTCCTGTGGGAAACAGCTTTTTGAAAACAACTCTTTTGTGTTGAATTGCTCATTGCATTCATGCCTGAGGTGAAACCTGTGACCACTGGCAGAGACATCCCTTTTTTTCATCTCCCACTGCCACTTCCTGGCCTGCATTGATGGGCACCATTATTAGGAGAGACTTGTTTGGATAAGCAGATGCTACAGTGTAACAGTCATAGCCCATTTACAAATCCAACATAGTTGGCTTAACATAATAATAAAAATGAAAAAAAAATCAAACATAAAATAATGAGAAAATATGTCTATTGTTTGCTTTGTTTGACACCATAAAAAAGGTGCACACTTGGGATGCTTATGCCCCAGATTGTTATTTTCTGATAATGTACCTGGTTAAAGTAAAGTTTTCCCTCTGGATGCATATATACCACTTAGATAAGAACAATTCACTAAATCCTATTATACTGCTGCTGTACACAAACACGTTTTCGAATGCTTCAGATAATATCAGGTACATATATATACAAGAGGAAAAGGTATTTCTAGGAATATCATTATTGGTGGCATATCCGTTTAAAGTTCACATTTGCACTGGTGGCTCTTTTTCTGCCTCAGACACTAAAAACATTTAAAAATATATATTTGACTTTTTGAAATAGCAGTCTTCTTTATACACACAAACAAAGAAACACAAAGTTTTAGTATTCTTCCTCCCCTCTAGCTACCTCTATTCCATCTTTATACCCAGAAAGAAAATCATCACCTTTAGATCTCCAAGATATTCTATTCCTTTTAGTATATGTCTAATTCCATCCAAAGGGAGAATTCATTAAAATTCTCAACTGTCAGAAAACATAAAATGTAATTTTTTCCTTGTTTTTCAATAGATACCTAAATAAGCAAAATGACTGTATCTTATACTCTGGGAGACACTGCTTTATTGCTGTAGCACTACCCTGAGGGAGAGCAGAATTCTAAAAGGGGCATGCAATCATTGCTGATCCTTGATAGCATTGGAACATATTATTAGCAGAATTTACTCTGGGTGGTTAGTAGCTTGCTGAAAATTGTTAAGATAGCTTTGTAATTGTTTCAAATCTCATATGTTTAAAATAGGTTTAAAAGTATCTGTGTGTGTATTTTACTAAAATATTCAGGCATTCAAATATTCAGGCTAATTAAAAATCGTCCATTCTGGTCCCATTTTATCCAAGAATCAGCTGTACATGTTAGAAGAGGATAATACCACAGGCTATAGAACTGCCAGTATTATATGAAGTCTGAAAATCAGCTTGTATAATTATAACATGTTTTAGCATTCACTGTCTTCAGGTATTCTTGGCAATATGTTTATAAACATTGAATATTTTATAGCACCTATAAAAAAACACTTTCAAAAATAAAATAATTAACATCTTTTTAGTAGATTTAAACTGGATTTTAAACTAGAATTGATATAATCATTATATTTTTTGCTTTGTATAGAATATCAAATAAAAGCCCATAAATATAGTGTTGCAGATGCAATACATTTGTAAAACTAGGAGCCATTTGGTCAAGAATCAAGCTACTAGCATGAATGTCTCCTTAAAGAACAAGACTCCTTGTACTAGACATCCAGCTGGTAGAGACATTATCATAATCTCAGAAAAACATATTTTTATAAAATGTGCTTTAGAAAGAATCCTGACTTTCAAAAACGTAAAGAGCAAAGAGTATTGTAGGGATATGTTAACAGAATATATCATAAACAACTCCCATTCCTCACTCCAAAAAAAACTTGTTGTTCTTGTTGAAATAAAGTCATGTCTTCCTGATGATTTCTTATTGAACATGTTTCTTCTAAAAATGGTCTCAACTTTTGAACCTTCAGAAGCATATTTATAACTCAAAAAGGTTTTAGAGGAGAAGGCAATTACTTCTATATTAAATGTGTTTTCTTCTTATAGATGCTTCTTTGTTTTGATCTCCTGATAACCATGAAATAGTAAAATTCTTCTGGGACCTCTATCTATAAATATAATACTTTAGTTTGTACATGGTAGTAACCTAGTGTTTAACAGTAATTGAGGCAGGTATTGTAAAAGAAAATTGGGCTTAATTTTACCATGCTTTATCATGTAAGAGAAAGGAGTCTAATCTAAACGCAGAGATACCCCCTGTAGTGAATAAAGGTTATTTTTATCCCTCATGACCTTTGTCATTTTTTTGACATATGACATGAAGCCAACCTAAGCACAGTCAAGAACTGCAGCTGCCTGTCTGACACAGGACAGATCTTAACTGACCAACCCAATGAGATGCTAAATCCACACAGGTGAAGACAAGTGAGATGAATTTTCCTGCCGGTCAATAAGGAAAGGTTGGTTTCTTTATAGGGTTTTTCCCAAAGGAAGATTGTGTCCAGATACCTTAAACACCTAAACTTGAATAGACTTTGTTTAATAGCTTTCAAAGGCTTATTTTTTCCCTCAGAGAAATGAGAGACTGTTCAGTGTGGGAGGCAAACAATTTAGGACCATAAAGACTTGCCTTACCTTGACTTGCAGTTTACAGAAGGCTTATCCAGCCTCATGGACAGAGAGGAACTGCACTTGTGAGATGACTGGTTATTAACAGGAAACCTTTCAAATATAAGATTGTGTGCTGTTCTGTAGTGTCTACAATACCAGATGTGTATTTCAGTAAGACCACGTATTTGTTGTTTAGTACTGGATGTGCTCATAAAGGTTGACCTATGCTGAAGATTAGGCTGAAAAAGGAGAGAGCTTGTTATGGCCATTGTTCAGGCAGAGCAGAAGTGTGCACTACTGAATAAAACACTGTGTTCCTTCCTAGTTCTGCTTATTCATTTAGGCTTAGTGTGTTTTAACCAAATTCTTCCATGTTCTAATCAACTTAGCAGAAGAGTTGAAACATTGTTCTTGACAGCAAGATGTCATAGCTATAGCCTTCCTTACCAAATGGGAAATCAAAGAAAAAACGAAAGAGACTAAGCTTGTACACACAGGTTAGTAAGTTAAACAGAAGTGGTTTTTCATGTTCATTCAATTTGGAAAGCCCTTTTGAAAAACAAGTCTTAAAAGATTTTTATGAGAAAGTTAGACTGTTCCCTTATTCTTTTATAAAAGGGAAGTTAACTGCAAGTTAAATTGAAGCAGAATTTCAGATTGTACTGAGCCTCATGTAACTAAGTGGCTGAAATAAATGCAAAAATGTAAAACCTTGCCTTGAAAGGAACTCTGAGTCATTCTTTCCAGATACACACACATGCAAAAGCCAGTTAGAAGTGTCCTATATATGTATTAAATTGACTGCATAGTCCTGAGTGATGTTTCTAAAGCCATGGAGGTGTTAAGGAGGAGATGAAAAAGGCTGACTTTGAATCCAGTGAAGCCTGAAAGAGATGCACATTTTTCCCTGCCTAAAGTAAGAGAGAAGGTTATAAAATCCTCTGAAATAAAGTGGCAAGTCTCCTATTGCTCAGCTTCACAGTATGGCCAACATCTCTTCCAGCTCACTCCTGGGAGTTTTCAGCAACCAGAGGCCTAAGAAGAAGGACTGAGAACAAAGATAATACAACTCAAAATAAAACAGCAGTATTCAATAACTCAGCATTATTCCTACCATGTGATTACATTACTGAGGTGACATTTGAAGAGAGGATGTGCAGCTGGAAAATTTTGTCACAGAACTTAATTAAAATTCTTTTTGAACAGTTCTACCAGGATGTGGAAGTGCTGTTGCCATGTACATGGCTGAAGGTCTTTTACTTTTGAATGCCAGATTTTTTAGAATATATATTCCTGGAGTGGGCACTGAAGTTACAATTTGGTAAACAAAGATAAGTAATGGGATTTAATACAGATTTAAGGTTCTTGATATTCATTGATTTGCCTGCCTCAAGACAACTGCTTGACTGGCTTCTTTTGATTAACTGACTGAAAGGCTTTCTTTGGTTTCATAGTATTTATTTAAGATTAGTCACATTTGCCCATTTATAAATTGCTTAAGTTGTCCATGATACACCAAAAAGGATTCACCACCCCTTTAATGAATTTTGCCCATCTATAAATTATTTTAATTACCTGTGATACAATATTACTTGTCTACTACTAATTTTGATAATAGAGAACTTGGTTCACTCAAGAATCAGCTGAGCCTCCAAGGTATTCTCCCAAAAACCCTTTATAAAGAAATATGCAGGAGACTGAGTTAATCTCTGTGTACTGTTTAGGTTTTAATACAATTCCCTTTTTCTGAGAATGAAATGATCATAGCAAAGAACCATCCATTTTTCCATTTTTTTTTTCTTTAATTATATCATGACAAACAACCCAGTTCAAGAGACTATATGAAGGGAATCAACCCTGATTCACCATCCAGAGAGACAGATATTACGATTTAGTTTCTACCTTTAATGATTTCTTCAGATTATAAATAGCCCAAAAAATGTTAAAGAAAATGAAGTTATACTCAGTAACTTGAAATAACTCCTCCTTCTAAACTCACAAATGTTATTAGCAATCAAGAGTACTCCATGGTCATCTTGAATTTGATTATTAGCTCTTGCTCAAGAGGAAACCTTTTTATCAGGGATATTTTTTTTTTCAGTTTGAGAAATGGGGAACTGCAAACCAGCAAGTGTGACACAGTATCAAGCTAATTGGAAGGAACTGTAATCAAAACCAGAACTGGCAGGCAAGTAGATGAATATAATGTAATGTGAAAGAGGCAACACAGCTTCTATAGGAGGTAGTTATCCCTTACAAAATTTATTTTAGCGCTTTTAGAGAGTCAGCAAGCATATGGATAAAAGCACTCTTGGATTTTTGAAAAGTCCCTTACCAAAAGCTTGTAAAGAAACCAGGGTACTGCAGAAAGAAGTAGGAAATGCTTTTCTTGGGTTAATAACTGCCTAAAGAAATAGATGTGAAGTGTAGTAATGAATGCTCCAATTTTATTAGAGGCAGGCGACCAAAGGAGTCCCACAGGAATCCTTTCTGTTGCAGTAGAGACAAAACTCTGTTGATGGGATTGAGGTAGTCAGGGTAACTAAAATAAATCTGACAGTTAGAAGCACAGATCTCCTGATGTTGAATGACAGGGCAAAAAAATGGCAGGTGAAATTCAGTGCTGATAAATGCAAAGTAATTAAAAACGGGGAGAAAATCCCTAATTACATAGACGTTGTGCTAGGATCTGCTTGGCAGGGCTGAATTTACAGGTGGGCTTAATCTGAATGTTTTCCCCCAGCCCAAACGATTCTATGATCCTACAAAGACAAAAGAATGGCAAAAGTATTGGACACAGAGAATAAGTTTATTATATGATCAGGAAAGAGAGTCAAACTTTTGCTAAGTATCTGAAAGACAACTCAATTAAGCAGTTGCTAGAGACTGTCACAGGTATCCTCAGAGCACTTGTGTGCATTTAACTCATGTAAACAGACATGAAGATATAAATCATGAGGGTGACTTTTTTCCTTTTCTATACAAAGGTTCATAGCACATACATTAAAAAAAAATATATATCTAGGAAATGCTCACCTGCTGTGTTTCTCTTATATGCATATATTTATACAGGCCTAACAAGGAAAGCTTCATCTCCTGACCTTCTGAGGCGCTTAAAGCAAGGATTTCAGTGGATGGAGGACTCCAGTTTCTGCTAGTGGGAGAGAAGGCTCTTTGTTATTCTACTTTAATTTTGGCTGATGTACAACAGGAAGATGCAATGGGACAGACAGCAACCTCCCTCCCACCGAGCAAGCCCAGAGCAGCCCCACTAAAGCCAGCCACATAATTCCCAGTGTGCAGCAGCCAAGCTGAGAGCACACCCTTGCCACACAAGGTTTTATAAGAGCTTGCCACCGCAGAACTTCTGGAATAAGAGAGTGCAGTCATATGGCTTAAACTCTGAAAGTTTCTGACATTTAATATCAGCAATTAAGAGTTCAGATTGGTGGCTGAATCAATAACCCCTTGCAGTTATTGATCAGAAGCTGCCACCCTGCCAATCAAGAAGCAGCACTGACCTTATGAAAGCTGGTCTCTGCTTCCAGCGCTGTCCCCATAACACCTCCTTATGGCCTGTGTGCCTCAGAAGTGCTTAAAAAGACGTGAGGATGCTGCCATCAAGATGTGCTCTGCCAAGAGGCTTTTGGGACACCCAGCAGCAGTTGCCTGCTGCAGCTCACTCAGGTATGGAAGAACCTACAAAGGCACGGAAGGCAGGACCACTGGAGATGGGCTCCTTCCCCCCACTGCCTGCCAATCTGCCACTTACCTGCTGCCAGCCCAGAGCAGCTGTCCCCTCTCCCCAGACTGAGGCAGCGCCACCCTTTCTCTCCCACATGTAAACACAAAAGCTTGAGTCACCACCCTCTGCAGCCTGGAAAACGTCACAAACCATAGGATGAAGCCTTCCTGCCGTCTCTCCTTGCTAACTGCTGGTGCTGAGGAACCCCATGGCTCCTCAGGACCACATCCAGCCTGTGGATGCTTTGGTGTGAAAAAGGCACTTGGGTGGAGAAAACACCCACAGAAAAGTTTAGATGAGCATCCAAGTTATTTATTTCACCATTGGATCTCTAATGTCTTCCATAAGATTTGCCACCTGAGATGCAGGAGCAGCAGCACACTCCTGTCAATGGTTTAAAAAAAGTATTATACAAGTACACATATGCAATATATATACAATATATATAATAAATTACTGTTATTAATTCAGTATAACAACAGTTGCAAATAAAGCCTTTTTTTCCGCAAATAAAACATTGAATTTTTTTCTTTTACCAATAATAAATCTGTGAACAAACTCTTCTTCCCACCCCCCCCACTCCCCCCACCCCCCCCCCCCAGTTATATGAGCAAATACAAATATCTTAATTCATGGATCTTCCTCTTGGAGTATGTCTTCCTGGTTGGCTGTGTTCAGGAGCTCTTTTGCCTTAGCATCTACTCTCTTAGCATTTTGAAGCTCTGAGGTGCAATGGGAAATGTAGTTTAACCAGACAATTCATCCAGTTAAGGGGAATTAACACACTAAATTCCCATAGAAACTTTAGAAACTGTGACTCCTATGAAACACCCAGGTGACATTCTGAATAAAAACTTTCCAGATCTTTATTTTTTAAAAATTTGTAAAAAATTTTCAGGAACTCCCCCCCCCTGCCCCCACCAGAAAAAAACAAACAAAAAAAAAAAAGCCAACCAAACCTGCAAAGCCCAGCATGTAATCCATTTTTCTTACCAGCTTCAGTAGTACTAAGCAGATCCTGTCATCCCTGCCATTTCTTCCACTGTAACCTGCCAAATGGGTCCTAGCCAATTAGCTTGGAGCTTTATAAGGTTCACAAGCCGGTGTTCTGATTCTTCCCATTACTAAATAGTACACTTTATCTTTGCCTTGTGCTGTGCCATGAGTGGCACGTGACAGTGTTTCACATCCATGTATCTCTACAGCCTGGTTTAAAACCTGGCCCTGAAGGGGAGTTAATACTTATTTAACATTTTGGACTAACAGTGGATAAGTATTTTTAGACTTGGAGATATCTATAGATCTGGATTTTAGTCTTTAGAGATATTAATGTCACATAAGGGCTTAGATGTTGAAAAAAAAAATTGATTAAAGTTTAAATTAAGAAATATCTGAAGAGGCAGCTGTCTGTGGAAAACAGGAGGGAAAGGTGTGCAAAAGGAACAGCTCTGGTTATCTTTCCCCTCTTGAGACAGCTCACTCCTGAGCTGCTCCTTCTGAGATGGGACCTGCACCCGGTGCACCTCCTTCAGTGGGCAGCTGGGAGCAGTAGGAGCTGGAGAATGCTGTGAGTCTGCTCAATTAACTAATGAAAATTAGCTCTGCTGATCAGGTTCAGCATGTTAGTGGCTGAGTGCAGCGAGACTTAGTTATGGATGAGGAAAAGTCGGTGTGTTTGTCTCACTGTATGCTGCCCAATTAAGCCCAGTCATTATGTTTATCCTCATTCAGCACTGAGCTTCACCTTCTTCCCTTGGCAGAGAGGATGACATGCAGCAGCAGCAAGGAGGAGAGAAGACAGGCTGAAAATGCTTTGAAAGTCTGATTCATGGACAGCACCTTGCTGCTGTGTGGTTGGACTACGTACATTTATAAGGGTTCCTCCAACACAAACCTGTTGGTGATCCCATGAGCTCATCAGTCTAAACCAGAGCCTCAATGCTCACTGTCAGATACAGTCATTCACACAGAGGCTCCGCTTCACCCTAATGTGCTTTAAATTAGAGAAAGACTGAAATTATTCTCAGGAGCTGAGACCTGGGCCCAGCCAGCCAAACATAATAGTGAGAAGGAATTCCTGTCTGCACAATTTAATAATCGGGGATGGAGTCTGCAGTGTAGTGTAAGGTTTTTATTTTTCTCAATGATTTTCTCTGTCTTTAGGGTGCAGAATATTTCCACTGTGGGCACCAGACATCACACTAATCTCAAAGACCAAACATCAGGAAAAGAAAAGATATTGCTCCAAACCACTTCAAAAAGACTGATGATTTAAAAGTTAGTTACTATATTCCTGTGTGAACACTTTCTTTTCTGTACTTCTGGATGAAAGAGAGCTTTTTCTAGCAGAAGAATTTGTCAAATTCTTTCAAGATATTTATTGCATGTGACTTAGATGTGAAACAGACACTCAACAGTTTAGCATGCCCAGAACTTCATCATTTTTGGTCAAGTCTAGGAACACATGTGGATATGCTGTGGTGGCACTTTAAATTAACAAACAGGATCCCTTCAAGTGCTCCAAAGCTCTATACAGAGGGAAGTATACCTAAAGCTAAATGTTTTCTCTTTTCTATCAAAATAGCAGTAGGCACTAACATCATCTGTTTGTGTTACACTCCTTTTTGTGCAGTGGCCAATCTGGGACCAGGGATAAATATCTCCTCCTGGAGCTTGCCTTGGAATAAGGGTGCTTTTTTCTTGAGTGGTAGCTGAGGACTTGAATCTACTATGGATTATGAAAACTTGGTCTTGCCCATGTTAAATCACCAAGTAAAAGGGTTTTTATAGCATACTTTAAAAGCTTTCTTGTCAAAGAAGGGAATGGCACAAGAAAGATATGGTGAAGTCATGCCTTTTTTTTTTTTTTGCTTCAGTCTTTGAATTGGATGCTTAAATCCCTGGCTAACTCCTATGGGGCATGTACAGCCTTGTTATTGGCACTGGCTACTTCTTCCCTAAAGCCTCCTGTCCCACAATGGTGTCTGTGTGCTTTGGTAAGGTCTCTCAACCAAACCAGGCTGTTCTAACAGTTTGCCTTGCAGAGAAATTAGAAAGGATTCCCAAACAGGAGGAGCTTTCACCAAAACTTGCTGAGCAGGGGGCAAGTCTCAGGATCGAAAGGGTGATCCAGACTGTGAGTGGGCCATAAATACTTGTTGTCCATGATAACACTTCCGCTGTCACGTGCTCCTTGTTTCCACTACCTGTGCTTAGGAAATGCAGCCGTGATGGGTGTGCCTTTCCTTATGCTGTGAATATACCTTAATTCTGTGCAAACACACACTCAGCTGTTCTGCTTCTCAGCACTCCATCTGCAGAGAAGGAGATGACAACACTTTCCCACCTCAGAGATCCTCGTAGTGGAGGCTGTCGTGATTTCAACAGATGGTGCCTTTGAATTTAGGGGAGGAAATCAGCTGGTAATCTGGATTTAGAGAGCTACATACACTTCATTTCATGCATCACATTGGGACAAACCTCCTGGAGTCTGTTCCTCAGGCTGGGAGCTTGCCCAGAGGAGGGTTGTGTAGGTATTTCATTTCCTACAGTGGCTATTTCAATTTTAGCCCCTTTTCTGAGCAGGGACAAATGTCTTAATTTTGCAAATAATCTTGTGTCTAAGGCAAGACAATTTAGATGGATGAATTTTGGCTGATATTTAAGAACTGTAATAAATAATCTCCTCCTCACCCACGCCTCTCCTAGATATCTACATACCTTTGTGCATATATTAAAACAAACCCTAATAAAGAAATAATCCAAAATGGCACATGTTAAAAAAAAAGAGAATAACACCAAAATGTAGGTTATTGAAATATGAGTGCAATATAGAAAAGATAGCAGTGCTGATATTAATGACCTGTCTCCTGGTACACTTAAAAAGTCTCTCATGTATTTTATTTTATTTTTTATTAGAAAGTGTATCATTAGCTCTAAAGATCTTACTGGGAAGGGCGAAGAGAAAGATCTAACTTTTTAAAAGCCAAATTCATCTAGATTTTTTTCTTACTTAAAAAAAAAGATTTTTTTCATAAATATTTTTCCCCTCTGGCTGGAATATTAGGACAGTATATTAAATTCCTGCCCCCAATTCCACAAAAGGAAGACCCAACTACATTTACATAATAATGTCCCTACTGTGCTTTTGACAGATGGGTTTCATCGACACAGACATACTGTTAGGGGCCTAGCAATAGATTAAAAAAACAACAACAATAGATTGTAACATAATAAAAGTATATTGTATTGTACATCATAACTTTTGGCCAAGGCTAAATATCCAGTTGGTGTATGAAAGTCGTATTCCATTAGACAAAATAGATGTCATGCAGCAAAGCATTAAAGATGAGTTGACTGAGCCATTTGTTTTTATTTATATTACATTATATTTTCTTTGATTCTATTCATGCAGTAAGTTAAAAAAAAAAAAAAATAGATCCTCTACTCCCCTTTTCTAACTTACATTACCATGATCTTTTTGACAGTGAATGCCTCTGTGTGAGGCTGCCCATGGTGCGGGGTGCTGCACAAAGCCACAGGATCCACTAGCTGAAGGACCAGCACTCCTGTGTGGATACACCTGAGCAGCCTGAATGCTCCTACGTGGTTAGCAATCCAGACACAGCATAACAAAGCTCACAAAGCTCTAGCCTTTTCATATAGTTTCAGAGTCCATGCTGAAAGTCAGTTGCTGAGCTGCCATGAGATCCCTGCTGCCCCCACTCCTTCTGACTGCCCTAAAGCTGAAAGAATAAACTGATTTGTAGCGTACAGACTCATGCGGGTGTTTTCCAGGTGAATTTATTGGGGTGGGATGTGTACTGCTACACCAGGGGTCCTGTCCACTGCAGTGCTCACGGTGGGTCAAATTACAGGTGTGTTGTGTGCGCTATTCCCTCCTTACAGCATCTCTGCAACTGCCCTAGTCCTCAGGAGATTCTCCCAAAGCCTCTGAAGAGAAAAGAGAGCAGCATGTGTCTTATTTTTATTGTCGGATCTTTCCCCTTTCCTCCCCCCTCCAATCTCCCGCAAATTTGTGCCTTTCTTAGTAATGGCTTTGTGCAGCTTCACGATAAAAGTCATCCACCAAAGAGACAGAGCAGTTTTCTCTGCATGTCTCCCTGAAAGGTACTCTTGGTTGTGAGAGCTTCACAGCCTCTCTTTAATGTCAAGTTATATGGTTTTGGGGGCTTTTCCAATTCCATCAATCCCCCTGACGACACAGACACTTTGAGTGGAGTGGTGAGAACAGAACTGATAAACTGCAGCCTCCTCCAGTACTGGACTCTCTCCAAGGAGACAATAATGCTCTCCCCAAGAAGCAGTTTTTGCTCCCTATAAAAACATTTTCCCACCAGGAGGTGGTAGCCAAGATGCACATGGGGAGGGAGTGCCATCAGGCATCAAATGAGGCTAACCTCACCGGTGACACCATCCTTCCCTCAGCAGCTAGGGTGGAAACAATGGAGCTGTTCCTCACTTTGTCATGACTACACACAGCCAGAACCTGCCTTGGAGAAGCTTTTGTGGTGCCCAGAGTAGCCCAAGAACAGAGAACTGTTCTGGAGATCACTAAGAGAAGCCAATCACTAGACAGGAAGGACAAAGAGAAGGAAATGTAACCTCTACAGATTTGGGAATTAACAAGTCTGTCATTATAGGCTTGTGTGCTATGTGCCTACTCAGGCTACAGATAGAGATGGCACAGGTAAAGGGAGTTCTCATGGAAAGGAGCTCACAATCTGGGGGAATGGACTTATGCTAGAAGAAAGGAAATTTATTTTGCTTCTCTACATGAAGAAGGCTGAGATAGACTCAGTCCACTGTACTGTTTACACTTTGCATCTGCAGAAGAGCAAGAAAATTAATTCCAGACAATCTGTAAACACACTAAATATATTGCTTTTATTCCACTGTCAATGAACTCCAGAAGTGAGCCCTGGAGAGTAAGAAGTTACTTGGACAGGCAGGTGCTCCTCTTTCCTCTTTTGTTCCTGACAGTCAGAGAGACTGTAGGTACCTGTCCACCAAAACAATTCCTTCCTATGGATATGCACTACACAAAGAGGTAAAAGTAGCAGGTTTTATTTTCTTTTCCTTACCTTGTGCTGTAAAGTATAGGGGTTCACACAACATTTTGGCTCTTTCCAGACTCTATGCTCTCATAACACCAGGATCATGTCAGAACAACCATAACTTGATTTACTTCCCATCCTGGAAAGTTACTTTTTTTCTGACATCACATTGCTGAACTTGATTTCTAAACTTAAAAACTATATATAGAGAAATCCATGTTTTGCAGTTGGTTAACATAGCACTAATCCAAACTACTCTTTATTTGTAAGTACATTACATATACCAGAAGGAAGATTTTTGTTCATTTTTATTTCTTAATCACATTCTGAAGAGGTCATATGTGAAACACAGCTGCAAGAAAATTTATTTTTCTTTGTTTTTGTTTTTTTTTTTCAGTCTTCCTCCTCATTTCTTATCTATCTGCTTTTAATTTTCTGTTTAAGGCATATCTCCAACTTGTAAATAAATATGTATCTTCTAGTTCAGGTCAAGTTTTAGTCTCCAGTTAATGAGGAAAATGCATTAGACATCAATGCTCTCTTCTAGGGTTGTTGGTAAAGTAAACTCTAATTATATTCTGGTCTCTGCACTTCCATGAGATATTTAGAATTTGTTTATACACAGAGTCTTGACTGAAGGTAAACTGACACATAATGTTTGCATTTTGAAAACCTACATCTACCTTCAGTGACTGAAGAATATTTTTGTGATCTAGCACCGGTCTGCACAGGGATGCAGGTGGGGAAGAAGAGGGAGGAAGCCATTTTTGCGATGTGCTCAATTTTACTAGGGAAAACTCTGACCAGACATTTGAGATTAGTAGAAAACTTCCACATAAATCCATGTCCATAGAACCAGGACACTGGGATAAGCACCAGTGAAGAATCCAGCATTCTGATTAATGTGAGGTTTAAACTGGCAAGGAAGTCTCTGGTGAAGATAAGTATAGTTCTTTCCAACAAGGGATGGGAAGAAATGCATCAAGGTCTAGGAAGTACTCTCTGTTGCCCCAGGACAAAAAACAGATTTTGTTTCTGTACCTAAAATCTGATATGCAGTGGGTAAAAAGAGAGGCATCCATGCAGATAAGATCCTCTGATGCTGCTGCAGGGCTAACTCAATTGCTTTCCTCCTGTGTTTGCTAAAATTGGTGCCTCCTGTGCAAAAGCCATGATAAACAAATAGTATCATTCCAAATGTACTGTCATCATCATCACAGGCCTCCTCCTGACCACTACAAGATGAAGACCTGACCTTAAAAATGGCACCCCTGGCTCGGACCAAATGTGACCACTTTTGTCTGTGCCATCTGTCTATTCATCTTGGTGACAGGCAGCCCTGGCTCTGCTCTCTGCCCAACCACTATGAATAGGCAAGTGACTGTAAATGAGCTTCACTTAAATGGAAAGAGTTGATACCAGCCTCGGGAAAGTATTTCACACATCACAGTAGGAAAGGGCCGTTGCTTTTGTTCAGATTTGGGGTTTATTTCACTCTGGTTTGTAAGGAAGGAAATTCTGTTCCTTGGGGGTAATGCAGATGTTTGTATGGGTAGTTAGTTAAGGAACAATAGAATAGTTTCAGGGATGTGCTCCAAGCAGAAGGGGCATCTTTGGGCAAGAACTGAAGAGACCAGTGAGAGAAGCAAATGAGTGGATTTTTTTTTTTTTCCTGAGGTAGATACTCAGAAGTAAGACCATAGGGAAGGTAATAAGTCTCTGGAAGGCATTTGGGATTTCATTTGAAAATCATATGATTAAACTGTGTTCCTCACACAGCTCTTTTTTTTTTGACTCACAAAACAATTTTACCTCCTAGGAATTAATGAAAATTTAGAGAGTAGAAATCACAGTCAGAGAGGAAATAAAAAGCAGTGATCAAGATGCAAAAAGAACTGAATTAATGTTTCTGTTCTGCCATAAAGAGTCTTTTATAAATCGGGACAAAATAATCTTTCTACACCAAAGTTTCACAGGTGAAATAGGCAAAAAACCCCACTTATTTACGTTTCCAAAACTTGGAAAGGGCACACAAAGGTGAATAATCTAACACAGGGACATAGTTTTCTAGTGATGTCATTGTCTTTTTATGCTGGGTCACTTTAGTAATAGGGTGTGCTCTTCAGGCCACAGATTTTGCCATAAGCTAACACTTGTTTATATTTCACAGTATCACAGAAGTTTTGGGGTTGGAAGGGACCTCTGTAAAACACACAGTCTAACTACTGGTCAAGGCAGGGCCGCCTGGAATAGCTGACACAAGAACACATCCAGGTGAGGTTTGAATATCTCCAGAGAGGGAAACTCTACAACTTCCCTGAGCAGCTGTTCCAGTGCTCTGCTACCCTCAAGGCAAAGAAAGTTTTCCCCATACTGAGGTGAAATTTTTGTGCTTTAGTTTATAACCACTGCTCCTCATCCTGTCACTGGGCACCACTGAAAATAATCTGGCATCATCCACTGACCTTTGCCTCTGAGATACTTATATGCATTAATAAGATCCCATCCCAGTGTTCTCTGCTCCAGATTAAACCAGCCCAGCTCTCACACCTTTTCTCATAAGAGAGAGGATCTAGATTCCTTATGCTCCAGATCTTTATGCATCTGCTGGACCCTCTGAAGAAGCTCCTAGTGCGAGGAACCCAGAACTTCATGCAACATTTCTTCCAGGACTGCAGATGGGCATGGTGCATTCCTTGACAATATAATATCATACTGATTATGTACATCTCTTTTGCTCTTGATACACAGAGCACTGCTTTATCTGATGGAGGACAGATGAGAAAATAGGACAGGTCTTAGGATGTGAATGGAATATTTTGGGATGGGTATGAGGAAACCAGGGGAAAACCACAAGTGGAATAGGAATGAGGGAGGAGAGAAGGCAGGATTACAGAGAGTAGACTGGAGGAGTGATGAAGTGAACTCCTGGGTGGGAGTGAGGAGGGTGGCTCAGACAGCAGTGTCATTGTATGCTTGACTGCTTCTCCAGATGGAGACTTTTGAAGCCAGGCGTAAATGACATTTTGCCCATAAGTGGTGTGCCAGTGACTGAGGTATATATTAAGCCAGGACCTTTAATTACTCACTTACACAAGCACTTAAATTCACTGACAACAGTTTCAAAGTCATTGATAGTGTTTAACAGTAGTAAGATTATCAGCTTTTTGTTTTGCCTCTAAGCATCATTCATGTAGGGGACAAAGCCATAGGAATTGGTACAAAAATGTTGGCATTTTGTTTTCAGTGTGATTATTGTGATTACAGGCTATTACCACTTCTGGACAGTTCAGATGAGATGGACATCCATTGGACACCAGTATGGGAAAAAACAGACTGTCCTGAAGAACTGGTCATATAAATGGGCAGGTCAGAGGAAGAAAAATAAATAACATAATGGTTTGGGTTGAAAGGGATCTTGAGTTATCTAGTTCCAATCTGCCTGCCACGGGCAGGGATGCATTCCACAAATGCAAACAAGATATTTGTTCCAGGAGCCACAGCAAAAGAAAAAAAAAAAATCCCCTGATTACTATAGTTCCCTTTAATCTACATCCATAGACTTGTAGATCAATATGCAACATGACTGTCTAGTGTACTAGGAACCAAAAGAGATGGCATCATATGATGAAGACATCCTTGACTGTATTGTGTATCTCTGCTCGGACAGTTGGTCAGATTATTCAGGAAAGATTACTCAGGAAAGTACTCACTGTTTTTTGCCCAGATCCTACCATGAGGTCTTTCTACCACAACACAGTCAAGGAATCTTTCTTGTAGCAGTAATGCGGTGGAACAGACCTGGCTAATATGTACAGAGGAGAGTAAAAATACCCATGAGAGTGTTTAATATCTCAACCTACCTCTGTGTTGGCCTGAGAGTCTCCATGTGGTGACTGGATCTAGAGGTCTGGCATTATGCATAATATTCCCAGAGAACATTTGTGTGCCTCTACTGCCCATTTGAGACTTTGGAACTGTGTAGGCAGGAAGATATATGTTTTAATGCATAAATTTAATGCTGTGTATCAATAAAAGCACAGGCCACAAGGGTGGTACATCCAAGCCTAGAATTCAGATAGAAAAGGAAACGTCACCTTAGCAAGGAACTGAGATCTTGCTGCAAGCAAGTGTACAGCACTTTAGCATGGCACATTACCTAGATTTAGGTGGCAGCTTGTCACTGTGGGACCTTGTGCTGCCTCTCTGTTGTGACTAATGAGCCTGTATAGCCAAGTGGGCTCCTTGCACAGCTACCAGAGAGGAAAGGGAAAGGTGATCTTAGAGTTTTTATGGAGTTTAATAAAGCCCTCGAGCACACAGCCCCTCTCTTTCCTTCTGTTGCTGTTCCAGATTCCTTTTTTGCCTTATAAAGCAGTGAAAAGGACTGCAAAGAGAGGAAAGTCATTATTGTTTCTGGGTTGCACATATGAAATAATGGTGAAAATTGGACAGATTGCCCCAGATTTGAGCAAGCATGGAAATCTCATGGCTTTGGCAGAGGCGGCAGTGGGTGAAGTCTGCTCTTGGTATGCACAACCCAAACAAGTTGAAGGACCAGCTTCCCCCTGCATGACTACACTTCTGATGTCTCCACCGAAGAAGGAAGGGATTAAAATCAAAGCTGGTCTCTAAGATTGCATGTACTCGGCCCAGGGATCATCTTTGTAGTTGGGGGTTAGACTTTGAGACTCTGATTCAAAGAAGTTTGAAAACACCCATTTTACTAAGGGAGATGCTCAGTTCAGATGGATTTTTGGTAGTATTGTAGAAATTTGCTGCCAAACCCTTTTTTGTTCTTTCTGCCTGTATAAAAAATTACTCTGAATGCAATAAGAACAAGGTGTTCTAATTAAATAGATTTGTTTACATCTTGTAGCATGAAAAACTAATTCAGTCTGATATACTGTAGACTCTTGCACTATCTCTCTCCCATTTCATGTAAAATTACCCGTTTTAAGTAGTACTTTATTTAAGAATATTTAAAAAGTGGACTTGATTAAACAAAAACTGATTTAAGTTCCAAAGTGTTTATTTATAAAACAAAGATTTCATATCAGACTGCAAGAAGATGGGAGGGGTAGAGCAGAACCTCTGCTGTATCTCTGTTTTTATTATATTGCAAAGGTCCCTACCTTCGCTAGTCACAAGAACTCATAGCCTGTGGCTAGAACACATTTTTATTAAGTGAAGGTTAAAGTAAGGGCCCAAACAGATCCACTGTAATATGATTACAAACATAATATCCTGACCAAGACCTATGCCACAGTATCAGCTCCAGATCAGAAGCAAAGGCAAAAGCTTCCTGACTGCAACAGTGTTCTTACCAGCATAAAGAATTCTACATGTTCTCCACCCAGGCAGAACTGGATCACCCTTAAAGGTGCCACCACATGAATTATGTGGAAGATAAAAAACTGTAGTTATCAAAGGGTCCAGCTGCAAAACAAGAACAAATCTTGGCAACTCACAGGACAGGCCTGCCCATCAAGTAATTTTTTTAGGTCTATACAGTAAGGCTGGATGAAACTCACCTGGATGAAACTGTTGTAGGGAAGAATAGTATCCCAATTAATTTTATTTCTCAGGTAGTCAAAATGAGGTAAACAGGACATTTTACTGCCACTTAGACAAAATTCACTTCAGGGACAGGGAGCTGAGAGAAGACCCCAGACATCCAATCCACCCTTGAAACAGAAAGACAGCAATGTCTGCATGCAGTGCCTATCTAACCACAGTTCTTATGTTATGTTTCCATCCATGTGGGCTGTAAGTGCTGAAATAATGGCTTGTTTGAGAAGCAGGACAAGTACCAGATTGGCCAGTATTCTTTAAGATAAATTCCCCCTGGCAAAAGATAAGAAGAGGACCATTTCCTGAGACCACCAAGTGCCATAGTAGCAAGATAAGGAAACTCAGAACCCTGAACAAGTAATTGCTGCACTATCCGTTCATTCCTGGTACTGAAGATGACCCCTGTAGACAACTGTGCTCATCCTGAAACAGCGCTTGGGAGCTGGTGGCTGAGGGAGCCTTGGTCAGCTCTTGGCCACAGGAAGAGGAGTGTCTCAGCGTGTAATCCCAGCTGACAAAGGTGAAGTTCTTAAGACATCAAAGCCACTTTTAATATAGTAAGTTCATTAATATGCATCAAAGGCAAAGATTTGCAACATCTCTTTTTTGTTAAATCCTTTTGCCTAAATGAAACAAAATTGTGCTAACTTGCAAAGCTCTTTTTTTGAGGGGTAAGCAAATTGTTTTTCAAGTTCTCACTCTGATCCAGCCCTCTGGTGCTAGAGTTGCAGGAGATGTGGGGATGCTAAGTGACTTGGGTTTGTGCCTCTCAGGCAGCTGAAGCCGTAAGGAGACTGTGAGCCGGGCAGGAGCTGGGTGCTTAGCCCCTGAACCCCTGCCTGCTGCATGGCTCCTGCTTTCATCAATTTCCTGTCTGTACACAGAAAGCTAAAGTGACAAAAACCTTCTAGGGTGGAGGATAAAGGGAACAGCCAGGAAAAATCACAACCATCTCTCCAGAATCAAGAGAGAAATACAAGAAAGAAAAGAAAAGCCTCAACATTTTCACTGATTTGAAATTTCCACAGGAACATCGTTTGATTGGAGAGGGAATGTTCTACCCGGAAATTGCTCCAGTGGGCCAGGAAAGAAGGTGAATTATGCAAGATTCTCCCAGGCTGCTGATGGTCTTATTGAAATGTGCCCATCACCTTTCAGGAAAATGATCACTACTTTCTAAGAGACACTTTGCACCTTCTGAGGGTTTTGCCTTAAATTTGGTGTAACTGGGAGATAAGGCACACAGGGGGTAAGAGCTTGAGGGAAGAGTAACTTTCACCTTTCTGGAGCTTACAGCATGATAAAAAACATTCCTCCGTGCTTTTGAATTAATTCCTCAAAAGTTCCAATGCCTGCACACCCATTTGTTTCCTCATTGTTTTTATTAAACAAGAAAGGCGAGCTTTATTACTGCGCAAATGAAAGCATCACCAGAAGATAGATACTTCCCAGATTCTTATTAATCTCTAAGACTTATGAGGCTGCCTAAGTTCCACAGAAATTAACATACTCTACAGCTTTCTTCCAGCAAGTCACTGAGTCCTTGCTGCCCTGTATGTGGAGTAAAGGGAAGCCAAAAAAGAAAAAGCAAAGAGAATAAAACTGTATTATTAGGAGTTTGTTCCAAGTCAAAATGTGCATGTGCATGCATGTCTTTGTCTATAGATGTAGGGCAAGGCTCCGTGCTATGGAACATCATCTCCAGCACTATTATAGTAATTTACTATAGACTGTGGCTGTACAGACTGAACTGTGTGCCACAAAGTAGAGGTCATAATCATAATTAAAATCCAATTGGATTTGCAATTCAAAATAATTTAAGACTAATCTCCAAAACTGTTACTATGCAAATTAATATGGTGGGGCATTGAATTTATTCTTTTTCCCCAGTTTCCTCTGTAAGATTACCTGTGCCTAACTGCAGGCACACTTAATGCCTGTGTGGTAGCAACATTTAATATCCCTAGCAGAGACTAAGGTCCCATAGAAGTATCTATTATACACAAGACAGACCCAACTCTGAACATAACAGTCAAGGAAGAGCACAAAGGAGTAGCAGATAGGTGAAATGACTTAATCGTCTAGATCGGTGCCTGAATACACAATTGAATACCCAAACCAGGACAGTCTATGTCTAATGTGTCAAAAAACAGAGTGAGAGGTAACGAGAGAGCAGTACAAAGAGTACAGAAAGCCTTGTTCTAGGTCAGGAATAACACACATGAAATTAGGGCAGAAGAGGCTTACAGCACTGGCAATACTTTGTATGTTCTGCTCTTTTGTAGTGGCAAATTGAATGTTTTGTATTTTTTTGTTTCTTGTGGTGCAGGGTTCCATTCAGCTGTATAAGGATGTGCAGTTCTGGGAAGGTTTTTCTAGCTTTTTTTTTTTTTTCTATCTGCAGTCATTTTTTTTTTTTTTTAATTCTTGCCTTGTGAGTGGCTAAAATAGTTTTTCTGAGAGGAGACTGAAGTGTATGATCCTCTTGATGTTGACGTGACTTGTGCTGCCCAGTTACTATGTTCTTTTTGATACTTCAATTTCCATAAGAAGGAAAACAAGTCAATATTGGTTAGTCAGTGAGGGTAAAACAGAGAATGGGTGTGCTGGTTTTGGCTGGTGTAAAGTGAATTTTCTTCACAGTGTCTGGTGGGGGGGCTATGCTTTGTATTTGTGCTGAACACGGGGCTGATAACACAGAGGTGTTTTGTTATTGCTGAGCAGGGCTTGCACAAAGCCAAGGCCTTTTCTGCTTTTTACACTGCCAGGCTGGGGAGGATGAGAGTGCTTGGGAGGCTGAGAGGACACACAGCCAGGACAGGTGACCTCAACTGACCAAAGGGATATTCCAGACCATGTGACATCATGTTCAGTATGTAAAGTGGGGAGAAGGAGGAAGAGACAAGATAATTTGGGGTTTCCCAAGTCACAGTTGAGCACAGTGGGATCCTGCTCACGTGGAGGTGGCTGAACACCTGCCTGACAATGGATAGCAGTGAATTAATTCTTGGTTTGCTTTGCTTGTGTGCATGGCTTTTTGCTTTCCTTATTAAATGTCTTTATCTCAACCCATGAGTTTGCAGCTTTTACTCTTCCAGTCCTTTCCCCAGTCCTGCTGGTGTGGGTGTGAGTGAGTGGCTGTGTGGGGCTTGGTGGTCACAGCTGATGCACACAAAGCTCAGCTGCCCTCTACTTGCCCCAGGATGTAGACAGTTACAAAGATGAGATGAACTACAATGACTTAGAATCATCTAACCTACATATTCAGGGCTAAACTGATCTCTTCCAGCTGAAAATCTTAATCCTTGGTAGCTAATTTAAACTTCTTCTCAAAGAAACAAAACACAATTGTTTGATTGTATGTTGTTTTGCATTTCTCTTTGGGGGTTGGTTTCTTTGGGGGGAAAATTGTTTTTTTGGGTTTTTTTCCTTTCCTCCCCTTCCTCTCTGCTCTCTTTGATTTTGCTCTGCTGAGGCTAGCATTTGCAGTGTTCTTTCTTTAACAAAAAATTCCAATGTATACGCATTGTGTTCCTCATTTATGCTTCCCCACTACCCAATTAATGTCACACTAAATTATATACCTGCAACAGATTTAATTCCAGACCACTGAGCTGTCGCTTTTTAACCCTCTGCGTGTATCTCTACAATATTTATGAGAAAGCTGTAGTTACTTTAACAAGTAATGAGAGATTTCAATACGTATTTATCAATTCAATTTGTTATAAGAAAGAATATATTCCTCCATTGAAATATGTGGGATGATTCCAAATACATACAGAAGGATTTTGATATCTATTCAGTTCTCAAGGATTTAGAGTAGTTTTCCAAATCCCTATTATGCTGCTATGGAATGAAAATGGATGGATCTACGGCTAGAGTTAAGCAGAGATCTGGGCTCATTTCCAAGATCCATTGAACTCCTCACAGATGACCTTGAACAAAGCACTTGAGATTTGGTCCAGAGTGTTTATTTCAGTGTCCAAATGGGGCTTTGAATGAACTTAAAACCTTAAATTCCAGGAAGCTGTTTTCAAGGGATTGTCTAATCTTGGAGCCTCACAAATCTCACTGCAGATTTCCATGATGCCTGACCTCAGAAAGAACAGGACAATCATGAATTGCCTGGCCTGAGGCATTATAGTCAGTTAGGCCCATCACATACATGGATTGCCTTGAAAAATTTCTAAACATGAAATGCCTCCCACCACTCTGTTGTTCAAGGCACAACTTAAAAAGAATTTATTGGTCCATAACAAGGGAAAACAAAAATGACCCCCAAAAAGTCCAGCAATATCAGGTCCTCAGCTGACTGCTGCAGACTAATTTATGCCTGTATTTTCTGTAGAGATATGGTAGTGGCAGTTAAGTGAATAATTGTAATGAAATTCAGAGGGTTCATCATCATTCTGCTTTTAGGAACAGGAGCTGTGAATGTCTCATCCTCTCAGTTTTGGTGTATTGGAATAAGACCTTTCATCTCTTTCCCTGTAGTACCAAACCATTGTATAGGCAGTGTGATGAAGGCAGGTTTAATCTAGATATTGGCAAGAAATTATTTACTGTGAGGATAGTGAGGCCCTGGCACAGATTGCCTAGAGCAGCTGTGGAAAACCCTGGAAACATTCAAAGCCAGGCTGATGGGGCCTTGAGTAACCTGGTCAGGTGGAAGGTGCCCCTACCCTTGTCAGGGGTTGGAACAAGGTGGTCTTTACAACCCAAGTAATTAAATGAATGAGAAGCCTGGTCCCAATGCAAGGAGGGAGCCATTTTTACAATGAAGATGTATCCTTAAAAACATCCACAGGTGGTAGGTGACTACTCTTGAACAGTTCCCACAGAGCCTCTGACATGAGAACTGGGAGCTCTCCCTGCTCAACAGCCAGCATAGAATCAATGAAATTGATTTTTGGCCATTATGATGTGAAAGTGAGTACTCTGAATATTGCTTTTAAAGTTTATAGCTACATCTCTAAAGATATTGCTATATGATGATTTCAAAAAGAAGTAGGAGGTTAAATACCTTTCTGATTTGGCCTTCTCTGTCTCACTTTCTTTCATGTAAAATTGAAATAAATGTACTCACTATCTTCCATAGCTGTTGAAATGGAAAATATATGTCACTTTGAAGAAATTAAATCATTTGAATTCTATGATGCCATTTCTGAGAAAAAACAAAAAAGAAAACAGAACAGATTATATAAATAAACACTGTTTTCTGTAAGGAAGCAGAAATAACCTCTAATTAGGTAAGAATGAACATTTCAATTTTTGTACAAGTTTTGAATATTTAAGACATTTCTGTCCTATCCTGTCCCTGTGGATGTTCTGCTTTCAGAAAATTTTTAGTATTGATGTGGTACAGTGTTTCAACTTCACCAGACTTACCTGAAGCTGGTAGTCAAAACTTTGTATCTCCTTTATTTAACAAGAAAAAAAAATTGTCTCCTATATTTCATAAAAAAAACCAAAAAACAAAAAAGAGCAAACAAAACCACCCAACTGCAAAAAAAAACCCCAAATCTTACAACAACTGCAAAAATTAAGCACAAAACCCCCCAAAATTCCAAAGCTTGAGTAAACACTTTCAACAAGGTAAAGTCTACACATGCAACTGCATAGAGCTGGTACTCATTCCTCATGCCAGAGCAGCCATAGCAGATGTGATTCAGATCCTATTGTTCAAGCTTAACAAGGCTTTTGAGAGCTGGCATGAAGCTGTGGTGGTTAGGTTACTCAAATCCTCAGTCAGTGGCCAGTACTGCTAGCCAGATGGAAAAAATAAACCACTTCTGCAGCTATCTATTAACAGAATCACAGAATCAGGGAATAACCTGAGGTGGAATGGAAAAGGATCACAGAGTCCAACTCCTGGCCCTGCACAAGAATCCCAAGAATCCTAGACCCAAGAATCTCAGCTTGTGCCTGAGGGCATTGTCCAAAGACTTCTTGAACTCTGTCAGGCTTGGTGCTTCGACCTCTGCCCTGGGGAGCCTGTTCTAGTGCCCAACCACCCTCTGTGAGAAGAACCTGCTCCTGATATCCAGCTAAAACCTCCCCGACACACTTAGCTTGATGACAGAGCAATCCATCTTTTGAAGTTTAGATTGGTATTTAATGGCCATTCAGAATGAAGAAGCAAATCTCTGTGTACATGAAACTGCGTTTTTTTCCTTCAGAAGCAGAGTTTCTGATTTTCTTTTTTTTTTTTTTCACAATTTCTGCAATTCATTGAAGGAGAAAGCAGTGTGGTCATCTACTCTTTCCAACTAAGGGCAGATGAAAGCTCAAAGAAAGCTTGAAAATGGTTCAAAGGTCTTGTAGTTTTCAATTAATTTATCTTAATTAGAAATCTAAAAGTTAGTGGTGTGATTAGGCTCATGGATTAAGACATCTAATTTTAGATGTCCGCATTGCAAGATAAATGGCCAGGTACCCATTAAAGAGAGTAGAGGTCTAGTCAATACAATTAGTGGTTTAGAAAGAGATGAAGCAAATGTCTATATCTGGTCATCCAATAGCTCTCCAAGCTTAGACACCTAGCTCATAAGCAAACACCTAAATTTAGATATATAGTGGCTCGAGTCAGTTTCCTGAAAATAGAAGTCTATTACAAGGACAAGTCTTGAAGTGTCCTTGCATTTTGGAGACACCAACACAGAGCTGGCCTACATGTAGCAGGACTTTAGGGAGATGTCTGGAACCACCTGCCACTGGCACCCAGATGTGGTGCTCCTCCCACCTGCTTATGGTCTACTGGAAAGATCCCCCAGCACTGAGCTTAACCTGGGACTTTCAGCTGTTCATGTAAAAAGTGGTAACACTCAAAGTGCTCCAGGCCGAGACAGCTAAAAGGGCTGGCAGATACCACATATTATCAAAAGGATGCTGCTCCCAGAAAATACAGGTTGATCAGAGTGGGCTGGGCCTAAATTTAACAGATTGCATAGAGCTCCAGTTGTTAAGGTCATCATGTGGATCTTGTTTTCATAGTCAGTGGAAAGGAATACAGAGAGGCGATTATCTCATTCTAAGGTAAAGGTCAAAGGCAATTGTCCTCCAGATTTCACTCCGCTGATGCTAAAGAGAAACTAGCATGGCTTGTCTTTGGTTCCAGTTTGGGAGACAGAGCTGGTAAAAATGCAGGTTGCACAGGAGTCCATGTAGCATCCTAAGCAGCCAGGACCCATCATCCTTCTAACAAAATATTCAGATATACCATATGCATTTATACTGTCACTATATGCCTTTCAAACTCTATTACCAACAACTGAGTGAAGAGACTGACACACGATGTGTATTACAAACATCTATATTGGGATGGAAACCCTGGCAACAGTACCCATCAGTATAAAACAAACCACCACATCTTGCAGTCCTGAATAAGATCCAGTGCAGAGATAGCATGTGACAAATTTGCAGACAGCTTGTTTATGACCAACAGGTCATTTTTTTCTGTTTGTTTTACAAGCTAATGTGGTTATACTGCGTGGAGCTTTTCTCCCAGAATGATGCCAAAGCATTTCATAAATTGAAAAGATGCAAAGGAGCTGGGGGCAGAAGGAGGAGGAGGAGGAAGAAAAAAAAGTTTCACTTCTGCTGGGAAAATAAAGCATTATTTTCCAGGTGAGCAGTCTGGCAGTTAAAATTGTTTAAAGGACATTGGCAGCAGATATTATCTCTGAGCAACTTCAAAAGGTTAGTTCTTCTGAGATGTAAGGTTGGATCTTTTAGTTATATGATGTGGCACAGACTGGAGGGGTAGGGCCAGAGGCATTTGCTGGGTTTGATTTCCCCTTTGATTTTGCCCTAAGCAAAAGGTCTGATTCTCATTGCACCTTTGAACAAGTTCAGCTAGTGAAAGAGAGTCCCAGCAAACCTTTCATGCTTACTGCTAAAGCCATATGCAGAGGGAATCATATGCCTCATGCTATTGACCAGATGTTATTTCTCATTTATATGTAGTGTACAATGCATTACAGTTTATGTTTCACTATGCAAACTCCCATCTTCAGGCTGAAAATCTCTGTATAAGTCCTACTTCTTCATACTAGCTAGACTCTCTTTCCTAGGGTTGTGGCTGGGCATGTTTCAGTCCATGTTATAGTTAACTAAATTTCACCTGCCTTTTTACTGCTTTTTACAAGTACTAAGCTTAATGATTGCTTGAAATTGACAGACTCCCTTTTTCTTTTTGGTCTGAGTGTTTTGTTCACTGCATCGAGAGCTCTTACATCTGCTCTCAAAACAGAGACAATCGCTGAGTTCATTAAAGCCAGATACTGTGTTAGGCATGGTCTTTCACGTCCAATAAATGAAGCAGGAAGACCTCTTCCTGCAACAAAAATAACAAGGGATTAGCAATCTAGCATCCCAAGAGATGGACCCATGACAGGCAAAAGGGGTTAGCTGTCTGGTTCAGAGCGAGGTTCTTCAAACCCAGGATTAAAGGGTTATGTGTGCAGCCCATGTGGTGGCAGGCTGGGCAAAACCAAACTGGATCCAGAGCAAAATCAAAACCTCAGTCTAAAGTTTACTGGAGATGGAAGCAGGGATTTAGAAAGAAAGTAAATACTGCAGATAGATTTGCTGCCTGTATGAAAATGAGGCAACTTCCTCTATATACTGTGTACAAAGCTTCTTGTAGGACAGCTGCATTCTGCCACAGTGTTTTCATCCTATCATATGTGAGCACCTCGCCCAGAAGACAGAGGCCAGTAAACTTCTGGCTACATCCACTCTCTTGTGATTGACAATTCCCTGTCAGCCGTTGCAGAAACAGGAACAGATCTGATAGAAGGAAAGCTCTTCTGCTTCCAGGGAAGACTGTATAGTGTCCAAATTAAAATAAATATTACCCAAACGTGGCATTGATATCAAATTGATGCTGCAGCCTCATTCCTGGGCTCCAGCCCAGAGCCTGAAGTTTAGCTCAGCCTGACAGTCCCCTCCCTTCATGGGCAGCTTTGGTCACCCACCTGACAGCTCCTCCTGCTTTGTCCTGGGTGTACCCAGCCTCCCACCACACACACCCTCCAAAAAAGCACCAGCTCTCCTCTCTGATCTGCTCCCACCTCTGCTGCAGTGGGAAATGTTATTGCCCTGGTGACATTTCCTTGCGCAGGCTGACATTTCCCTTTGGAAGAAGCTACTCACTTTACAGTCCCTTTATTTATTGTTGTTTTGGCTTGTGGGCCACTATAGAGGTTATTTTAACATAGCTGTAATTAAGGATCTATGATGATAAAGTCCCTTATGAAGGGGTCTGTTATTTTTATTCTACTGTAAAAATTACATACAACCAAAGGGATTGTGAAAACCATAAATACGGACATGGTTGTGATTCAGAACAGAGCAACAATGGTGTAAATCACAATAAAAAGCACTGTACTTAGGAGAGTCATACTGCTGTAAATTAGAAATAACTTTTTAAAGTATTAAGCATTCTAAATGTATAAATATCTAAATACTGTGATAGAAAAGTACTGTCTTTATTTTCTTTTAAAGGTGGATACAGAAGCTCTAGGGCTCTAGGGTTGCATTCCAAAACACCTGGTAAAGGAACTGAAAAAAAAATTAAGATAATAATTTGTGGTTTTGATTAATGCAATAAGTAAGATTGGTAAAAGTGTTAGAATATCAACTATTTTTGGTTTTGCGCTTCAAGGTTGAAATAGAAAACTACAGAGTTGGAAAGAAGGAAAATGAAAATAATATGAAACTATTTTCATATTTTTTTCTCTCAAATATGAGTAAACAAAATGAAAATTACCACAAATGGATCACTGAAGAAAATATTCAAATAAAATGTTAAACTTTTCATTTTATTTGAAGATGCAGCAGGAAGGAGAGGATAAATCTTTCAAGGGAATAACAGAAATGATATTTTGGAAATTGAAAGCTATAATGTTTCATTCTAAAATATGCCAAAATGTGGTATCATAACAAAATTGAAAATTGACACAAAAACTTTATTTTTATTCAGATGACTTTTTTTTTTTTTTAATAAAGCCAAAGTAAAATAAAACAAACACATTTAAAAGTAACAAGTAATAGGACAAGTTGAGTCAGGGGAGGTTTAGATTGGATATTAGGGAAATAATTCTTCATTAAAAGGGTTGACAAGCTTGGGAACAGTATGCCCAGGGTTGATCCAGTTGTGGGACTTAGGGACATGTGAGCTTGGCAGTGCTGGGTCTGCCCTTGGACATGATGATTTTAAAATTTGTTTCCAACTTAAATGATGTGGTGATCCTGTAAAAGATTTTTTTATTGTGTCTTAGAAAACCCTTCTAAATCCAGATTATTTAGTAATTATTCATAAAAATACTTTTTTGATTTCTAGAAAGTAACATAAGATGTGAAATACTAAATTAGGTCTTAGAATATTTAATACACAAATTATGGTGTCCTTATGACTTATATCACTTATTAGGCCTTGATTAACAAATTTAATTTAAAAGCAGAAGTGATTCATTACATGGTGCAGTTATTTAGCTACTTGTTGAATATATTGTTTGGGAGGCATCTTTTGAAGCCTCTAGTCCAGCTGCCTATTAAAAAGTAAGGCAGTATTGTGTTAGGCCGGGCATGTTTTTACCTGCCTAGTCTTAAAAGCATCCAGGGATAGAAATTCCTTCAATTTCCTGTGTGATTGGCTCCAGGATTGCACAGATAGCAGATATTTTCCCACTGTTCAGCCTGGGCTATTCAAGTTGCACTTCCAGATATTTCTTTAATATCTTCTAATATTTTCAAAGTAAAATTTAAGGTTAATAGAAGAAATTCCACATTCCCCCGCAGAGACTCTTCTTTGATGCTCTTGTGCTCTATACAGTGAATCATGTGTCAAAATGAAATAAAATAAAATTGAAAAATAGTATGCTACTATTAAAACTTTCTCTTATTTGATTGGAAAACATGTAAAATAGAGAATTCTAGACAAATTTTTACTGAAATTTTTAAGGTTTTATCAGTTTCACTTTGGGTCATTTCAGAGGGCTTTACATCAGGTTACTTCAGGATTTGTAATCTCAGGCTTAAGCCAGTTCATTTTTCAGGAATGTATTGAGTTTTCCTAAATCCTTGGAAAGCTGGCTCCTTGAGTACATATAAAGTGAAACAGGTTAGAAACAAGGAGAGCTGATGCAAGTGTTTTCTAGTGTTACTGAAAAACAGGAGACATTTGCACAAAACCAAATGTAAAAAAATAGTAATGTGTATCACCTTTTACATGTTTCTCATCTTTTCAGTCTAAGCTTCATTCTTTTGAAAATATATTCTCCATATACCTCAAAGGCTTTTCACAAAAGTAAAGCTGGTAATTGTAAATTCTTATTGAAATCCTGATGCATACACTCTTAAATCAAAGATTTATTCCTGTAGAAGTTGCTGGCCAATTCTACCTCAGCTGTAAAGTCTTTGGTGTCACCATTGCATTGTGTGTGTTTGGTCTGGGTATAATTCAGAGAAGACTGAGACCTAACTGGGTCTCAGTTAGAGATATATATATAGTTATAGCCATAACCATATTCCTGTCATGACCTGATGCTTATTGTTTCTTTATAACCTTGACACCAATTGCTTCAAATTATTTAGCATGAATTCTGGGGGGAAAAAAAAGGGAAAATGCATTATTTATCTCAAAAGATCATTCTGAAATCAGAATCCTCTCTAATGTAGTGAGAAGGCAAAGAAGAGGCTACACTTAACATTTGTCTTGTCTTCAAATTACAAATTTGAAATGTAATAAATACTGCCTTTCATTGAAACATCAATCCTTTACAGTGAACACTTATTGAAAAATAATTAAACAGCTGGACTAAATCTCATAGACACTAAATTAATTTTTAAGCAATTTTTGAACAGGAATGTAGTCCTTTTTTAAATGTATACAAAGAAATGAATGCAAAGTTGACACGCATATTTTTTTATTTCTACTCTTTATGTTGTGCTTTGGAAAAAAAAATCAGATCTGCTAGAAGACTCAGTATAGTGACCATTCTGAAAATATCAAATCCCGATACTAAGAAGGGACTTGTGCTTAATCACAGAATCACAGAGTGGGTTAGGTTGGAGGGACCGCAGTAGGTGATCCCAGAGCACATGGCACAGGATTGCATCCAGAATGGGGTACTTCCAGTGTTGCGTCGCGGTCAGCAACCTCTCACCACGACGTCCCGAGCGTGGGCGTGCTGGGCGGTGAGGGAAGAGAATGGGCGGCTGATCCCCCTGTGAAGCTCTGCAGTCCCAGTTGTTGGCGCGGGGACAGATGGAGGCGACACGGGACGTGGGGGTGAACAGGATGGATTTATTTAGTGAGCCCCAAGACCAATTGGGGGCGGCGGACGGATGTTTTATACAAGAACTTGTGAGGAGGGGTATAGGGACAGCAACCAATAGGGGAATAACAGGGGAGGAGTTTAGGGCAGGACTAACATATCACAAACCTATCAGGGAAAACAAAGGAGCGGAGTAACACAAAGTAACCAATAGGGTGTTGAGCCTCACTAAATAGACAGGGAAGGCTCTGGAAACAGGAGAGGAGGCTGGGAGGAGTGACAGGGAATGTTCTGGGGAAAGGGGCAGGGGAAGGGAAGATTGACATCTTGGTGAGGAGGGGGTTAGGGAAGAGCTAGGGAAGATTGACAACTGGGGAGAGGAGGAGATTGGGGGGGGCACTAAATAAATATCAAATTAAATAAAAAATAAAAAACACGCCACCGCATTCCAGTTGAGGGTACTCCTCACCCTCTTGGCAGTGCTGACTGTCCCAGTGCTCAGCCACTGCAGAGTGAAGAAGTTCATCCTCATGTTCATGTAGAACTTTGTGGGTGTCTGTTCCTGCCTATTGCCTTTTGTCCCATTGCTGGGTCCCATTGAGCAGAGGTTGCTCCATCCTTGGTTCCCTCCCTGCAGACCCTGACAGACATGGATGAGGTTCCCTCTCAGTTGTCTCTTCTTGAGGCTGGACATCCCCAGCTCCCTCAGCCTTTCCTTGCAACAGAGATTTCCAGTCCCTAATCATCCTTGTAAGCTCTCCACTGGAATTGCTCTGAGAGCTCCACATCTCCCATGTCCTGAGGAGCCAAGAACTGGACACAGTGCTCCACGTGACACAGGGCACAGCAGAGGGTCAGGATCACATCCCTGACCTGTTGGCAGTGCTCTTCCTAAGGCACCACAAAGAACCATTGACCTTCTAGGAGGGTACACTGCTGGCTCAGGGGCAGAAGGGCACATTCGTGTCCATCAGGACTCCCAGCTCCTTCTACACAGAGCTGCTTCCCCAGAGTGTACAGAGTGCATGCCATTATTCTTCCCCAGTGCTGCACAGCACTCTGGGGTTATCAGCAAACAAAACAAGAAAAGGAAACGAAAAAGGAAAAGAAAAAGAAATGAAAAAAAAAAAAAAAAAGAGAGAGACCACATATTCTTAAGAAATACATTTTGCAATGGCATTAAAATCACAACAAAGCAGAGCCATCTGGAAATAATAGAAGGATACATAGTCTGTACAATCATCATCCCTGATATCTGTTTGTCTGCTTGTAATGAGAAAAGTAGCAAGTGTCTAGCAGCATATTAAAACTCATGCCATACTTGTGCATGGTACATAGATTTCCTGGAATAACTGGTTGAGAAACTGGCAGTAGTCCCTTTATTTGAGACATTGTGGCTAACAAATTCAAAACTCTAGCAACACAGCTCACATTTTATTAATCTATTTGAGTTTAATTTTCTAGTTTCTTTGTGTATTGTTTCCCATTTTTTCTCTGCATTTCATTAAAAACCAAAGAAACAGAAAAGCACACAAAACACCCAAAGCAGACAAAAAGACTCAGAAAGAAGATCTAGATCACAATTACTTAATGTTATTCACATATATATATATTTAAAGTAGAATATTGAGTATTAAAATTGGAAGACATCTTTGTGAACTGTAAACCCTGCAACTGAAGTTCTGATGTTGTACCTGGACAAAATTATGTTACTATTGCATCTTCTTTACGGATATAAAACATATCCTTATTTAAAAGAAAGGCTACTTCTATAGGGTGCTTCACATTAAAAAAAAGCCTCATTTCTTTGTTCCAACTGGAAAGCATGAAAGACTCTTGAGACTGAAGCTTTAATATATGGGCTATATTAGGTAGCTCAGCCTCATCCCTGTGCTAACTACATTCACTTAGCTTTTTGTCATCTCAGTGCAGATCAAGAGACCTCTACCACTGACCTGTATCATGTCAAGCTGCACAAACCTGGGCTAACTTTTCTTTTTAGTAAGAAAATTTCAGCCCAAACAGATATGGAATAAAAAATAAAAAAATAAAACAAAACAACAAAAAAAAAAAAAACCCAAACAAAAAAAAACCAAACAAAAGATGTTGAAGATATCAAGCAATAGAGAAAACACTGTTTCCCTCAGTAGTTTGTGACTCTGGTTAATCATCTCCTCTGTTGTGCCTAATTTCTAATTTCAATTTGTCTGGCTTCAGCTCTCAGCCATTAGTTCTTGATGTGCCTTTCCCCACTAGATTAAAGAGCCCATTAATACCCAGTGTTCTTCCCCTGTGAAGGTACTGATACGCTGTATTCCAGTCACCTCTCAGTCTTCATTTTAATAGGCTGAACAGATTGAGCTCTTTAAGTCTCTCTCTGTGAAGCAGTTTCTCTGGACCTGAAATCACTTCCATGGCTCTTTTCTGCGCCCAGCTCATTTTTTTTAATAAACTCTTTATTTTTATTCATGCAGATGCCACAATTGTATTCTAGTCTCAGTCCTATGAATGCTGAACTCTGAAATGGAATATTTTCTCCACTCTTGCCTACTTCTTCCCTTTTTATGCAGCTTAGTATCACACAAGCTTCTCTTCTATCAGTGCCTCAGTTAAAATCATTGTTTACTCTTAACCTTTTTAAAGTCTTCAGTTTCCAGCATCCGGAGTCTGGATATGATTGCATTTAAAGAAGCAAACGCAGTAAAACAGAAAAAAAAAAAAAAGGAAAAAACCCCTAAAAATCATGGATGGCAGGGACCAGTTTACTAAGCAACCCACATGCCTTTTATGGCTGCTTGGGTATTGGTAATATTAATCCTTCAACCAGCTAAAGGAAAGACAAATATTGTGTCATCTGCATATTTCACCAGTAATGACTTTATATTTCCTTCCAGTTCCCTGTTTAAAATGTTGATGAGCACAAAAGTGTTTTCTAACATTCTCATATTCACTGATTATTCTTTATTGATAAATTTTCTTTTTCACAGCTGTCAGTTAATCATCTGTACTATAGCATATAGAAGTGTGTGTGTGTTGATACTCTGAAGTACATATTTTTAATCCAAATGGTGTGCTGAAATAAAGAATACTTTAATATATAACATAGTAGCAGAATTATTCTTATCAAGCCACCTGTAACATCTCCAAACATTAAACCATGTTTGCTTTATGGAACCTGTTTTTGATAAGGCATTATTATTACTATTATTATTATTATTATTATTATTATTATTATTGTTCTGTTGTTGTTAATTATTGATAATAATCTACCAATTTTCAACCAATTTTATACAATTAAATTTTCTATATTTGAGTGTCTGGTAAAATTTTCCATTGTCTTACCAGAATTGAGATCTTTATACAATATTTTTATTTTTTTTAGAATCCTGTGGTGGTTTTGTGTTATTTTGTTTTTTTCCTTTTTCTAAAAAAAAATAATACAAATTCACATTAATTGGAAGATGGGCACTTAGGGCACATGTTTATATTCCTGATATGAGAATTTCAGTTCTATGATCTGTAAATGTCCATGTCTAGAAATAATATTTCTCTATCTTCATGGGTTGCTGCTGGACTGAAAAGTGCTTAATTGACCTCATCTGCTACAAGTACTTCATATGGTCTTTTTTTTAAATATGAAAGCTAACTTCTCATATAAAATATATCCTTTTTCTACATCCTTATTATCTATTTTTTTATTGCTACTTACTAATGGAAATATTCTACTCTTCAGATCTTATTTCTCCTACTAAACTTGATAAATTATTCTGTTTTGTTTTGTTTTGTTTTTATTGTTCTGAGCCCTACAAAAAGCATAAGTCTATTTGAGACCTTTCTAAATTTTCTTTATATTTTAGTTTATGTTCCAGACAACTCAGAATACTCATAACTGGGATATTTTGTTAACACACTGTTAGTGTTGGCTGTAGCAGGTTTAGGTGGACTTCAGTTTACACTAAGCACTGAGGATATCTGCAGGACTGAGCCAGTCCAGATTATAATTTTTCAAGCTTTTCAATTGCCAATATTTTAACATGCAAAAGAGCAGTAGTTATGACTGTGATGGCTGTGTGGTGCAAAATGTGTTCTAAAATTTAAAAAGTAAGTGGATATCTATGGTGAACAACCCATCATTTTTTAAATTTATATTTTTGACCAAAATTATATACTTGACTCTTTATCTTATATTTGGCAATTTTTTCCTACTTAGAACAACAAAGACAACAGATTTAGGGAATTAACATCTCCTCATGGGTGGCATGTGCTTCTATCATTGGAAATGTCATTGACAGGGATATCTGGAAGCCTAACACTGACCTGCTCATGGCATTTCACAGAAAGCAGTCTCAGTTTCTATTCTAAATAGGTGCCAAGTCAGTTTGGCTAAATAAGGAACACCTCCACATTCCAGAGAAGCTGTGTATACCCCAAGACTGGAAGTGGTCAAGCCCACTTTGGATGAGCTCTGAGCAGCCTGGTCTAGTGGAAGGTGTCCCTGTCCATGGCCGGGGTTTGGAACTGGATGACCTGTAAGATCCCCCATCTAAATTAATTCTATTATTCTGTGATTTCTTCATGATTCTTACTCATCACCAAACAATATGATTCTCATAAGGGTAATATATAAGTATTTTAAAAAGGATTTACATTAGCTAGCAGACAAAAGTCAGAAAGAGCTCTGAACATCTCCTAAGACCTGTATTGACAAACATGTTGAAGACATGGCCATTTTCACAAGAATTTGATGCTTATTATTATCACCACAGTATTTTTCCCTTAAATTGTAGTGCGGCAATATCCTGTGACACCAGTTCTTGGGCCTGGGCACTTAAGAAGTTTAAGGTGGCTTTACTTTGCAGTGGTAATTGCTTTTATTTTCACCTTTGTCCCAACACAACACAACCTTTATCTCTTTGATAGAGACAGGAGATGGTGAAATATGTAAGTATTGGAAAACCCTACCCCTAATACTCAAAACCACACAAACTCATGTAATAGTAGTCTGAACAGGCATTTATTATAGCACTTTGGAATATCTACCTGGTAGATCTTTTCTTTCCCTATGTGTATACATATGCATATCTACATGTATCTGCATGAATTTTTAGATATACATGCAAAAAAAAATGTACATGCATATAAATAATTTCAGATGGAATATGCAACAGCCTGATATCACTCCTCTTCTCTCAACTGTTCAGATAAGAGTACAAACACATCTGTTTTCCTGAAGCTGTGCTTCTCAGATTGCTCAGGGAAGACTATAAAACCTGGGTTTCTTTCAAGCCGTCCGTGTGAAGGGCTGTCTGAGGGACTGCAAGAACACAGTCCACACTGACAAAGTAACAAGTGAAAGGGAATGAAGTGAGTGGTGAGAGAACAGGTACAGAAGGTATCTGTCATTTCACCTTACAGAGTCTCTCTTGATATTTCTGCTTTTTATTTTCTTTGCCTTAACATGTCTTGAACTTTTGTGGAAAAATCTATGCAAAGTGGGATCTTGCAGCACACATGTGATAAATGCGATGCCTCTCAGGAACATAAATCTGTGCTGGTGCATCGTGATGCAGAATTGGTGTTGTTGCCAACATGTCATTTCCCCAAATGCTTCAGAGTCTTTTGGGTCTGCCATGAAGGTAAGGATTTATCTTCTAATCTCAAAAACACTTTTCTCTGTCTGGCTTAGCCATGAGCAGGAAAGTCATTAACATTTATGAACTGGGGATTAATAACACTCCAGAGCATATTATGTGGTCTGTTTTTGCCCTGGCCAGTTCCTTAACCTATATCAGAGATAGGTAGGGGAAAAATGGTAGCACAAACCCCTACTCACTTGGAAATTTAACTCAATCACAAAATAGCTGAAGTTGACAGGGATCTCTAGAGATTGCCTGGGCCAACTCCCTGATCAAATCAGGGTCATATTAGGTCCAGAGGGATTTTGAGTATCTCCATGGACAGAGACTATGCAACTTCTTTAAACAATTTATTGCAATGTTTGATCACACTCACAGTTAAGAAGTTTTCTTTATGTTTAAATGGAATTTCCTATATATCCTTTTGTGCCCATATCTTGCAATGCAAACATGCTGAAGGTTCATTTTCCCATCATTCAGTTTATTAATACAGATCTTAAGTAGTACTGGCCCTCATTAAAGACCCTTGTGATATACTGCTCGTTCCATGGATTTTGCTGATCACCAACTCTTTAAGAACAATTTCAGGCTACTCCATTGTCTATTTAACTGTCTCATATTTAATCAGTTTGTTAGTGAAAGAGTTGTGTCATAAGTTTTGACATACTCAAGAAAAATGAAGATTCACAGCGCTTCTCTTTTTCACCAAACCATTCCTTTCCCTTAGATGCTTATCAGGTTTGTTAGACATGATTTCCCCTTTTGTAAGTCTGTACTGACTACTCCAAATCACCTCCTTGTCCCTTGTGTGTTTGTTCCCTGAGTATTTTCTCCATCATCTCCCCAAGAACAGACATAACGTTGACTATTCCACAGTTCCTCAAATCCCCCTGACCGCTTTTCTTGCAAGCATGAATGTGTTTCTTTGTGAACCTCCCCCAAATGCCATGACATTTCAAAAATTATTTTAATGTGGCCTCACAATGGTATTGACCAGGGCCTCAACATTTGTGAGTTCATTCCATCAGGTCCCAAGTTCTTGTGTATGTTCAGTCTGTGCTTTAAGATGATCCTCCTCCACCAAGAATAAATATTCCTTCCTGAGACTTTTCCACTGCTACTGGGGTTGCCTCAGGGGCCTTGGAATTCCTGATGTTAAATCTCATCGCTAAAAACCAAACCAAATGAAGTGTTCAGTACCTAAGCCTCCACCTAAGCCACCTCTTCTTCATTCAGAAGCAAATTTAAACTCCCTATAAATTCTCCTTTTTCTGTTTTTGTCCTTCATGTGTCTTGCCAGAGTAAACTCCAGTAAGTGGCCTTTCCTAGCATCATTAGTATGAAATCAGTCTCTGCATTCCTCCCAGGTCACTTTCATTTCTTAAGTTTTGTCAGGTAAAGTGTCCACCCATGCAGGTTTATGTCTTTTCTTGGTTTCCTGTTCCTTGAGATGACCTATTTTAGTGCTTGGCCTTTGGAAAATCAACCAGCTGACCTATTTTCACTTCAGGTCTGTATTTCATGGGATTCCTTCAAGCAGATCCCCAATCAGATCAAATTTTGCTGATTTAAAATCCAGGCTTGTGATCCTGCTGTTAGTTGTTTTTACTTTCTCTCATGGTCCTGGGATTCCACCATCTTATAGTCAATCTTTAATTTAACAGTCAGTCTTAGAAGCAATGAATGAGAAGTATTGAGCTTTCTGTTGTGTACTAGCGCCAGACCTCTTCTGAGATACTCTAGCAGAAATTATTATGAGCCCGATACAAAGGACATGGAGGTCAATAAGAAGATTTTCAGACTTTATGCTCTGCAGATTACATTTGATGACCTTTTTTTCAACACAGAAAATAGAGGACATCAAATTCAATCTTTAAAAAGCAAACACAAATCTAAGAAATCAAGAGTGTTCTGATTGTAAAGACTAAAAGCCTGATGAGTTGTTGAACTCCCTGCTGCAGGAACATTTGAAAATTAAATATCTATATAGGTTCATAAAAAGCCCTTCATGAAAGAAAAAGCCATCAAGGCTAACATAAAAAGGCCATCCCTTATCTTAGAAATCTCTGCACTGCAAATTACAGTTAGCATTGGAGACTGAAAAAGTACTCTGATAAAATGCCACTATATGTTTATCTTACCTGGGCATCCACCAATTGTCAGTATTAGAGAAGCTACTTAGTTTGATGAATTAGAATACTTCAAAATATTGTCAGAGTCTGGGTGGTATAAGCTTCTAAGTTGCTTGGGGCAAAGCATTTGAAATGACTGGGACATTTGCCACTGGTTTCAACTAAGTTGAGATTCAACTCTCAACAATTCATTTTAGCGAATCTCTCATATTTTGATATTATTAGCAAAAGATCCGTGGATCTCAATGCATTATGGTGCTGTGGGACAAATTTGCAAAGTGTTTTATAATTATTAATAGGACCTGCTTTTCTAAATGAATAAAATTTGTGATGCTTTCTTGGACACCTGTCTCATAATTAAAATCTAAATTTCTAAACAGAATGGAAAGATAAATAGTGCTACTCCTTACAACATATGTCAAGAGTAAACATAATGCAAGTTCTTTCATCCTTGTATTTATGTATGTATAAAATGAAGAAATAATCCCATTCTGAAGTGGTTTGCTGCTTTTCTTTTTAGTGCTTCTTTTGTACAAGTAATTTTGTTGGTTCAGATTAATTTCTGGTGCAAGTCTATGAAAAGCTCTGCATCAACAGAAAGGATAGATTTGTTGGGTAATCTTTTTCCATTCCAGTCAATGATAAGCCCAGCACTTTACTCACTGTTTCTCTTTGTGAGTTAATACACAGTATTGAATTTCCTCTTTGTATTATCATTCTTCCTTTGTGTAGGCATTTATTTTTTTCTTTTCTTTTTTTGTTATTTTCCTTGGGGGATGAGGCAAAAGCATCATTACCAAGAATGCCTTCAAAAACCTGCTTTAAAAAAAAAGGAAAAAAGAAAAAAAAAGTCTGTTTGTCCTTGTTTTGAGCAACGTTTTATAACTAATAATTACTGCTTTATGGATGGATAGGATATTGGAATTATTAGTAGTCGGAAGACAACATATAATTATAATGTAGTAAATCACAACTGGATTGAAGAAAAGAAAGGCGAAACAGAAAGGCCAGACTATAGTAGAAAAGAGAGAGTAAGGACAAAGACAAAAAGAGCAATGGACCATATCTTTCATTGTTATGAATCACATATATGCTTTTATTAACAAACATGGACTAGTTTCTGGTCCTACTTGCTATTGTGTGAATCCAAAAACCTAACAGTATTTATTTTGTTTAATTGTTGTTTTATTGTTGTTTTGTTACAACTGGGGTCAGGAAGGATCATTTGAGAGGATTGAATGACACATGTCCTGTTGTACACTGAGACACTGTCCTGTTCTCTCTGCTCTGTTGGCAGAGGATAGCACTGGCATTTTCAGTTTTGTTTAACATATACTAAAAGGTAATACTAAATCAACTGAGGTTTCTGAAACTGACCTGAGAATTCACACAGTTGTCACTTGGCATTTTATGCCTTTAGTGACAGGGTAACAGCAGCCAGACTTCTGTTCTATTGCACCAAGCATGGTGTAGAGTCTGGTCCAGAACAGCAGAACTAGTTGCTAAGGAATACAAATAACACAACCATTCTTGAGTTTGAGACAAATAACAAGAAAAGGACCAAAATAAGACATACACAATCCTTCCTGTCCTGTGGTCTTATTAAAACATTCTTGCTATAGTATTTTCTCTGCATTTGTTTGCTGAAGAAACAGAATATAAAACTATGACTATATATATGCCATGATTACTTCACGCCATTCTAATATGCATGAGATAAATCCTGTAGTGATACATATTTTTGTCCATGGATCCCAGAGATAGTCTAGATACTTTCTTAGAACTATTCACATCTAACAGTAGATGACATAAACCCAACTTCATGCATCTACAAAATTGCTCTCTCATGGTTTGACCAACTTACTTTTAAAAGTAGAATGTGGGTGCAAATGTATTTTCTGTTTCATCAAAAATTACATTATTCCCATAATTTTCACTCTTTTTAGCTGGATAATAATAATAGCAGAAATGTGAAATTTACTCAGGAATGTGAGCCTGAAATAAAATAATAATGATTTTTATTTGAAACCTGCTTTTTCAAAGAAATTTAATGATTCATTGTAATGTTTATGTTTGATTTTAAACACTATGAACAGCTTTGAAATGATATACAGAAAAGGCTGTACTGAAATGGAAACATCTGAACATTCTGTTCTATTACAACTTCATCAGAACAATCTCAGATTTCTTCAATACAGAATTTTATTAGAATTGATAGATTTTCACATAATCATGCAGTTTTGACAAGCTTTTTCTGCAAGAAAGGTTGGTAGAGGACATTTTGCCAGTTTTATTTAAAAATCTCTGTATTACATTAAAAGAAAAAAAAGGAACCCCACCAAAAAAATAGCTAGTCAGCTCTCTCTAGACACTTATCTACTATGGATCTTCTAGAGAAAGATTTAATTACTTTGTATCTAAAAATATTTTTCAATTCAAGGAACTTTACCTCATATACATTTTATTCTCAAAACAGCTCCAAAGGACTGCAGTCTAACATATTTGCACTTATCTTCTCACTAACATGCTAAGATATGACGATTCTAAATTATTTGGAAAAATCATGAGTTTGATGCAGAATCTGGACTGAGGCATCAAATAAGGCACCATTGTACACTCCTGCCTTTCTTTTTTAAAAGAAAAGAAAAATCTTTTCTTTTAGATAAATGTTACAGCTCAAACATGGGCAGTATAAAGGGAAAGCTATAATGTTGAAGAATTGAAGAAACACTTATGAGGTAAAAAAAAAAAAGTGGAACATTCCATTTTTGCTTCTGCTGCATAAATAATGCAACCCAAGGGCAATTAGCATCTGGAGAGTGGTTTCTTGTCATATCAAGCACCACTTCAGCAACAAAATGATACAGACAAGTCCCCATTACAATAGAAAACACAGTGGGACAGAAGAAAATATTTCAGTTCACTAAGTAAAATCCTTGATATAAAGGCCAGCTACAAAAGAGACAATGATCTTTGCTCCTGGACACCTACTAGACATGAATGGAAAAGTTCTTCTGAAAACATACACATGCACTTACAACTCGAGCTCTAATGAGGACTTTGCTGTTTGATGACGACACATCTGGCATGCTTTCAGAACTCTGCAGTCCCAATTATAAAGCTGTCCAGCAGGAAGACCCATTACAGATCTGAGCTGTCAGAACTCCAAAATGAGGTTGAAGAAAAAAAAAAATAAAGAAGCAAAGGAAAGGGCTTAAAGATGAAGGAAAAAGAAAAAAAATAAAGGAAGAAAAAGGAAGAAAAGAAAGGAAGCTAAGGCTTGATTTGCTGGAAAAAAAAAAAAAAAAGAAAAATGAAAATAGTGAAGAGTAAAATGCCTTTAAAGAAAAGTTGTTTCTAGAGCACCCATAATGTGACAGAGATAATTTGTGCTTTTAAAGATCTAAAGAGCCTGCTAGCTGCAGGTGCAAAAAAGAGGTTACTTCAGGCCTGGACTGTGGGCATCAGATAACATAACACAGAAAACTTCTGTCCCCCATGGAAAAGTTAATGAGATCAACTCTTTTAGGATCCCCTAAAAGAGTTCCTTCAAGCTCACCCCATCCACATTTCATTCTTCCAGGCAAACAAAAAGTGTCTGGTTGAGTTTAATTGGCCAGTCAATACTTTGATATCCAGGGATTTTTCCTTGTCCTTGGGGTTACTCAGTGGAGCAGAATTAGGCCAACTTGCTGACATATGGAGCCCAGTTTTCATTTATTTTTTATTTGTTTGTTTGTGTGACTTTTCTACACTTATCAACTGCTGTTGAAAGTCTAGATTTGGTAGTAAATTTTAATAAATAGCAGATATTTTAAATATCTTAGCCTTTTCACTGTGAGGTCTTATCATTTCATCATTCCTAGTGACATCCAAAGATTCTCCAGGGCATGTCTAAGCAAGATACACAAAATAAGAAGAAATGGTAGACATGTTTCACAATGTGGTATAACCTAATTTATGTCTGTAAGAGGTATAGTATTGTGGAACTCAGTAATTATGTCCAAAATGCATTAAACATGCAAACTTTGGAGTCACAACCTGGAGATGAGTCTATCACATGGGGTTGTTCCAAGGTGTCCTGTTTGTTGTACATCCATCAAACAATATTCGTAGCACAGAAAAACTGAACAAAACAATTCAACAAGGTTATTCCACATTCCAGAAGCCAAAATATTAGTCTTTATTACAGAACAACAAGAGATCAGATATATGAAGCAAGAGGAGGTCTATATGACCTTAAACAGTCGCACATAGGACTGCTGTCTCAGTGATGTCCTTCAGCACACAGATCTCTAGGACAGTTGGTCTTCCCACTACCAGTTTGTCTCAGTAACTCAAAGCACATAAATCCACTGAAAAGGTCTGAACTCAGGACATGCACAAAAAGGATGGATGGCAACGCGTTGACTCCTGACTGTATATTTTCTGTTCAGCCAGTGTGCTTTCTAAGAGCTTGGTTGGAGAGAACAAAACATTCTTGGATGTTCCCCAGCAGGGGAGCTGCAGATCTTGGCCCCCATCCATGCCTGCCTGGAATCCATGTATAAAACAGAAAGTCTGGATTAGAACACATCCTTTCCCAGAAGAGGTCTATAGGTATCTTTGTGCAAGTCTCAGGAGGTGTAACAAGTTTGCTGATGTACCAGCCTTACAATGATGTTCTTTTTCAACCTTTATTGTCCAGGTAATCACTCCAGCTCAGCTGTCTAGTTTCTCTGCTCTCCTCTGGCCTGCAAGCACCATGTTCTGTACATCTTCCAGGCAGAGAGAAGATTATTACTCACCCCTATTGTCATTTGTCATTTATCCAGGCCATTCTCCCCTCTGTCAATGGTGGTAAGGGAAATCACCCCTCAATATAAGAGGTCTGTCAGTTTAACCTCTCCTCTTTTTTACCTCTTAAAATAATGTGAAAACATTTTCCTTCAGAAAACATGTTTATGCAGCACCAGCATCAAAAAGCTATTTTCTTGTTTTCCCTAATGACTTTATCAGACACATAGAAAGACAATGAAAGATGTTGTTATTCCTTTTCCTTTCCTTGATCTTTATGTTTTCAAGAAAGCATCATTAGTGAGGATTATATTTGTGCCAGAATATATTCAACACGTGGGCCTGACACTCTCACTCTAATGTATCACCAAGATTTGAGTTTTTTTCCTTGACTAAACTCCCTAGTATTCATCAAAATCCATTTCAGAAACAAACCCTGTGTTACCCTTCTGCCCTCATTTGGAGGAGAGAATGAGAGGATTTATAGAGAATTTATAGGGTCCATATAGTGGGGTTGGTATATGCAGAGGCTGGTAGAATCTGAATAATCAGACTTGAACTCAGACTTGAACTTTCTCCCTGGAGCAGGAGGGAAGTTGGTCTTTGCCAGCTAGGCTGACCACCAGTATGTTGACAAATATTACTCCAAATGCTGGCAGAAACCTCTACATAATTAAAAATTACATAAACAAACATAAATTTGTAAACAAACCAATTCCCACAAAGCTTAAACTCCATTCTGTTTTTTTGTTTTGTTTTGTTTTGTTCTGTTTTTTCCTTCTTAGCCTGGTCTTTTTATTAGCAAAGCTTTTTGCACTGAGGGGTGCCTGTTACAGGATCTGCCACTCTATGTCCCAGGTTTTTTAGTGTCAAAGTCTATCATTAGGATGACTTTGCTGAGGGGTGCCGCTGCCTTTCCTATGCTACTTAGCAGCTGCTGGAGAAAGCATGACTTTAGTCTCACTGAGCAGTCACTTTTTCTGGGAATTATATACCAGTTTTAACCTTCTGAATCTCCATTTCTCTGTGAGATATTAGCAAGCTATGCCTACAGAAAAATCAATATGCAAAGAAGACAACAGTACTCACCTATGAGGCAGAGACAGCCCATGTCCTCAAGAGTTTAGAGACCTGTTGGACAATGGACACAGTATATAAATAAGGAAATAGTGTTACACACACAGCAATCCGAGGGAGAAATCACTTTCCTGACTACATGCCTAAGCTTTGTATGGAAGAGTCTAAATAGATGAGCTTTACTTTTCAGGGCAGGCTAGATTGCAGTCAGTGGGTTTATTCCTTTTTGTATTGTCACAAGCTTCCTGCAGAGGCCTGGACCTGCAGGAAGCAGGTCCAAGCATCTTCCACCAACTGGTTTATCATCTTCCCATCCACAGGCTCCCTCTGATCTCCAACAGCACCCACTCAACCATAATCCTTGGTTGTATGCTGGTGAGTATGTATAAATGGAAAGGGAATGGCTGGCTGCCATTTGAGTTTGCTGAAGGAGGTCTCGGTTTCCTTTACTTTGCAGACTACTTTGAAGAGAATTATGGTGTGGGTTTGCTTTAGGGGGTGTTATTTGCTCAAAGGAAAAGGCTAGAAATGCACATTTTATTTTTTGAGCACTTTCTTGGCTGGTCTCTTAAGAAGAGGCTCCTTCAAGTCTTCCCCTCAGCAGTAAGCTTTTCTCTCTGTATATCACTGAGTCCCCTGCTCACAGTTCATCTAGAAGAGAGTGAACTGCTCAGCCTCACTTCATAGCTCTCAGGTCCCAGCTGAGATCTATTCATGAGAAACTCTACAATACAAATCAAGGGACCCTTAGGGCACTGTATAAATTCATAACAAGGAATAATCCATTCTCAGCATTGCATGCAATAACACTTTAAACAAACCCCAACAAAACACTGTAGAAAACATTGAGGGAAGGCAGAGCAGCAGGGGAATTGCAGAATGGTCTTGCCAAAACACCAAATCATCCTTCCTCCTGGTGTTGTTAGGGTCTCTGAGCACTAGGCAGCACAGGCTGGGGCTGGGCTGTCTTTTTCAGAGAGGGAAATGCAGGCACTGTGGAGCACCAGGTTGGATCTATCTGCTTTGAGGGGGTACCCATATGAGGAGTGGGATTTTCCCTGGTTTTCTTCAGAGATAAAACTGAGAGTACAGTCCAGATCTGGACAATATTTCTGAGACTTCTCTCTGTCTGTTTGTTAGGTTTTCTTGGGGCGAGAAATAAGGTAGTAAATCACTTAAACAAGAAAAATCTAAAAAATTAAACATAATTACATGGACCCAAGACCGTTGCCCAAAATTAAAAGGAAAAATTATGATAGCTCTCAAATTGTGCCACAATTTACCAGGCTCTGGAGTAGACTGCAATTCATTTCTCGGTTAGAGCCATTTTCCTTCTCTTGCCTTTCTTGTCCTCTTTGTTGTAACACAGAAACAAAACTTGGTAATGTAACAGGATCCAGCAATGTAACTAGGTGACTGGAAAGTTCTATTGTGTAGAGGAATTCTAAAGCAGCTTAAGTGGTTAAGAAATGCTATTTCTTCCACTGTATGGGGCTTGTTAAACATTCCTTGTATGCTGAATTTGCCTAGAATAAACAGGAGTAACTCAGAGGGGCTTCTAACCTGGCACCACAGCCAAAACACTTCTGTGATGGCCCACACAACAGCTGAATATCTCTGAGACAAAAAGCCTACAGGTCCTTGCTCTTTCACTAATACTTAGTGTAGCAGTTTCAATGTGTGCACTGTTAATTTGTGCATCTCTGACCACAGCAGGCAGGAAAACTTGTCATGGACTGGGACCGTGTGCTGCCAAATCCTAGTCAGTGTTTCAAAATATGGAAGATTTTTGTGTGTGTGCTTAAAATATCTCCCATCTTGGGTTTATTAAGCAGTCTATATTCAAACTTGCTCAACTGTCTCTACCCAGACTCAATAAAGACAGTTTAATTGACAGCACCACCTCAAGAGATTGCCAAGAGTTTTAAAATTTATCTGGAAATGTAAATGTTAAGAATTATTTCCTCTCTGTATTACCATAATTTATCTTTCCAGAAGAATTTTTGGGGGGGAAAGAAATGAAAATTTGACCCAACATTTTTAAATCACTCAAAAATCCCCAAACTGGATTCATAAGAGACAAAAAATAAAGTAATTAAAAAAAAAAACAAAAAAAACACAACTAAATATTGCCAGGCACTAATCTTCAAATTAGGAAGCTGAATTAAAAACAATGCACTTTTTGTTCTTGTTTAACAAGATAAACCCATAGAGTTTTGGGGTTTTTTTTACTTTTTGGACAAGTTAATAATAAAAACATAAGAGATTTTACCCAGAATACCTGAGTTATAGATTCCTCAAGTACTGAAAAAAGTGACAACTAGGAGCAGCAATGAGGAACAGGCTTCATTATCACTCTAAAAGGTATTTTAACTCCTAGGAGTTAAGGAACTCCAAGTATAAGGAGACAGTTATAGGGTTTTCTGGGAAAATAGGAGGTAGCACCACAGAAACATAAAATGGCCTGTGTTGAAAGGGACATTAAAGATTGCTAGTCCCAACTCCCCCTGTTATTGACAGGGTCACCTCGCACTAGACCAGGTTTCTCAGAGCTCCTCCCCTCTGGCTTTAAACACTTTCAGGGCTGAGGTATCCACAACTTTTCAATAGTAAAGAATTTATTCCTAATAGCTAATCTAGACCGGCCTTTTTTTGATGTGAAGCCGTTTCCCCTTGTATGTATGTCACTACATGCACTTGTATGTAGTCCCTATCCATCTTCCCTGTAGACTTCCTTCAGGTTCTGGGAAGCATTCTCTTTTCCAGGCCAAGGAATCCAAATTATTTCAGAATTTCCACATGGGAGAGTTTCTCTTTCCCTTTGATCATCTTAGTGGCATGCTCTGGATCTTCTCCAGCAGGTCTCTGTCCCTCCCGTGCTGGGAGCCCAGGGCTGGATGCAGTGCTCTAGGTGGGTCTCAGCAGAGCAGAGGGGCAGAATCCCCTCCCTCCCCTGCTGCCCACGGGGCTCTGGATGCAGCCCAGGACACGTTTGGCTCTCTGGGCTGTGAGTGCCATGGCCGGGCCATGTGCAGCATCTCACCCACAGCACCCCCAAGCCCTTCTGGGCAGGGCTGCTCTGGGTCTATTCATGCCCAGCCTGGACTGACACTGAGCATGCCCCAGCTCAGGTTCATCACCTTGCACTTGGTCCTGTCAAACCTGATGATATTCCCATGGGCCCACTTCTCAAGCCGGTCTCCATTCCTCTGAACCACTGAAGACCTCATCAAAAGTCCCCTTAAGTTAATAGAAAAACTGCTCTTAGCTTTACTAGGTTTCAGTTGGCTTTGAATTAGGCTTTAAGTTCAACTGCTTTGACACAGCTGAAGGGAAAGGATGAAAAAGAGCAGAATAATAAAGAATGGAGCAGTAGCAGTGTGAAAGATGTAGTCTCCAATAGCAAGAAGTAGGAAGGAAGCTGGGCTGTAGCAGGCAGTGGGGTGGTGAGGGGACTGCAGAGCTGTGTGTGTGAATTCACACCACAGCCATTCACACCATTTCTCAGACACTTACTTTTCTGAGCAGTAAATTCAGTCAGCATTTTTTTTAAGATATATTAATTTATTTGTAGCAAAAGAAAAGCATGCTGTTGAATACTGGCTACTCCAGGATGCTGAGTGGGAAGGTAATGATTTATATTACATTATAGGAGTGGGCATGATAAAAGTCTGAAAAAAAATTCTACTGCTCTGCAGCCTCTGGTTTCTGCATAACTTAAGCAACAAGGTACCTCTTGCAGACTGCATGGTTTTAACCTAAAGCTATTACCAACATTTGAGATAACATATTGTTTAATCCTTCTAACTTCTACATGAATCACTCAGAGGAGTGAGGGGAGGAGGGGAAAACTGAGGGGAGGGAAAGAGAAGAGCTCTTGTAGGAATTATTAGAAGTGTGAGGTGCAGGATATGATGATAAGGCAGTCAGGGCTGCTGAGCTATCTGAGTAGGGAAGGTAGAATGCTACATGACAGCTCTTGGGGATCTGTGAGCACATGTACCAAGCTGGGAAATGAGGAGCACACAGAGGCTTTCCCCTAGTCTTTACCCTCTGTCAAGGGCCATTTGAATCCCTGGCCAGTGATGTCTCTTTTAAAGCCACCTCTTTTCATTCAGCAGTGACCACTGCTGGTGTCACTGGAGCACGGGAGCCATGGTGAGTCTGTCTCCCATGGTGAATCTCTCAGTACTGCCAGGCAGGGCCACAGCAGAGTTAAGCCTGCACCTCAATACCCTCTCTCTGGGGTTAAGCAGCCTTTGGCTGTCCAAGTCTGAGCTGAGACCTCAGGGATCATGGTCAGGTAAAATCTTGGAGAACACTATTTGCATACAATTACCAATAGGGAAAGCATATTTGACTGAAAATAAAGTCAGATGCCTTAGTCAAGTCTATACGTTCATCTCAGTGGAACATACAAGGATTGTGTATCTGTGCTAATGGCCCTGTCCCTCTGTCTTTTCTTCGGATCACTCTCCCAACCTTTTGGCTCATTCTCAAAGCCCCTTAGCTTATTTATTTCTGTTTTAAAAGGATTATAAAATGCAGCTTCTGATACTTTCTTTATCTATGGGAAGCTTCCATTTTATTTGTCCCCAGCCTGTCAAGCGCTTTAGTTTCAGATCTTTGACACAATCCAGCTGTTATACTGCAAAGAACAGCTTGTTTCCTGTTTTTGCTGAGCCTAAAGGATATTTTTTGGCCAAAACATTAGCTTTAATACATCAATACATTTAATGAGATTTGTATCTGCATCCAAAATTCACCCATGGTGGCCTTTCAGCCTTTCAGTCAGCTGTTGGCAGCCTTGTGGTCTTGACTATTTGTTTGAAATTCAAGATTGCAAAGAGTGCTTCTACCCATTAAGGTGACATGAATTAAATATTCCCTTGGAGTTTACTTATGCATAACCAATAAAATGCATTTTTTTTCCTCAAGACAGGGGGAAAATAACCACAGCAAGTAGTTGGGTATTGCTCGTATAGACTCTCATATTCCTATTTGTTGCTCCAGAATAGAAAAAGACCAGCATTTTTATTTTTCACCCTGAATCAAGGCGGTTTAACTAAATTGACTCATTGATTTTAAATTACAGTGAAGAAGAATCCTTGAAACCAAGAGATCTCTATTTTCTAAGTGACTTGTAGGCAGACAAAACTAGCATATATGGTGTTTCTGTTCATTTTGTAATACCTAAATCTATGTTTCTGAATATTAACTGGTACCTATACTCTCTTGTACTGAACAAAATATTACTTTGGGTAGCCAATCTCATGCAGATCTATTTTTTTAAATATTTTTTTGCATTAGTAGAAAGAAGTACATCTTCCTTTCTGTGATTATTCCCCTTCCATTTCAGTAATTATATTTTCAAGAAAAAAAAAAGAAGCATCAAAATTTGGAACACAGGCTCATTTTAGCTCCATTATGTTTGTTATTATTACTACCAGTAGTACTACTTAGCTCTTTACAGCTTTTTCTTATATCTTATATCTTAGACAACTTCATAAAACAAGGAAATGTTCTTACCCTTGCTTTCCTGAGGCACTGAAATAATGAAATAATTTGCTAACAGTTAAAATGAAGTTTAGTGGAGTGTCTGGAAATAAACCATACCTCAAAGTTCAAGAGTCAACAGGGTAGAATAGCAGTTTCCAGTGAAAATTTGTCAACTGTCTGGCAAAGTGCCCTGGTTCATACTGGGATTTGTTTTTTAAGACAGAAAACTCTGTTTCAAATGAGAAGAAATAATATGGGGCAATGGGTGAAGGGAAAGTGTCATAAGAACAGGTAAGGAGAGAAAAGACTCTGTACTTAAGAGTGAGACAAATGTGATTTGAGAAAGTCAGATATAAGCAAAAAAATATGGGCAGGCTCATTCTAGATTATACATTTTACCAGAAAGGGGATTTTAGTCCCTTTTTATGGAGGATGGAAAAATATTCACATGTGACTCTTCAGCCCCTTTATAAACATATAAACCCAATAATTATGCTGAAACCAGGATTTCATCTAGGCATATTTTGATCCTTGAATCTCTGGCTCCTTTCTCAATCAGAGATATATATAAGAAAAAAAAAAAAAAAAAGGGAAAAAAAAGACAAAAAAAACCTTTACATTGCTAACTCCATTGGTATCAGTCACAAATGCTTACAAGGATTACAGTGCAGTAATGAGCTTTTCTACTAATGGTACATCTTTTAATAACTGCTATCTACACTTCCAGTTGTAAGTGATAAGTAAGGCTATATTGTTAATGACAAAATGCCTCACCTTTCTCCCACCCCCCTCCTGATACTTCATCTTTTTCTGAGTTCCTTGGCTGGAGGTTGAAGAGACGTTAGAGTTGGTCCTGAAGCAGTTCTATGTGGCTGGTATAGTCCAGCTGATCCCAGGGCTGAGCTCCTGCTCTGCTGCTTCCCCTGGGCTGAGGCACTGGGTACTGCACAGGAGCCTGGGGAGGATGGCCAAGTGGAAAACAGTGAAGTGTTTCCAACCATAACAGGGACTGAAAAAGAAGCAAAGAAGAAAGAGTAAGAATAATAGTCATGTCTCAGAAGCAGAGAGAGCTGTGGAAGAACAGTAGGAAAAGAGTGTGGCACTCAGCGGCTTCAAGTTTTCTGCTCTGCCTTCCTGTATGATGCTGGCCAAAACATTTATTTTTTTCACTGTCTCCTCCAAAGCAAGGCTAACAGCATATCCCCATCTCACATGAAGGATTGGAAAGGAGAGGGAATGGGATACAATAATTCAGTGAACATCAGGTCATTACTTCTTGTGATGGAGATGAAATGTTGTGAAACTTTGTTGCTTTGGAGGTTTTTAAGAAGAGATTAGACAGTGTCAGTGCCAGACTGCATTGCTCATCCTCCCTTGGGTGCAGATAGGCCTGTGTCCTGTGCTTCTGTAGCTGCAGCTACATCTTTGTTTAAGCTTTGCCTTCCCTGTCTCTGCTCATGTGGAAGCATCCCTCTCAGTGCTAAGCCAGGTTCTCTGGGGCCTCAGCATCCAACTCATCCCCTCTCCCAGTCCAATTTACAGTCTGTACCATGTAATCTGTGATACCCTTGTTTCCAAACAATTTGTATATCTTTAAGAAGGAGTCTATGCAGCAGTGGGGGAAGATGCTGGAAAATTCTTTCAATTTTAGCACATACTGAATGACCCCTATATTTGTGGTTAATACTTAGGTTTGTACATGGAGTGCTTAGTGCAAATGCTAGAAATTAATGTGGCCTTGTATTAACTCCCTACATCATGACTAATAAGTCTTGTGCCAGCTAATGTTTCCTTATTTACTTATATCAGTGACTAATATGTACTAGTAGATGTCTTAGTTCTGAGAACAAGGATTGTGTATCAGAACAAAGAACAATCAGGGAAGTACATTATGACCTAATGTCCTATTTGAAATACTCTTAAGGAGAAAAAGATTAATCAGAGGATCCAGAACTATATCCAAATAAGTCCACTGAAATCATTAGCATATATAAATGTAATGACAAAATGTGCTGAATATATATTAATTTCAGGAATATAACCTGGTCTTTAGGTTACTGGGCATGCATGTTTTGATGAGAATTCTCCATGCATCTGACATTGCTAATGAAGTAATTTTGGCTCTCTAACTTAGGATATTTCTTCAAGAGTTTATTTCCCAGTTTTTGGTGACCCAGTTAGGTTTTTTTTCATTATCTCTCTTGAGCACCTGAGCATTTCTTTTCAAGGTTCAGAGGTCAAAGACATGCCTGGGAACCTGTTTGAGCAATATCCTCTAACCTGGGTCTCTGGTCTGGCTTATCAGTTCCAGTAAATCTGGTCCACACCATGGCAAACTGTATGAGAGGCTAAGTTGGAACAGACTAGCTTAGAAAGAACAAAACTAATAAATACAAATAAGAAAGGATTTTGTGGGAATCCAGGACATCCCTCTGGCTGCCCTGGCTGTCTCGAGACCCTGGCAGGGGATTCAGTGACCTTAGCACAAAGTTAAAAACACCTGTGGCTTCAACTTTGTATGAGGAATCACAAGCCACAATGGTTTTAGTAGTGTGATAGTTTAATTAACACAGATTAAAAAAGCGGAATTTTGGGGATTTTTAGAATGGGGTTCAAGGGGACAAGATGGAAGGATCTGGGTGTGTCCTGACCTTCTCCTTCTTCTTGTCCTTCATGTCTTGGTGTGATGGTGACACTTTTCTATTGGTTTAAGGTAGAGACACACTGTCTAACATAAATTATAAATATTGGCACATTATTGTAAACATAGTACACGTAGTTTTTGATATAAAATGTAAACACAGCCCTAGAGGGCAGATAGAATGCCATGGACGACTTGCTAGACAGAGCTCAGCAGGTCAGAGAAAGAATGTCATAGATAAGAAAAAATAAACAACCTTGAGAAGCTGATCCTACACATCCAGACTTCTTCTTTGGTTGCTCAGGCTGGGAGAAAAAGACTTTTACCTTCTCAGGGTCACATCAACACCCAGACCCCGAGAGGATTTGGCATCTTTACAGAGTTGATAATGATAAGGAAAATGAAACCTTTCACAAAGCATTTTTCATGGGTAGAGTTGCCACACATACTTGTAAGAGTTGAGAAGATCATCTTGTCATCATGGTTCATTATAAAAGGAAAGGGAAAGCATTAGCAAATGTACTTTGTACTTTAAGAGATACATAGAACTCACTTGAAAATGGATACTTCAGAAATATTTCAACTCTTAAACACTTTTTAATTTTTTTTTTAAATTTTATTTTCATTTATAACAAAATGTAGTCTGGAATTTCATGTGAAAGAAAATATTTACAGGGGGAAATGTCAGAAGCATAGCAAACACAGCTATCACTACCACCTGGAACTGTTTAAAAAAGTTTCCATGGAGAATTTTATCAAAATTAGCACATTCCAGAAACATTCTTTGTTTGCTTCAATGGCATTTTCAAGGGGTAAAAGTTATATAAAAAAATAGTTTGAGAGTTTGATGGGTTATTTTTTTCCACTAAACTAATTCGCTTGAATTTTTGAAACTAGAGATAGAAGAAAATCACTAGACAGTGTACATGTGGATAATAATCCTATCATGGGAGAGAAATGGAATATTTTAATAAGGTCCTTATGATCTTTGCCTGCTAAGATTATATGGTAATAATATTTTTTTGATGCAGAAACAAGTGTAAATTCTTTACTGTACGAAATGTCATTGCAGAGAAACAGTGCCATATAAATCCAATACAAATCTGAAAAAAAATTTTTAAGAATTCTGCCCTAGAAATATATGTAAACACACTTGTCAAAACATCTTAAAAAATATGTAATTCTGATTATCTGTGCATTTATGTATTCCATATGAAATAAGGTAATTTTCTTTGTTCAACTCTATTTTGAGATATTAAATTTAAATATCCCATTTAGATGTTTTAATAGAAAATGTACAACTCAAAGTTTCTCCTAAGATATTTGAAGCAAAAATTTTCATCAGTATTTCATTTCACAGATGTACATGCATATGCACATGTACACCCAAAAAATAGTCCTATTGAAATAACATTTCTGACGGAATTAAATTTTAAAAATCATTTTCTGACCAGCTCCACTGAAGAGCTATAAGGTTAGAAATGTTGCATGAGAAGAGGGGAGTGAATTTGGTTTTCCCAAATATCCTCCGAGGATTTATTGTTTCAGAAACATTTCTTGTTCCTGTTCACAGGACAACATCTTTGAGAATAATAAATATCAACACATTTTCTACTCAGTCTGTTTTTCAAAGCCATAAGAATTTTAGCATGCCCAACAACCTGCTGTAAGGAGTTCCAAGAAGTTCTCCCTTTTGTTAATTTCTAAATTCCCATCTGCTAGTTTCATTTCATGCTTTAGCCTTTATTTTGAAGGATCCCATAAACATTGTTTTCACAGATCCTTATCATATCATCATTCAGTCATCTCTTTATTTAGGCCTCAGAGTTTCATGGATGGATGCTCTTTTATACCTGTGATCTCTCTTGTTGCCTTTTTTTATGTATCTTCTCTAGTTCCCTTATTTGATCTAAGAGATGAGGAAAAGTAGAACTGCACACAGCATCATGTTAAGGGACTCTGCAGACTTGCAGTGCTTTTCTCTCTTATACATTCCTAAATTTAACCATTGGTGAGATGATACTTAGCAATATCTTTTATCATCCCAAGACCTCATTTCCAAATAGCTCTGAGCCCATCATAGCACAAATAAAGATATCATTTATGTTCCCAGGTTCATCAGCAAAACCTGGGACTGAGTTCTTTGTGTGAGGAAAAGGAAAGTAAGGGACAAGAAATTCTAGATACACTAATACTTTTAGATAATGATCCTAGGCAAGATGTTCAGGGTGAAAACGCTCACAGAAAGCTGTTATCTACAAGAAAGGCTGAGTGAGCTGAAAGATGATGAAGAGCCTGATGCCAAGTGTATAATTTGTCGGAGAATAAAAGATGTGGAAAGGTTAAAAAAAGGAATCAAAGAAAGATTAGCATTGTTTGGAAACTGTATAGAAAGAAGTCTGCTAAAGGAGAGCACTATGGCGAAGAAGCATTCAACATAAAGTCTGCTTATCCAGGAAACTGAGGAATAAAGTGCCCAGAGCTAGACACTATCATCTCTGCTGTAGTAGTGGCAGTTCATTTAATAACTTTCAATCCTGTGTATTGGTATTACAAGCTTTAAAAGCTCCAGCTGAAAACAATTGCTATTAATAACCCCCTACTTTGCAATATGAAAGCAGCAGGTACAATAGAGAAACACCTCTAATCCCCCCATGTTAGACAGCAGCAGAACAGCACTCAGCCAACCATGGAGGAGAATCCTATAAAAATACCCAAATCCATCTCTCCATGATGGATGGTCTTTGTACAAGCACTAAAGTGTATTCCCTTTAGTACCACTGTCTATTGATGCTGAGCTACTAAGTAATCTGAGGGAAACTAGGAAGCGATAGCCACAATAAAAAATGAAATGGATTGGGGATAAAGATGGAATTTCGTCAAAACCATCATGATCAGAACAATATTGCCAGAGAAATGGGGAGCTTTATATCTGTCAACATGTCAGTGTTTGGACAGGAAACCAAAGCCTTGGAGATTGGTGTCAGAAGAGCGATCTTTTTCTTCGATAAGCACCATGCATGTACCAACATGAAATACAAGTGCAATCTTGCTGACTAGAATTCATGACAAGTAGCTCCTGTGAGAACAGTCTGACAGCTCAGATATTCCTCTATGACTTTTCATATTCACAGAGCATTTACTCAGACTTTACTCATGAAATACATCCTGCTAATTCATAGGAACTTTCTGAACCATTCAGGATTCATTTCTGATTTTTGAATTGTGCCAATTCCTGCATACTTTATGTAGACTAATGAATAGAAATCATTAATGCTGACAAAATGACTCACAGGATTAAAGGTAACAGGTAGGATCAAGTTCTACAAAAGTATTAAGACTGAAATGCTGATAGCATTAGTGGGATTGAAAGAATTAACAAAAAAATTAGGAAAGATGTATTGACACTATGATTTTGAGAAAGAAAAACTGTGAGAAAAGTCACAGAGAAAAAAAGTTAACTAGTTAAGATTCGACACCTGGGCGCCACCATATTTCTGAACAGTACTGGCAGAGGTGAACATTTAAGGACAGAAGCAACTGTTCAGAGGGAATAGAAACATGATGCCAGGAAAGAAAAGCAGACTAAAATCCATTTACTCTCTGCATGTGTTAGGTGCTCACAGCAGTGGGCAATCATAAGGTCACAGAATAGATGAGAATGGGAGGAGCCTCTGGAGGGCCTCTGGTCTTACCCCCAGCTGATTAAGGTCCCTTCAACAGATTACTCAAGACCATGTCCATTTATGATTCCAGCATTTTCAAGAATGGAGATTCTCTAATCTCTTTGGATGACTTGCTGCAGTGTTTGACCTTCCTTACAGTTAGAAAGCTTCTCCCTGTGTTTGTTTGAATAGATTTTCCTGTGTTTTCATCTATGCCCACTGCCTCTTGTCCTTTTTACTGTGACTTCTTTACTGTCTCTCCTGAAGTATTTATGCAGATGGATATAAGATGCTCCTGGGCCTTCCTTCCTCTAGGATGAACAGTTCCAGCCCTCTCAGCTTCTCTTCATATACCAAATGTTCCACATACTTCATCATCATTATGGCCCTTTGTGGGAGATGCTTGTGGGGAGGACAGGGCCCAAATGCCCTGGGAGAACACCATTGTCTATGTTTTGGAGAGCCAGTGACACAATCCCCCAACATCCTTTGTTGTTGATGTAAGTTCTGTGTTGCCAATCCCCAGTTGTGTACCCTCCCAATTCTGGAAAGTTCTGCTCCCTGTGCTTCCTTCCCCATTTGTGGGAATCCAGGGCTTCCCTCTGTCTGCCCTGGAGGGCCTGGGACCCTGGCAGGGGTCAGGAACCTCCCTGTACAGAGCCCTGAGAGACACTGTCTCTGATCTCTGTCCATGGAAAAGAGTTTTCAATCTTACAGGATGAATTACAAGCTCTGAGTGTTTGATATGAGTAATAATTAAGTGTGGCACGGGTGCAAAAGTAAAATTTTAGGTTTCTAGATTAGGGGTTCAGAGGGGACGAGATGGAGGAAATTGGGCGTGTCTTGTCCTTTTTCTCCTTCTTCATGCCCTCCATGTTTCACTGCAGTGTTGGCATTTTTCTATTGGTTTAGGCTGGGGACACGCTGTTCAACGTAGATGATAGATATTGGCACATTATTGTAAATATAGCACACGTAATTTCTGGTATATAATGTTTGTAACATCCCACTGAGGGGCAGAGCCCCACACGCTGCCCTGCAGGACAGACCTGCGGCAGGGCAGCAGAACATGTTATAGATAAGCAAGAATAAACAACCTTGAAAACAGCACAGATGAATTATGGCTTCTTCTTTGGCAACGGGGCAGAAAGACAGAGACTTTTTACAATCTCGGAATTATCAATACCTGCAGATTCTGACACCCATTGGCTTTCCCTGAAACACCCTTCCCTCCCCAGTTGCCCACTGGTTAAGGCTCAACCACCCCACTCCAGTTCCTCCCCTAGCTTCTCTCCTCATCAGTCATGTTTTATTCCAACCCCTCCTACCTTCCCCTAGTTATATACCCCAGCCCCTTGGTCCTGGCTCCTTCTTCTTTCTGGTGCTCTTTAGTAGAGGCTGTCATCCTGCACTCCCTGCTCCTATGTCTTACCTGTCTTCCTGCTACCTCCTTACCCTTCCTGGATCCTCCACATGCTCCTCAATAAACCCTACATGACCTAACCACACAGAGGACCTTCTTGTCTGTTCTGGTGTCGCGTTCATTACTACATCCAGGCTTGGGCATCTGGTGGGCTGGGGAAGCTGCTATCATGGACCACCGAGGGGTTGCTCCCGGTGCCATGGGCAGTCTTGACAGCACCTGCCCGGAGAAGCCAACCTAAGGCCTTGCTGGACATACTCTGGTATATTCATATCTGTGTTTCTGGGAGCCCAAAATTTGACCCAGCAGACCAAATGGGAGCCTGATTCCTTTTTGTGCAGTAGAACCACTTTATGTCTCTGAACAAGGGGAAAAGAGATAAACAGCCAACCTGTGGAGAGAGTTTTCATTGCCTTTTATCAGGTGGATATAAAATAATTCAATAGAACCAGTGGAAAGAGATTGACAGAGAAGAAGAAAGTGAAAACCGTGTGAGCAACTCTTGCACCAACAAGGGAAAATAGTGTCCAACTCCTGTTAAAATGTTTTTGGAAAGAAATTGATTGAAAACACAAGGTTTCTGAGACTTCCAGGCTTTTGAAGTCTGCAGAGGGACATTCATGAGTAGTAAGGCTAGAAACGTTCAGCTGCTCTGAACTTGATCATTTGCTGTAGAGGTCCAGTGCCGTCATGAGAGTGGTGTCTGGTTGAACTCCAACTAATACCCTTAGAGCATAGCCTTAGCACTTTTAGCAGTTTAAAAAAATCTTTTGGCATGGGACAAATTTCTCTAGGCTCAAACACTTTTCACTTTCTGAGCTGAATAGTTTGGGTTTTATTTTTTTGTTCATAAAATGTTTTCAAATCTCATGGTTTGACTTATCTGGGAATTGCAAGTACTTTTCGTGCCTGAAGACCATTTCAGCTGCTTTGCTTATGCGCAGATAATTCAATGTTTGGGAAAACAAAATCTTGGCATGGAGATCATCTGCAGCAAATAACAAGATAGTAGCTTCTTAAATCAGGAATAAGAGGACCAGAAATAAAAAAGAAAATTGGAACTTATTAAGGCCATGGGCTTGGATAGCCTGCTTCTCCAAGGAGATGTCATTACTCAAAGGCTGAGACAGATACTCATGTAAGATAATTACAAAGAATTATAAGAATTATTTAACAACAATAATCTTTCAGGCTTTAAGAAAGAATTTTCTTAGGGGCTATTCAGTAACTTATAACAGCCTTTTAAAATTTGGATGTTTGTTTATTTGTTTGTCTTTTTTATTCATGATTATTTTCTATCTGGTGTTGATGCCTGTGATTTTTCTTGGAGTCAGGCAAGTCTGTTTGCATGGGAGGCAGAACACTGGATCTGTTAGATCTTGTTCTGAGCCAGCAGAATGGGTCCTGTGTTCCTCTATTATGCATTACCTGCTTTTGCTCATATGGATCATCCAATTAGTGCCAAAACATGGAAAAGGATCCACAATCACCTCTGGCCTGCAGGGAAAACAGGGCAGATTTTCACCTAGGCTTTTTACTCTTAAATGATATATCTAAGATGTCTCACCTAGCTTCTCCCAGGATTCAAGAGAGGGATATATGCAGTGATCTGCAGGTTTTATCTTGGACAATTATGTCAATCTCTGCTAAATCATCTGCTGTTCTTGATTTTTTTTTTCCGTTGATATCATCACTGCTTGAGCAATTTGCACAGATTAAATCACTAGTGATATGAAGTCTATCCCAAAATTTGCATAAGTGTATAACCAACACTGATGTCATATTAGAGAATGATAAGAAATGTGGATGCTTTTTGGAATTCCTGTGAATGAAAGGAAAGGGAAATAAACATCAGGGAGCAAGAATAAACTATTATGTTAAAAGGCATTATTGGCACAAGGGTATGTGGAGATAAACTGGCAATGAATAAATATGGGATGGAAAGAGAAAGAACATTTTTGGCGAAAAAAAGAAGTTTTAATTTAAAAATTTATCTTTAATTTTTGTGTATAACATAGATGCCCCAGCCTTGTAATATGAGCATCAGGAAAAGGAAACTTAATATTATTTTAGTTCAGTAAATAATAAAAGCAATTTTCAGATGTAATACCTGCATTTTGTGAACAGAACGTCTCTACATTCCTGTGATACTGATTGTGTAAGAAGAATTTATTTAATATAAATTTGTTTCAATGTATGTCACAAGTTTTATGAGTATTAATAATTTTACTTCATTAATGTGAATATTCATTGTGTATTTATTTTATTCCACTGTTTAAATGTTAATATAATTGCAACAAACAGGCAGAGTACCTTATTATGTTAACAGAAGTAAAAATTTTGACTCATTTTTTAAATGTTTAACTTAGTGAGAAGTTTAAAATTCAAATTCAGGAGCCAGAGTATGCAGAAACCATCAAGGCTGTCAAGCCAGTTGGAAGCTCCAACTTTCCTTGTGAAAGGATCTGGATAACTGTCATCTCTATGGCGTTTGACCTTTGCCTCTCAGGGTCTCCAGGCATACAGGTAGAAGAGCTAATGAAAATAAGAAAATTGTATTTCAGATTAATTTCTAAAAAAGATTTGGGTTTGTAAGACTCAGATTATGGGTTGTGTCTTAATGACACTCTTGAGAAATATGTTCTGTCAGCAAATCTTTGCATTGAACTGTGAGGTACGATGAAGATAAGGTGAAGAGCTTCACATGCCTCAAATTGATTAAGAATAAATTTAGGCTTGGTTCTACATATCAGTGTAGAGATATTACAAGATACAATCTGAAGAAATGAGATCAGCACAGCAAACCTGAGCAAACAGTTTTGCTTTGTGATATGCATGTAAAAGTCACTGAGAAAAGCAAAATTCTTAATTCCCTGACTTTTATGCATATCAAATTTTCAGCTCTATAGCTTCATTGCTTTGAATTTATTACATTTTGGAGGTTGATTTTTCTAATGTTTTCAGCTGCTATTGTTTTTTGAACTGAGTTTGGATGCTCAGTACACAATCCCTTTTCACTGTAGAAACCATAGCAAGATCAATCTGTGTAACTAACATGTACAGGAAATTAGGATAGAGTTTTCATAATTCGTGGGCTTGCATACAAATCTCAAATTTCTGAAACACAGTCAGCACTTCCCTCCCTCATAGCTGAGGATAAAAGCCTGTGAGTGATTCTGAGGTGCTAAAATATGATAGAGACAAGGAATAGATAAGAATCTTGGTAGATAGGAGAGACAAATATAAACACTAACCCTGGATAAGATTTCTAGCAAAAATCTAATCAATAAACATATGGGCAAATGAAAATGCAAATGAGCCACAGAGCTATAAATGTTCAGGAGGAAAGAAAAATTTCTGTAATATTTACCCGTATTGCATTGACTTCAAGTAGCCCTTAAGTGGAACTGACGGTATTACAAACACAATAAGCACTTCTAGACAAACTGGAATAACAATCACTTCAGGAGCCTGGAAGCATTCACAATTCTGCTGTTGTCAACTCTTTCAGTGGCTTTAATTTTCAATGGTAAGCACAACTCCTATATAGTGTTGTCAAAACTGCAATGAAGTTATGTCATTGAATATTAAAGTGCTGGCCTGTGGAATGCCAAACACAGAGATTTGAATTTCATGCTCTCTACTAAACATCAAGACAAATATGTCTAATTTCATAAAAAACCTCGCCAGCCCAGAAAGGCTGGCAATCAGTGTTGCCACTTTTCCAGCTGAAAACAGGAGTTTCTACTGTAAAAAAACCTCTTCCTATGAGACCAGAGGAAGGAAGAAATGGCATGGGGTTAGGATTCATGGATGTAGCATGAGATCAAGAATGAAGAGGCTGGGGTACTAAAGGGTACTGTTCATCACTGGATAGAAAATTCACATTTGTGTATGAAAATCCTTTTCTTGGGTTGTTCAGAAGAGTTTGGGAGGCAATTCAAGAATTGCATAAAGGAAATTTAGTTATGTACCTAAATAGATAGAAGATTCATTTCTGTGAAGTTTTCTCAGTTCCAGCCTTGATTTGTAAGCCTTGGTGGTGGCTTGTTTGACAAGAGGAGTAAGACACTTGTGCCCCTCATGAAAATCCAGTAGATTGCTGCCTCCCTTGTCCTTCCTGCCAATGCTACCTGATGTTCCAAGACATTCTCAGGGTGTCTGTCTTTCCGTGTATCTTCATGTCTTCATAAGACTAGAGATAACCTGTGGTAAACCTTTGAGAGCTTGTAGTCTCTTTATTAAGTCTTCTCAGGACTGAAATGAGCTTTTTCCTTTGGGGTAGGATTATTCTGTCTCACAAACAGTAGTGGAGGGCTCTGACCACTGGAAAGACCTGTGAAACCATATGAACATGAAATTCCTGGTAAATTTCAGTCTAAAAAGGCAGTTTTCTTCTGGGATATATTCCAGAAGTTCTTGGTTTGACCTTGAAAGTAAAATTTTGTACCTGCATTTATTGGATGAAATAGGTCTATTCATGGAATAGATACCCAAAGCTTACCAATTATACTCAGATGCTCAAAATAGTCTGGACACTGATATTCTGGACATAATGAGTTCCATGCTGAAGTATTCCTGGCAGGCAACAAAAAAGAGAAAATTAATTGCTCAGTTTTATTTGGCCTACAGTTTACAGATAGCACTAATAAAAGAAGTGTTCACTATTCTGTTTGTGCTCAGTGACCTCTCCAGCATGAGACTCACTGAAATCCACCAAAGTCTTTTCACTTAGGTATCCTAAAGCCTTGAAAATTAAAAATCATTCATTACCCTGACTGTATTTTTAGTGCCTAACAAATAATCAACAATTATAATAATTAATGGGGTGGGGGTTTTTTGTTGTTCCATAGAGAACCAAAAGCATATTAGAAACAACACATTTCTCCCAAAGTTACATTGTTTTCAAAATATTTCCCTCTGATTATTTCCTTGGGGGGCATTTCTGTGCTCACAGAAATCCTTTGGATGCTCTGTTTTACCAGTGCTTATGCCTTCTGAGATCCTGCATTATTAATAATACTAATTATTGCAATTATTTATTATTAGATGAAGAATGAGAGAGTTTCCAGCAATTCAAAAAGCACAGAAGAGGATGTTAGCCTTATCCTGTAGAGGCTGTGGTTGAACTTTTAGACCTTTGTGCCATGAAAAACCCCTGAGAATGAGGAATTGTACTTAGCAAGAGCATCTTCTAAATGGGCATGGAAAATAAATAAATATAAATGCCTCATATGTTGCTGGACTTCTTACTCAAAAGGTCCCAGCTGGGGGTGCTGATAAAAAAAAAAAAAGTATCCAAGATTTTGTAATAATACAGAGTACAGGTTGCTATCTGAAGAGGTCGATTAACATATGATAATTTCATGAGGTACACTTTTTATATATGACCTTTATCTGTTCTGGAGGACAGAGAAATGCCTGTTCACGAAGAGGAAGATGTTCTGAATGTTTAAGCATAGCTTACAGTGTGCAGTGTTATGCAAGTTTTCTGAGCTAAAGTGAAGATAAGAGAGATGCTTCATCTGCAGATGCAGAACCAGAGCTCCCAAGCCAGTTGGAGGGACCAAGTTCAGACACCAAACAGCTCAGAGAAATGACCCAGCATGGCGCAAGGTCATCACATAGTCTGACCAGCACAGCACTGTCCTAGTCAAAAAGAAAATTTCACATCTTGAAGTTGCAACAAGAACTTTTGTTGTTATGTATGGGCCTTACTTGGAGCGCTGTGTCCAATTCCAGACTCCTCAAGGCAGGAGAGATGTGCAGCTCCTGGGGCAGGTCCAGTGGAGGGCTACAAGGATGATTAAGTGCCTAGAACACCTCTCTTATAAGGAAACAATGAGGGAGCTGTGCCTGTTCATCCTGGAGAAGAGAGAACTGACAGGGAACCTCACCATTTTCTGTCAGTATCTGCAGGATGGACCAGACTCTGCGCAGCAGTGAGACAAGAGCTTAAAGCAGATCTAGAAAAACTTTAATATTTAGTCTTCTAATCCTCCTTTCTATTTGTTAGGCAGATATTTGTTCGTCACTGCATAATTCTGATTAGATAATTTCAAAGAAAATGCATTGCTCTTCCCACAGAACTGGAAAGCAAAAGGTAGTTGAAGATCAAATATTGCATCTTCAGCTTGGTCTAAAGATGGAAAAATGATGCCTGCAGTATCCCTGAGCAAAGCACAAGAAGTAAGCAGTGACAAAACACAGACAGAATTATCTTTGCAACTATGGCTACAGAAGCTTTTAGGTATTGCTTCTCCCTTCAAAAGATGGGCATTCTTCCCCTTTCTGACAGATGCCTTTCTACCCAAGCTCACAGCAAGTGATTTTTATATCAGAAACACTCTCAAAAGAATAAAGAACAGTAGATGGACAGCTGGAGATGGATCCAACCCAGCAATCCAAAAGGCTGCTTCTGAACAACGTCTGACTCAGGAACTTTAATAAAAAACACAATTATTTATTAAAACAACTCAGAAACAATGATTTGTTTGTTTTAGTTTGCTTTGTTTTTCAGACGGACTTACTCCCACTTCCCTTTATGTAAAAGGCGGAGTCCTGTTTTAGATTCCAAATGCCTTAATAACAGTCAAGTATTTATTAGATGCAATCACAGAAAAACAGCATTGCAAAGGGTCTTAAGAGGGTGTATAATCCATGTAGTTCTTTCCCCAAGGCAGGATCAACTACTCTAAGCCGTTTGAAAGAGAAGATTGTCTATTTCATGTTCTAAGTAATGACCAGTGATGTATTGCAAACCATGTATTTACATATATTACACCAGAATTTGGAGAATACAGGCCAGATTTAAGTCTTACCAGGTGACACTGTGCAAACCTGTAAAAAGAAGCAATTCCAGTTCCAAACAGCCTTTAGTCTCAGCAGAAAAAGCAACTAAGGGAAAGAGAAATAATGTGTCATCATGGTTATTTTGTATGGAATTTCTAACTTTTTAGTACTAGCCTAATCTATCTTGGATGTTCTACAGCTAACAGCAAACCTCCAGCTGACCCTGACCACAACTTGTGCTAATAGAAACCACTATATATTGCACAAATAACATACAGAAAAGAAATAAACTCCATTTGGGACTCCTGTATAACCCACCTCTCCCACATACTCAAAATGACAACAAATACTTCTGTACCTAGGAGGATTTTTTGTGGGTTTTTTTGTGGTGTTTTGTTTTTTTTTTTCTTGGTGGTTTTTTTTTTTGCTTTTTGGTTTTTTTGGGGGCTTTTTTTTTGTTTGTTTGTTTGTTTGTTTTTTTCTGACTGCACAGAAAATGCTGCCTTTGAAAACGAATAATAATTAGAAAAGCATAGCACATAATGGAGTTTGCCCAACACAGCAAGCAGCTATGGAGCCAAACAAGCTTATCCACATTCCCTGAGTGATGGTTTATGTTTTGACATTGACTAGCTCATCCATGCTCAGGGCACAAGCACTCAGACAATCTCCATCACCAGTTTCCCATTAGAAATCTTGATCTCTGCTAAAACAAGCTCAATTCCCTTCATTATTTCCCAGCTGACAGACAGCTTGAGAGGGAGGATATTACAAGTGTCAGTCTCTTTGCCTCCGGACAGGCCATGGATGACACAAGAAGGAGAGAAACAAACAAATAAAAAATATCTCTCTTTGTGTGGTAACTTTTAATGTGTTTGCTGTACCACTATGCTTCATTCATTCTCCCAAAACTAGTTTAGCAGGATTATTTTCTCAGAAATCTTTCAGAGAAGGTGCTCTCTATCCTCCTTTTCTCTGAATTTCTGTCAGACTCTTTCTATTTCACAGGAAGAAGGCAGCAATCCATCTTGAAGAGATATTTTGTTATTAGAAGGAGTTATAAAGCTCTTCAAATTAGTCGTTTAATAATATATAGCAAATATTTTTGAGAAGGATGGTGTTTTCATATTAAACAAGACAAAGAAGGAGAAGATGAGCATTAATGGAGGCTTTTCCATAAAAATCTTCAGAAGTAATTTTATTTATATTAATAATTGCATTTTTTTGGCAATGAGAATTGAAGATCAAGATCCATAGGTTAACAACAATTGTCATAACTCTTTTAGCTATGACAGAGATATGATGTTTTGTGCTAAGAGTTAGTCCTAGTGAAAAACAGCTCCTGACCTGAAAATCCTACTGTTTGAAGGCAGAAAATAGACAAAATTGAGAAGGAGCACAGAGAACAAAATGAAAGTGCATTTTCCACTCAGTACATGAAATCTGAGAATACAAACTGCTTCTAAACACGCATGCAACTCTTCCCTCATTGTCTGCCCTCACCTTAGTGCGTTTGTGGGTGTAACCCATGGTTTTCTGCGTGGAGGTAGACAGACCTGTTCTTAGACAATATAATTAGGCATAAATTAAACATTTGTTGGTCCATTCCTTAATAACTGAATGCCATGAAATGACTCATCCACATTGCAAAAAATTCTTAGCTTTTAAAATATGACTTTCAGTGCCTACTAAGAACAGTCCTTCACCCATCCAGTGCCAAGGAATATCTTGGGAGGCTGATAATTGTCATAATCCAAACCCATATCTGGAGCTTTTCTGTTCAGTAGTATCAGTAATCATCTCCCAGTGTCTGTGAATGTTCTCAGGAAGTGTTTTGCTCGTTAAGGTAACCATTCCCTATCTGTCCCCTCAGGCGAGCTCTCAGATGGTCAGAGAAAGAGCATCACCACATGTGAGTTTTATTAAATGCATATGAGTAATACCATCTGAAAAGAAAGATAATAAAAGATTGGTAATGTAGGGATGTCACAAGGGCAGTTATTGCCTAAGAAGATCTTTAGCCCTTGGAATATGAAAATACAGGTATGGACCAGATTAAAAATTAAAACTCTTCTTTTTAGATGTTAACACTCACAATATTGAAGAAAATAAGCTAGTATTTTTGGTTTTTTTGAATATAAAATAAAAGTCTCTAATCACATGGAACAGAAACAAAGCATCAATATTCTGGCATTAAAAAATGAGAAAAAAAGAAATACACAAGGTAAATAATGCAAAATAAAATAAGTCATAGAAAAACAAGGGAGGACAGGCATAATGTCCCAAGAAATCTAGTAAAGACCTGCTAGAGGATGGAGGAGAAGGAGGTGCAGTTTGCTTTATTGTGTATTTCTGTAGAGTGCAGTAAAAGAAAATTCTACCATCTGTCATCTTCAAGAATCTGGCATGCTATGATATTGGGCAGGTTTGTTCATACTTCCAATCTGCTGCTCGCTCATTTCTGCTGAACAGTTTTGTTCTCCACTTCTCCCACATGGTTTTTATTTTTATCATTATTGTTATTATTTGGAAGTTGGATTATGTTTCATTATTCTTCTATAGCTTGAATTCTGTGAGCTAAAATAAAATAAAATTATAGTAATAAAAAAGAACAACCTACCCAAAAAAAAAAAAAAATCCTATTCTCTCTCCATTACCTGGCTCAATCTTCCTTTTTGATTTCTCCAGATGCCATTTATGTATGTTTTTTATGGTGATTAGACTTTTCCAACTCAATCTTTGGGATACAATATTAAAAAAATGGTCATAAGGAACATTAATATAACACTAATTTTTACTGATATTAAAATCCATAAGTAATATATAAGAAATATATGTAAGTACGTTATATTTCCTGTTAGAGAAAGTATTTCTTCAGGATATAGCAGGGAAACAGGGAAATGTCTGTCAGAAGTTACAATTGCAAATCCAAAAGACAGAATTTCCCTTCTGTGTGTCACTGAAAACCCTAGATGTGGGATTTGTTTAACCCATCTGGGTGATATCAATTCTCAACTGATCTCCCATCTGGAGAGATCCTTGCCACCACTGTAGGCTCCAAACAGAGGCTACCAAAAGAGAAGGGCTAATTGTTTCTCGCTGGCAACCATAAGAACCTAGACAACCATTTCAGGGTAGAGACTGACCTTTTCTGTAAATACTAGACAAATAAATCTATTCCTATATCACACCAAGAGATACAAGTTCCTAAGTCTGCTGTATTAGAGATTTGAACGGATAAAACTTGTGGCCTCATAGTCCAGGATACAGATTAAGTTTCCTTGGTTTCCTAATGTCCCGAAAGAAAGAAAGAAAAAAAAAATCCTAAAAAAAATCAAACCAAACCAAACCAAACCAACAAAAAAACAGAAAAAATAAATGGTTTTTAATTTTTGCAGCTACTTAAGCTTTTGTTAGAATCTATCACCTATTTAATATTCCAGATATCCAAAATTGATACATCTTCCTATTTCAGTCACAATTTAACTAAAAAAGGAGACTTCAGGATTGTCCATATGGCTTCAGGAGAGAAGACGTTGTTTTGTAGAAAAAACACATAGGAGTAGAAAAAGATCCAAATTATGAATTGCAGAATGAAGAATGTCAAAATACAATATATTTTAAGCAGATTACTGAAAGACCATTTCATGGGTTTTCAGCACAATATGTTTTCAATATTTTAAAATTTTAGGTTTTCAGCACAAAATATGTTTTCAATATTTTAAAATTTATTTATGCATAAGATTTATTGTTGGCATAAATTAGGACAGTTAAAGCAACTTTGGTTATTGGAGTTACCAAAAATCAAGAACGGGACATGCCCTGACTTGTCTGGCCCCTGCTACTGAACCAAATAGTGGCAACTGTGGTGTTTCACCCCAGAGATGCTTTTGGCTAGTTGGATGTTGCAGCTGGACACGTGCAGACAAGCCCAGGCATGCCGGAGCTCAAGTGGCAGAGGAATGGAGCTTCCTTTCGTAGGCGGTCTTCTCCTCAGGTCTCCCGCTGTCGGAGAAGCTTTTAAGGCTATGGTGAAGGAAAGGAATCAGTTCTGATGGAGGGTTTAATCCAGAGCTTTTATTCTGGCCCACAGGCCTCTGGATCCAGTCACTGCTCCACTAGAACTCCCGGACTGCGTGGTTCCCCTCCTTTTTACCCGGGGGAGGGGAGAAGGGATTGGGAGCCACCAACCAAGTACGGGAGAGGAGGTCTCAGGGGACAAAGGACACCTGGATGGCTCAATGCCCCCCGGGGGTGGAGGGCATCTTTTGAACCTGCCCAATCACGCAACGCACTTCTGGAATGCCAGGAGTGCCAGACAATGCTGGCAGGGGTCAGGGTGTGGAAAGGAGGAGTGATTGACGCACCTGGGAGGATAACTTCAGGGGAAAAAACTGGGGTTCTGGGGTAAACCATGAAATCACACCGCAAGATTTAGTGAACTGAAATGATCATAATTATATAATTAGGTGAGGATCTAAGTGTGAGGGAAATGGATATTTGTTCAGATTAAGAAATCCTTTGTGTGGTTTTATTTTAACCTGGAGGGAAAGGATGAGGATTTGGGATTATCAGGAGAGGCAAATCAAAGCTAGAAAATGATTCATCAGGCTAAGAAGCAGATAGACCTGCAGGAAAAAACTGGAGACTCAAAATATTGAGAGTGCTGATGGCTCAGGGGAGTTATACTAGACTTGGAGCAGTGAGCTTCATAGCACAGTTTGGCCCACGGCCTGGAAAGAGTCTTCTTGCTGTCTGTCAATGTTCAAATGAATATTCTTCAAATTTAGCACTCTCTTTATAGTGTTTTCCATCTGGGGATCTGTAACATCAAGGTGTCAGAGAGATCAAAATTTGGCCAAGTATTTTACAATTCAGGGGAAAGTGCTTCTAGCCATGGTGACACATGCTATGTAATCAATAAATAACAACATCTATGTGAAGAATGGTCTTGGTAATTAAGACATAGGTAGACACCTTTCTCATAAGTCAGGTTTGACAGATCAATTGTTTGAGCAATAATGATGGAATGTAGATTTTCTTTTGTTGATTGATTGCACTTTTTATTTTTTGCTTTATTATGTGGCTTGGGTTTTTTTGTTGTTTGTTTTTGTTTGTTCCTTTGTTTTTGTTTTTGTTTTTGTTTTGGTTTGGTTTTGGTTTTTTATTTGGCTTTTTGCAGGGGGTTGGAGGGGGTGGGGCAACTTGAAGTTAGAAAATGTGATTTGTGGAATTAGCAGGAAAAATAATTGACTTCTAGAAATATTATCCAGTGAAAACTGATACAAGCAAAGCAGAGAAATTAAGGAAAAAAAATACCCACAGACTAAGGCAAAATGAGGGAAAAAAACCTTGATTTGCCACAATCTCCTCTATAAAGAGTCTGTCTCAATATCCTTTGCACAACACAGTGCAATATTTGACACAGCCCTGACAGTACAGAGGTCCTCTCCACTGTCTGCGTGAAACTTTACAATCTCAAATGTTCTGCTCCACACGTCATTGTGTATGAGCCACTACTTCAAGGACTTCTACAACCCACCTCTGATCCTGTTCTCTTCCTCTAATTAGCCAAAAATCCAATGAAGGTAAGTAGCATAAGAGAAAAATTGAAAAAAAAAAAGTATGACTATTTTGTGCCAGGTAACTGTCCCAGGGAATGGTTCCTGTCTCCAGGTCTAACACTGAGTGTGACACCTATTTCATAAGAGTAAACCAATCAAGAGGTACTTCAGCACCATTCTCAGGTTTTATACAAATGCTCTCACATGAGATTTATAGATGAAGTTCAGAGAAGGTGAACAAACAAAATTCATTAAACACAGGTGGAGAAAAAGGTGAAAAGAAAAATATTTCCCTGTCCATTCAGGTAGTGACAAGAAGTCATGAAGCCTGAGCTTAGCATATACCAGGAGACAACTTTCATACTTCATACTGGTATCATTTTTTTCGTTACAAAAAACTTGTTGTTCTGACTGTGACAATACTTGGTTGGCCTTTTGTTATGTTCTCATCTGCTTCTGGCTATCTAGTCATTACCCATCAAACTCTGCTGTCATGAGCCGCTACTATGCAATTTTTTGGTTCACTGTAGGTCAAGGATAACAAATATTTTTGATTGCATCTTATTTTCTTGGTGTCTTGGAGGGGGGAAAAACAAACAGTTAATCTATTTCATTTTACTGATCACCATCAGGAGTTCTGGATGGGTAATTTTGTGTTGTTACTCTGTCCCCATCTCATAAAGTTTCATTTACTGCCTTTTTAAGCAAATGATGACTCCAAATCTATTTGTCACACAATAGCTCTCAAACATGCCAAACAATAACTATTACTATTCTTGGCTTGTTTGATCGAAATGACATTTACAGACATTATTCCTCCCCTCTCCTTGATATGACTTTAATAGAAACTTTTAAATAAATAAAACAAAACCCAGAGCAAACCTCAAAACCAATAAACCAACACACAGGACCTGGAAAATAATTACAAAACAGTGGCTGTTACCATTATAAGTGGGGAAATACAATTATGAGTTGTCAATATTGTTCTCCTTTCAACTGCTTCAGAAAGATTCAGATGTGTATAATTTTTAGGGTGATTTCATTGGCGTCATCAAAAAGAAACAGCAATTATGTAGCTGAAAGAGGAGTTGACCCCTAAAATTCTTCTTGTACATAAACATGCAAATACATACCATACGCATATATACAAAAACGCAAACACAGAGTGGTCGATATCAATTTTCAAATGTTCTATTGATTTTAGTAACCCTTAATTTCAAGACAAACAATAGTTTCTTTTGTAATTTCCATGCTGTTGATATAACTGCCATCATTGCTGACCTGTATGTTGTCAAATAATATTGATTGGGCATGAAATGGAGCAAGAAGAGGCTGAAAGCAAGGTGTGTGGTGGGAGGAGTGAAGACTATGGGTGCTTTCTCATTAATTAAAGAAATTACAGGGATACAACATCTTTATAGTGAAGTAGCTGAGGGGGTTGGGTTCTCACACTTAAGTTGGATCTCTATTATGAATTTGGGACTCTTCTCTGTACCCCTGTCCCCACCCTCTCCCATGTTCTATTCTCATATCAATTCAAACTATGGATTCATGGAAGGTTTTTCAGCTTAGATTCATTAAACACATTTCTAAATGAAGCCAGGGAAGGATGCTTTGATGAGGAAACCGCTGGGGGCTCCAGAGACACAATTTTTTTTTCTGCCCTACCAGAGGTTGGTGAATCTAGAATCATGTTTCCAAATTACTAAGTTACACATGGTCCCTTTGCACCATCTTCATTCTCAAAAGTGCAGTTTCAATTTCTTTGTCTGCTTTGTCCTTTAAATTGTACAGTTCTTATGATAAGTGATTAAGTCACTTCAAAAAGCTATTATAGGGCCATGTCCTTGAGGTTCTGGAAGCTGCTGGGATACAGATACATTTCTGGAAGTGCTAGAACTGCATCAAGTGCCATAACTTAAATTGCCCAATCAATGAACAGAGAGGGCAGCTTCAGGACTAGACTTCAGAACTCATTCTGGTGACTAGAGCCTTTACTGGGATTGTCAGTCTTGAGATTTACTTTGCAAGACTCCATCCAATATCTTGTGCTCTATAAATCAATATTAAATCCTCATAATCATGTCCAAACTTGGAGTTATGGATATTTGAAAGAAGCCTCTGGCTCTCATGCAGAAAAGAGAATATTCATTCACTTGCTTAGACAACATGCTGACTGGTGTAATTATATTCTACCAGCTCAGATTTCTCCTGCAGTATCTTCTGGCTTTGAAATCATTCTTAACTTCCTGTCCTGAGCTGCTTTGTAGTATGGCTGTATGTTTTAAATCATCTGAATCAACCATGTATCTGCAGTGATGATACCACAGTTGACTCATGCCTTAGTGTACATACCTCAGCCCAATTAATCTTCCTCCAAGGAAATTGCATCTATAACATCTTATGACTACACGCTATCCAGGATCTTTCATCCTAAAGCATTTTAGTATGTCTCACTAGGCTATATGTATGTACACATATATACATGTATGTATATGCACACAGAGTGAGAAAGGGCAGTAATGCAGTGTCAGGATCCAAATTCAGATCATAGATGAAAAAATCTAGATTCAGGGTATTCTTGTAGTCTGTGCACTTATTTACATTAAAGTTTTGCTTAACTGACTTGATTAGGATCCAGGAGAATTTAGATGCAATATACCAGGTTAATCTATAGCATTGATCAGAGCCTATGGGTAAAATACTACGCCCCTTTGGAATCATTATAGAAATTCCCAAAGGATTGAAAACTTCTTTTTGTCTAGGAATTGTTCCCTTTGGCATGCACCCCTCACTGGAATGGGAAGCAGCTGCAAAGCTTTAATGAATGAAAAAGAATATAATATCCAGCTAAAACTAGAGTCGGAATTATAAGTAGGCAAATCAACCAACAGTTACTCAAATTTAAATCTATTGAGGATGCTGGGGTTAATGACTAGTTTATGCACTACATTTCCTTCCTTTAATATTATTTTAATATTGTTGTATTTTATTTTAATTACATTCAATCTTAGCTTTTCTGTCACTTTATAGAGGAAGCACATTTGTGCTCACTAGCTTGGAGCAAAGCAAGAAACAAATGTCAAAGTTATACCACCACCATGGGATCTAAAGCTCAGTTTAATTGTGGTTAAGACAGATCTAAATTAAAAGTACTTTCCTTTCCCTGTGGACTCCTTATTTAATGATGACAGGTCCCCAAGTGTGTGTGTTTGTGAGATTAAATGTTTTACTGAAGGATCATGAGCAAAGCCCAAGAGAAAAGTGGATGAAAGAAACAAATAGATGTAATGGATGATTTCAGATACTGACTTGCCTGAATTTCCCACCCTCTTAAAATCTGTTCGTCTGATTCGGTGTGAAGATGTCTTTTGCCTTTTAGTCTGAGGAATGCAAACTATAAGAATCACATGTACATGGAGAATTGTGACATGCATGGGGAGAATCTGTTGCAGAAATAACTGGTCCTAAGTTGTCAAATTGTGCATTCTGGTGTATGAAAAGGGAAATCTTGCACAATCTCAAAAAAAAACCCCCCAGAAACCACAAAAAACCACTACTGTGTTCTCTAGGGATTTACTTATTTAGTGATAGGGAAAGTTAAAAATATTCTGGAGACCCTGCAAGATAAAAGTCTCAAGTATTAGATGTTGGTAGTTAACTCCTGAAATTGACTGTTCAAATTTTGCTGCATTTAGAGGAATGTGTGCCAGTAAGGACAAAATGGTTGAACAAATAAAGTAGATGTGGACACAAATGTGAACACAAGGCTGTTCAAATCTCTAGAAACATCTAACAGCTTGGGAACTAAATTTCAATGGACAAATTATTTTTGTTCATAGAATTTCCCCAATCCCTTAACTTCATGTGGTAAATGAATGGCATTCCTTCACAGTTTTATCAATAGAATGGAATTCTGGCCAGATCAGTCTGTCAACAAGGAATAACATCAAGCCATTTTGTCCATATGAATAAATAACTTGCTCTTTACTATTTTTTTTCTTTGTGGATGAAATGGGGCTATTAAAATGCCCCCTGCATCCCAACATAAGAATGGAGGAAGATGCTTCATTGTAGACAAAGCACATAGTGCAGGCAAAATTGCCATCATACAAAGAACCTGAGAATGCAGAAGATGTAATAAATTGAATACAAAGGAACCTTTGATTGCCCAGTGCCTGATTTATAAAATGAATCTGTGGTAAAAGTGATGTTTTGTGGTTCAGATGTTGAGCTCCCCGATATAAACACAGTAAACACACACAATAAAATCACAGTGACTGTTTTACTCAAGGGCTTGAGAGACCATTGTCATCCCTGACTAATATGTAATGTTCACTTCAGTGAATTCTTAGTTAAATGGTGGTGGTCTAACTTCTGTTAGAAATGAGAAGTTTCCAATTTCTCATGGAAAAAATAATTATTGGGAAAATTCAGAAATATAGGAGAGTGTGTGGGGATTGTTCAAACATCTTTTCTGAGTTGTTTCCTCAAAGTTAGGATTATAGAAGGGCATTCCATCCCACTCCAGTCCTTTCTCCCACTCAGAGATTGCTAATTCCTTCCCCTTTCCACTACTTCTCAGCCACTCATGGCCCCATCAAGAGAATCACAGAGGCTGGAGAACTTCTGCTAATTTTACCTCCTTAACATTGCATAAGCTCTGTGTTACAAAGAAAAGAAATGGGGTAGAAGATTAAGAATTGGAATTTGTCCAAGTGACATTGTTTCCGTCCAGAACCTCCCCTATTTTGTTTGATCCAAGTTTGTGTACTTTCATACAGCAATGGGAACATCTTTGTCATGATCTGGCCTTCCACACAGAGAGATGGGTGACTATAACTGTCTTTACATCCTTGCAGATTTAGCCAGGACAAAAAGTGGTGTCTTGATTCAAGCCAGGACAGGAATACTGGAGGCCTGCTTTGCTAAACAATAAGCCATACATAATAATTACTTTAAAAAAAAAAAAAAAAAAAAATTGCACCACAAAACCCCAAAAAATCCAAACTAAACTAAATCAAAGCCAACCAGTAAATTTGTAAGGTCAATGACTCTCACATCATTAGATAATCCATGATGAGGACTCACCAGGATGCATGGCAAATCACAGCAGAAAAATAAATAGAGCTAGCTGTCTGTAACTCAGGGTATTCACAGGTCTTTGAATGACACTTGTTCTCAGTATGAGGAGATCTCAGGCACTGGGACACTTTGAAATTATTTAAACTCTCTATAGGGCTCTAAAACTTCAATGGATACAATAGCTAGAGTGATGAACACTAGAGGACCAGCTGTTTACATCAAACTGCAGCATGCTTTGAGGGTAAAGGGCTTAATAGATGTAAAATGAATACATAAAAAACCATGGATATTTGAGTTCATGTTCTCAGAGCAAAACACATGCGCACTAGTCTGTTGACATAAAGCTTCCTTTCCCAGGAAAACAGATTCCTAATTCTGGATTGCTTGAATGATTGCCAACTTCTTCCATTCATGGCCACAAATGTTCTTTCAAATTTAGCCAAGTTGGTAGTTGTAAATTTGCATTAATGTCAATAGCCGAATCACAATCTGGCTTCCCTCTTATAAGTGTTTATAGTGATTTAAATTCAGACATTCTCAGTTTTAGATGACTGTACTAGCTTCAAGATAGTACATTGTTTCACTCATCAAAATATTATATTTGTGCCCAGAATTTTTCAGAGGTGTTCATAAATGAATTGAGAAAGTCCAAAGATCTGAGAAAGCTTCAGGCCAGCCTTTTCATTTCAGCCAGGCTCCCAAAGAAGAGGTTTTAATGATATAAAGATAAAATAAGCTCTTTGGTATCTTCTTAATCCCTTCAATATTTAAAAAAATCTCTACAAAAGGAAACCATTTCTAGCACAAGGCTTGAGCTCAAGCCCATCCAGAGGGTCTATGCTGTTGAGCTACCATACTAGGAAATTAGTGTAGGACAGATACTTATAGGCCTAAATGTTGTACGATGGGGAATTTCGACCCAGACTTCAGTGATAACTGGGCAAACACTAACCGCAGGCTACTTCCATTAATCTAACTCTGCACCAAGCAGCTGACCATTGAATGCTGGAGGCTCTTAACCTGAACCAGCTATCTCTTAGACAAGAGTAAATATATCAGTCACCTGCAACCTGGTTGCTGCTCTGGAAAAGAGCCCGAGTGGGGTGGGGGGAGAGAAAATGATCCAGCCAGCAAGTCAGGCAGAGTGCCTTTTACTCCGGATCCTTGGAAGGCTGTGCTCTCAGGGCAGAGACCCTAGGGAAGGATAATGGTTCCCTGTACCCCACTCTTCCTGCCTCTGTATTTCTTGGTTGTAGTCCCTTCATTTTCCACACTCTCCTATGTTTGTTGTCAGGTGTAGTTAATGTGAATACAAACTGTAAATGCCTTAGAGTTTGGGGATTTTTTTTTCCTTTTTGTTGTTGTTTTGCTTTGTTTTGTTATTGCTTTTCTTCCTCACATCCCCAAAGAAACATCAAAGTACAAAGGAAAGAAGGCAATGCTATGAACAAGAGTGAAAGCCAAACAAAAAGGCAGAGAGAAAAAAAAAATTAGAGAGAGAGAAGAATAAAAGAATCTAGCGGTGGCCCTGCGGAACTTTCTTCAAGGGGGTTAGGCTTCCTTTAGAGAAAGTTTAGATATATGTTTGTTTGCATTTTCACATTGGGGCTGTTGGTGCACATTCAGAGGAGAACAAAAGCAATGCAAATTTCAAGGGAGGTGATCAGTGCAGCAGGCTGCTGACAAGAGCCACCTGGCTACTGCAAGCAGCCCATTGCCTGCTGTGCTCACCTGCTTAAATATTAACAACAAGGGGGAAGGCGGAAATGTATCAATTAAACATCAGGAATGTCTGAGCAGGAAGATGGATTGTTTTCAGGACACAATGCAGGCACTTGCATCCCTTGACTTCTGATCTTGCCTGCCAAACCCTCTGAATTTTAACCTATGCTAACGTGTTTTATCTCTCTCCTCACCCTTCCCTACTAGGACATCATCATGACACATAAAGGGACAGCATTAATTTTCCAAAAGTGAGGAACTGTCATGGTTTGACACTGGCGCAATGCCAGCACCCCCATGAAAATGCGCCTTCCCAAATAAATGCTGGGAGATGTGATCCGGAACACATCAGAGCGGGCCCAAGCTTAATAACAAAGGGAAAAACTTTATTAAACTACTACTACTATAAGAGACACACACACACTAAATCCAGAATGAAAACTTTCTAAAACATTCCTCCTCCCCCCACCCAAACTCCAGCAAGCCACAGTGAGACACAACTCGGACCCTTAATCAAGTCACCACACTTCAGATAATCAAAACTCAGTCCATAAAGGGAGAGAGGAGTCTGCCTTGCACCATAGACCCCCAGTAAACACAGTTGCCACTTCTTGTGTTTCCATGTCACACATGGCACCACCCAGAGAAAATCTGCCAGTGTGACACTCTCCTCTCCATGTCACAGTGCTCTCACTACTGTGCATGGACCGACTGCTCACAGGGCTCCTTTAAGGATGCTTTGCCAAGGACCAAAAGGAACAACAGTCCATTGTCTCATTTCAGGACCACGGTCCCCCGCATTTTCCTCCTCCCCTGGGGCCAATGGCAAAACCAGAGATCTTCATCTTCCTGAAGACAGAGGGCATCATCACACCCTCCTCAGCTTTTCTCTGTTCACTCCATTCCTGTACTGGTAGTTGCTGAAGCAGGTCTTTTGGCTCACCATGCATCCCCCTAAAATGCAGTCTCTCTCTTGGAGGAGAAATTGGTTCAGTCTATGACTAACAAGAAAAGTCCCCCACAACCTTTATTTCCTAACATCCCAGGTCCCAGGCTGTCTCTTCTTTCAAATTGAGAAGGAGTAATATTTCGTAAAGCTTTCATTCCCCAGGAAAGGGTTAAGTCCTGGACTCCCTGGATGGCTGAAATCTCGGCCCAGGATTCGGTCTCCCCCACTCCCCCCTTCTCCTTCTCCTCTGCCAGCAAACTTCCAGGTGTCTTCAGGCTCTCTGTCTCTTTCCCTCTGGGTTGGGGGGGAAGGGGAAGGGAACAAAGGCATCTCAGATTTCCTCCACCCTTCCGTCCACAGGAGCTGGCCCAGCTCGGTTCCAGACCCTTCACCCCCTGGCCTACCTCCCCAGGCCGCATGGCTTCCCCTCCCCTACCCAGCTCGTGGCTGGGCAGGGTAGGTCTGCTCTCTCCAATGACTGGAACCAAAGAGACCAAACTCTCCTGGGAGTTCTTGCTTTTTAACCCCCGGTGTTCTCAGAGGCATGTCCAGCCTTCAGCGGTCACTCCAGGTGCCAATATCCAAATGTGACACTGATTGGTTTGACCACCAACTTCCTGAGAAAATTCTTTTCCGTGTCAAACCACGACAGGAACACAGATTCAATATTAGCCTAGAAGCAGATCTGCACTGACTGCAGCTCCAGACCAGAACTTGGCACCTTTCTTCTACATGTATTCCTATTACCACGAACACCTGGTTTTGAAACATCCAGTTATGGGAAGTGTCTCCAAATTGTGGCACATTTGGCTAATGGGCTTAAAAATTAAGTTAATCTGAAAAGTCTAAAGAAAAGGAATCTCATGGACAGTGACCTGGTTTGGTGATGGCTTGCAGTTGTGTGCAATGCTGCCCAGGGAGTGGGAAATTTGTTGTAACCTACAAAAGTTGTCCTGCAAGCTTGGTAGGCGTTATGGCAGATGGCCTGAAATAAGCTAAAACCTTTCAGCTCTTACTAGTACCCTAATTTTATAGTGGCCTCATTTTGGTTTGAATTTCAAGAGACTTAGAACATTTTTACCTCTTCAGCTGATCTATATAAAATATTTGCTGACAGTTCAAATTTGCAGATAATTTACTCTACGTGTATTTCTAAGAACTAATTACCTGTTTGTATAAAATGGTGAAATCTCATTGTATTAAAAAAAAACCCAAAAACAACAAAACCACCATTTATTTCATTATGCTATCCAATTACTGCTGTGCTTGTACAATATTATGTTACTGCCTGATCACAGGCTATATACTGTACAGATGTGTTACTTTAATTAAACAAATGAACTAGTCATACAAACCAACAATAATTCAGAATGAAATTCTCAAGTACTAGCCATTGATCCTGAATTTAGTTTAACCAGTGGAGGGTAAATGCAGGGTTTTGTCTTGAAGAAAGATTGGTCTTTTGGTTTCCATAATCTTTTTAAATGCAGTGGTTTCTTTCAGTTCCTTCAAATCAAAGCTGACAGTCTAAAGCTGGACAAAAGGCTTTTGTCACGAGTCAAAACCCAGAATAATGTATTTTAAATTATCGTGATTATTTTTTCTATTTGTTGTGGTGAAATCTGATAAAGCAAGCATGAGTGAGAACATGAGAAGAGATATCTGAACAGAGAAGATGAAAAACAACTGAAAAGGAGAAGGGGAGCAATGACAAAATCACTTGGCCAAGTACCCTCACTGAATCAATTGCACAGGAGATGAACCTCTGGTTTCAAGAGGCCCAGAATATTGTGCTCTTTACCCAGATACAAACTTAGAATCATCACATATGATCAGCACATCGATGGGAAAAAAATACTCTTGACTTCCAAGATTATCTATTGAAAAACAGATGAGAAATTGAGCAATAATAAATATTCGCAAAGAAAACATATAAGAGGGTTTTTTTAAGAGATTGAGTAACATTGAATAGTGCTACTTCTCATTGCAGGCAGATATCTTGGTCTTCCACATATCTTGGTCTTGCAGCTGAAGGAGGAATTCATGACTATATAAGGCTTCAGTTTGATAAGGTACTGATATTATATATGTTACTTATTTAACAGAACTTATAAAATCAGAGTTTGGACCATCCAGCTTTCACGGACTTCAAACCACTTCCCAAAGTGCAATTCTTTGTTAAGTCAGAAATGCTATGACAGAAAAAAAACCCACAAAGGAACTGCAGCAAAGATCTAAGAATGATGCAGCATTTCTAAAAAGAGAAATTTGCTACTACTCCAGTGGCATTGGCACCTCCTGAGGCTGTGTGTGAGTGCCACCTGCTGACCCCTGCCATGGGGAAATGAGGCAGAACCCACTGGTCACCTCACTGCTCCTTTGGGTCTGCACACGCTCCCCACCCCATTGAGAGCAAACCAGTTACTGTCATGTAACATATATAAGGGAAATGCTTTCCCAGTTGTTCCCACTTATTGCCATTTCCTGAAGATCTCACAGCTGTACAGTCACTCATTCACTCTAAGATGCAATGATTTTTAAGCTAAATGCCTTTTCCAACACCAAATCTTTACTTGCAGTTGTGACATGAGCCCAAAGTTTTTTCCTTAAGGTCCTATAAACACAATGTCTGCTAGAGATTCCTATACCTAGGGCATGCCCCATAGCACAGTGCCTTCATAGTGCCACCTCCTTTTTCTTATGTCATATGGAAAAACTAGCACAGTGGGACACCAAAATCTAGGCATCCTATAATTTTTGCTTATATAATACATTAAAGAGGTTGCAGTAATAAATCAACCTGAAGTTGAGTCTGGCATTGGACTTGTCACTGAATCATTCAGAGACTCAGGTCTGAGAAAAGGGGAATGGGACAATTTCCTCTGTTTTCCTGATCTGAGTGGGCTGTGAGCTTGTTAGGGCAGGCATTTTTCTTTTAATGCATTTCTTACAGAATCTGCCACAGCATGTTCCCTCTGGCATTGTGAGGACTGCACAGCTGCAGTACATACAAAAATATGGTAACATTAATTTAAAACTCTTTGGAGGACTCACATAATGCTGTTTTTGGAATGTCTCCTTTTTTATTTTTTGTAAAGTCTTCTTCACAAGGGAAATTTTACTCAGAAAAAACAATAGATACCAAATTAAGCTATGAAACCTTTGGGAGAAATTCGGCCACTTCCAGTAACTGTACTGATATCTATAAGCATGATCTAGCTGCTGTGGTCTAGGACTGACAAATCAGGAAAAACAGAAAATTGTCTCAACATACGGAAGCGGCAGCATCTCATGTTGCTTACAGTCCTTACTTGTCAGACTAAATATTCCTCATTTAGATTACCTTAATTTTTGGATCATCCAGAACCTTCCCCACACAATATAGAGTCTAAACCAGACCAGGGATTTGCTATCCTTGTCCCACATGCAGGAGTCAAAGGCCAGAGAGCTGAATGCACATGTCCAAGACTGCAAATACGGCTGCATTGCCAAGAACAGGAATTGAACAGAGACCTTCCAGGGAATACACTGCAAAGAGACACACACGCACCCTGAGCCAGCGCTATTTACATCTGTTGGTCCTCTAATACCGTGTGATTGTGTTTGCACAGAGCTGAGCCCAGGTGAGCAGGCTCTGCCTTTTGTCTGGGCTCAAAATCTAAGGCACGATGGCACATGATGAATATTTGTCCAGGTTTTAGTTGGCCCAGACATGTGTGCAGCAAGTGTGCTGGCTGCAGCCCTCCGTGTACAGCATCACTGCATCACAGCTATTAAACTTTGGACTGAAAAGATAATTTTTAAAGAACTTTCTTCTTTAAGGCATCAGTGGAGGTAAAATAATAAACTTCTTCCTAAAAGCCGCAGAAGAAGGTGAGAAAGAAGAAAACTAACCTTCCACCTCTCTCACCTCCAAACAGCAAATTCCCACCCTTGTAGGCACCACATCTCCAGTCTTTAAATAAATAACAGCAGCAAGGCCAACCTTTCCATCTCCCCTATGTAAGTGGAGAAACATTCTGGCTTTGCCACATGTCCGGTAATTATGGGTTGAACCCCTGTTCACAGGGGTATCGATCTGCTGCTAGCTGAGTCTAACTCATTAGGTATTCCTTCATTGTTTCCTATGCAAATTAAGTTAATGAGAATTAGGAACATAATGGAGCCCATTCACCGTTCTAGTTGGTGGAAAATGGGTTTGACTACCAATTTTCCATTACAGCTGTTTTGTAATTACTCTGGAGCACTCTGCATTCTAATGGAGATCCTGAGCTGATCTGACAGTCGCTTAGCTTTTTTTTTTTTCCCTCCCCCTCTCTCCCATATTCTCCTTCTTCCTTCTTCCCATAATGAAAAAAAAAAAAAAAAAAAAAAAAAAAAAGTGTGAGATTTTTTTCCATTAAAGCTCTGGCATTTGATTTCTACTGCAATTAAAAAGAAAAAAAAAAGAAGCCCCAAAACCACAACTCTCCCTTATTTTTCCCCCAGTGGAATAGCTTGCCCCTTTCTTTTTTCCTTAACTCTGATGTCAAGGTTCCTCTGCTTTAAGTGCTGGGGTTAGTTTGCCCTAGGGGAAAAAAAATAAAAAAATAAAACAATAAAAACAGAAAACCAAAATTAAACTGAAAGCATAATGGATTTTATTCTTTCACCTGGGTTTCTGAGGGAAATGAGGCTTGTCATGGTCAAACAGCACACACATCTCTTCCTATTTGTGTGTCTCACTTTACCAACCGATTAGCTCATTTCAATAAAATTTAGCTGAGGGTTGAAGGTGTCAAGGATATTAAATTACTACCAGCTTCAGAAAAGAGGCATCTGAGTAGCAGAGAAACACTCTTTGAGCATGGCCGCTAAAGACGAGTTGCAGCATGAGCACACTCTCATTAGACTCCAAAGAACCCACAGAGAAGGAATGCAGTTTTGAAGATCTCAACCCCAGGACTGGGGTTTGTACCTTCCCTGGCACACATGTCTGGCCATGAGACACAATGCCAGCAAAAATCAGGTTTCATTATTTCTACTGGACACAGAACCAGTCACTGTTAAGCCATCAAGTCTAAAGCTACATTTAAAGCTGCAAAAGAAGTTCAAGGCTTCAAGCCTTGGAAGCTACTCTGTTATTTCTCTGCAGAACATACATTCTTCCTCATCTTAATTACAACAGCGTGCATGGGCAAATCAGGTATGGGGTTTGACTATGCATTTAGGACTGAGTAAAACATAGAGAACAGCTGGTCCTGTCCCTATTAGACAAGTCACACGTGAAGGTATGTGGAAAAGAGTTTTGGAGTGTACTCATGATGCCCCATCAAAGCTCTGTCTCATCTCTGTTGCGGGTGAGAGAAGCTACATTCAGCTCAGATCTTTCTCTTCATCATGCAGGTCCTTGTCACACTGGAAACATTCCAAATACTAATAGTGGAATTCTTTTTATTTTTCTACTTCGGAAGAGAATGGCTGTCATGTGATCCTGGAATAAAGTTAATATAATTCTGAAGGATGATGTAGTAAAGAGCAGTCCTGTAGTTTTCACACTGAAAAGAGAAAATTGCTAACATCGAAAATATTTTTGCTATTAATAAAATATCTATATGGAAAACAATAATAAGGACTTCAGCACGGTCTCACACACTGCTGTACTTAGAAAAACAGAGGCAGTTTCTATGCACAGTTCTTATAAATTCTTATAAATTTTCTGTTTGGGCTCCACTTCAACTCTAGTGCTATCCTGTGCTCAATAAGGAAACCTGAAGGAATGACAGCTCCAGGCCCAGGGTCTATCCAGAACAAGCCCAGATTGTTGTGAATGTTTACCAATTCTTACTCCTTTTTAAAAGCTGGGCACATCTGATCCCTCGAGGTTTTATTTCCAGTTTGTTTGAGTAAATGGAAAAATCCCAATCTTTATGGGAGAAAACTGAGATTGAGAGTGGAGAAAGGATGAAGCCAACAGGGAAGGAGGCACCAGGAGTACAGCTGGATGCCAGTCTTCAAGATCAAATGTATACAAAGTGTGTTTTACCATTTTGATTACCAGAGAGATTTCATTGAAATGCACAAACCAAAAGGCCAAATTATGCAAAATTAAAAGTCCATTTTTATTATTTGACATGGAACAAATTGTAACTTTATATTGCCTTTAGATGCAATTTTGTTCAGTGAAATTAGATTAAGCTAAAATAAAACACGCCCTTTAAAGTGTAAAGATGAAATATTAGGACTTATTATGAGTGGAAAGAGATTTTGATTTCTCTAATAAATACTGAGGACAATATTTGGTGGAAAGTACAGCCACCTAATTTGCATTAATACAAATGAGAACTATCAAGTTTAACTGATTAGCATATTCATATATACTGTAGGCACCACATTTTCAAAATAGTCTCTGATTACTAGCCTAAAGTACTACATTTAAAAGCAGAAGTTTTGAACCTCAGAATTTACCAGTCATTATATTTGGAACATGATGCAAGAGCAAGGATTTTACAATGAAAATAAAATTGAACACTTAAATGTAAAAATGTCAAAAAGAGATATAAATGAGACAATGATGATTGTTTTGGAAATATTTCACTTTAAATGGAATAACAAAATTAAAGAAAACATTGTCAGATGAAAGGAAAATCAAAAATACAATACAGATGTGGTATCTTATCAACATGGCATCTGGATTTGAAGAGATTTTATCCTGATAATATTTTAAGATTATTGGAAAATTATTATCCTTATTTTGACATAAGCGGCAGAGTAAATGGACATACACTTATTCTAGGAAACTACTGTGGAACATATTTTCAACTATCTGAACTAGAAGGGTTACCTTAAAAGTTCTATTGACTTCACTTAAACTAATTATGTTTAAGGATCTCAGACATTCTAAATATTTTGATTTATCATCATATAAAATATTGGTAATTTCAGTCCTTCAGATACCATTCTAATTTACTCTTTCATATGTGTAATACACTTTGCACTCTTTCGATATTTTGGCTTAGGTTGCTTGAATTTATCTCATTGTTCCATTTTCTTTTCTTCTAGAAGCAGGAGGGTTTAAAAAGTCCTTGTCCTGTCATGAAGAAATAGAGGGGGTGAGTTACTCCTGTGATCTATCCTGACCCTTACGGAAAAGAACAGAGAGAAAAAAATACCTTTTTTCTCTTTTTTTTTTAACCCTTCCAATCATATTTAATGAATGTGTTGAGCTGGGGTGGCTATTTAAAAATATTACATGCAAATTCCTTGAAAAGTGTGAGATGCTGACACTCTGTTCTCTGCTTTAAGTTTTCCTTGGAAAGAACTGAATAAGCACTGGACATTCATCAGTGAAAACATTTTATAAATTCAGAGGAGGCTTTAGGTTCCATGATGGACCTATTAATTGAATGGGTAGCATTTAAGCAAGTTCCCTTTAATTGTGAGCTTCTCACATTAGCATGTCAGTCAAAAAACTGGAATTTCATATCTGGTTGCCCTGATGAAATCCTAGCATTGTTTTAAACTTGTAAATTTAATAGGAGTTGGGAGATTTTCCCCTTTCTTTTTTGTTATTACTTTATAGGGCAATCATTTCAGCATTCAATTCCCTATCATCACTGTTTTTTGTCTGTTTTTTGATTAACAAGGAAAGTGAAACAGGGCTACTATGGGTGCATTCAGCCACCGAGATAAGATTCACCATCAGAGATTTAACCCTCAGATTTGTATTTTATCTCTCTCTTTACAACAGATATATTCAAATCTGGCTATTTCTATCCAAAAGATTATACCTCCAGCTGCAATAGCATATTTAACTCTAATAGAATCTTAGGCAAAAATTACGACAGCAATAGCAACAAATTGTCCTTGAAGTAATTTTCATAGTTCCACTTCTCTGCCCAACATTTCTGGAAACTGGATAAACTGATGATAGAGAATATGAGAGTGAATCACTGAAAAGTACTTCAGAGAAGTCCTTCTTGGCAAATCCTATCCCAGATATAGGAATAAGAGTTCACAGTAAGAGAATGTCAATGAAATCTGTAACACCAAGATGTATCCAACATTGCAGCTAATGCTAAATCTCCAAGTGCGGAAAAAATTAAAAGCCAACACCAAAACAATTATAAGTGCATAGTAGACTGGATGTGGCTAAAAACCTACAAAGACGTATATGATAAACAACTTAGACAAACTAAAGGGATGTGAGTGTATGCTGATCCCATTTTCAAAACAGTTTTACACCTTTACACAGGTATTATAATCCTTGCTTTGCATGCTCCAAGTCATAAAAAAGCATCTCTTATGCAGGCCTCAATCTTAAACAGTATCTTCCTTCCTTTCAGCAGAATTCAAGCTGGCATGAGCAACACAAATTTCTCTAAAATAGAAGGAAAGGTCCAAATTCTGAAAAATAGAAGAAGCTAAGTATTTAGTAGGATAACTTTTTTTGCTATGGAGACCTCAATGGGAGTTGTAGGTGTGCAGCATTATTGAGGATTTAACCTGTCACTTTCAAAACAGGTGGTGTGAAGCTTATTTTCTCCTGTCCTCACTCACCCAGACTCTGCTTTGTTAAGAACTCTATTTTCAGAGCAAAGGATAGTTTTGGATTTTATAGTCACAACGTGTAGCTTGAATTCCTGAGTTAATTGAACCAGATGAATGGTTTTCCCCTGAACCTTACTGGACCTTACTGTGATCAAAACTAGTCATTTTTGATTTCCATTAATGAGATACCACAGATATACACTGGCAGCAATTCTGGCAAGAATGAAAGTGGAAAGGAGAGCAAATGGTCAGATTATCCTTTTTAAACTTAGACTCTGAAGGCTGTTAGGGAACTTTTCATTCCCTGCTTTACTACTGTGGATTTTTTGACTCTTTCTCTAAATAATCTACTGTTCATCAGATCAGATGGAAAAACACAGACCTATTAGAGCATCTCTTACAAAATCTTCTACACTTCCTGTTTTCCAATTCTTTCTTTCACAGAATAAGACCTAGGTGTGACCATATTTAACAAAACTGAACTTAGAATTCCTCATTAATTTTCAGCACTTTCCCAGCACAGCAGAAAGTTTCCCAGGAGAATCTAAAGGGACCTAAAGCTTCACATGGAGGTCAATAAAACCCATTTTTGTTGGGGAAGTAAAACAAACATTCCCCTGGGAAAGAAAACAGGTTGGGGTGTTTATGTTGTGTTTATTTGCTTGTTTGTGAGCTTTTGTGTGTTTTTTGTTTTATTTTTGAATTGGTTTGTTTGTTGGTTCCTTTTGTTGTTTTTGTGTATGGGGTTTTTGTCTGACTGGTGTTTTTTGTGTTTGTTTAAAAATTTTTAAGGCTTTTTAAAGTGAAAATTAATTATAATAGAGGATTAATAGAACAATTTGGAGTATAACCCAAAGACATGCTGAAAGAATAGTTTGATTGTAAGAAATAAACTGGCAGTTTGAAGTAATTTGACACTAGACCAAGGATCTAGGAGAGATGGCATTTTGCACTAGCACAGACTCTGATCAGAAGTGCTTTGAATTGCTTTTAAAAGCCATGTTTGGAGGAATGAAATTTCCTGTTGTAGCAAAAGTGATGCCAGTGGACAAAATCACAATTCTTCAACAGGAAGCTCTCCAGTCTGAACTCATTGAAATATCTCAGTGGTTAAAACATGGTCAGGCAGAGTTATGAGGGATTTGTCTTCCAAAGTTCTGTCTCATATGAGGGAAAAGGCAAGGTGAAGTTACTTGTCATTTCCACCAAGATCTTACTGCTGTTTTCTAAGAGCATTGCTTGTGAAGAAAGACAATGTATTTCAACTATTGTTAAATATTTTACTTGCCTTTCTCTATTCAAATTGGAGAAAGTAAAGTACTCCTCACCATTAGAGCCTCCATTCCCTCTTCCTCCAAGCTGAGTAAATATTCCTTCAGCCATGATTAGTACTGCCTTGTGGTTAGAAATGTAAGACTGGTGCTTCAATGGGAATTAGTCTTTAATTCCGAACTTAATCTAGTTGATAGCAATATTGCCCATTATTATCCCTTTAATAGGAACATCCTCTAGACCATGAGACACAGCTCTCCCTGTCTCTCTCACCCACTGTCAGGTATTCAACCACACAAAGTCAGGATGTGTCTATCACCACTGGCACAACCCAATTCTACTAGAGATTTTATTTTTTTCTATGGCTAGAAGCTTTCAAAGAAATATCAAGCATTAATTTGTTTGTGGAACACCCTTAGGCAATGATAATGTTTGGACTTTGGGCTGAAATGAGTAACCCTCTTACTATAAAAAACACTAGAGACAAGATTAAGAGTGGGACTGTAAAACCACAATGTGTAGCTACAGGGCAGGTTAGTGCCCCTCTTTTAGACTAAGGCTTATTCCCTGTCACATTCCAGAGTACAAGTATATATTAAATGAAGCCAACCAGAAAGTGGTGTAAATTGGTACTGTATAGTCCTCTGTGTGCAGAAGTCAAATGACAGCTGGGGACTGAATAGTCTGTCCCTAGGTCCACGAGATTCATGACTTTGAGAAATAACATGTAAAATATATCACACAATGTCCTCCAGGGAAACATTTAAGTGCCAAACTCTATTTTCTGCCCAGGGCTGCTTGGAAGCATTAAATAACATTCATTCAGTTTTGGGGGCTTTGAAGAACTTCCAGTTTCTTATTTCTAAAACTCATCAAGACAGATGTACCAAACAGTTGTTTCATAACGATATGCAACTCTCTTAGTCCTTTGGCAAGAAAATTCCTTCTTTCCTTCATCTCAAACTAGTTATTAGCTACAGTATTTCCCATCCAGAAACTGCACTGTTTATAGTCTGTAGGCTTTCCAATACAAGTTATACTTGGTTTTACTATAATCAGTATGAACTTATCTTTAAGCAAAACAGGTAAGATAAGCTTCGGCAATACAGAAAGAAAAAATATTTTCTCATTCACTCAGAGGCTGCCACTTAGTTTTGGATCTTGTCAGCAATTATAAGTGGGGGTGGATCAGCATGACTGTGGAAATATTGAATCACTTTATATGTCTGTGGAACTTAAAAAAAGAAGACATATAGCACAAACCAGTCCAGCTCTTCAGTTAAGAGAATCTGTCACAAATGTACAGAAGAAAATAGAATTACCCTTGTTTGCATTAGTGAAGGATCTGTTTTATTATAAATGCAGAGAAAAAGCTATATGAATTTTTTTTTAAATTTTCATTGTTTACATACACATATATGTATATCTAGATGCTGCTTATGGAATTTATAAGGTCAATCACTTAGGCACTGGTAAACATCAGAAATAAGGTGGCTAGTGATATTTGCCTTTTCTCCAGTTGTGTCTGTCAATTATGGAGGCACTTTTAATTACATGAAGACATGTTGTTCACTCCATGGGTGTCCTGCCTCATTCAACACTCAGGTTGAATGGGCCTCATTTTGTACATAATGATCCTATATGTGCTTTCCTACTGTTGATTACCAGCCATGGGATTCACCTCACCTCCTTGCACAGATCCTCCACATATATGTTTATATCTCAGCTAGCTGCTCCAGGCTTCCCCTCCAAACAGGGGGAAGAAAGAGGTGTTTTAAGAGGTGACCCATTTTAAATGTGTGTTTTAGAGTGAAATTAATCACCCCCTAAGGAGAGGTACTTCATTCCCTTGACTGTAAAGAGACTTTGACTAGTTCAGGTAGAGCCCACAGCACTGTGGGTGCATCCCAGTGCCGGTGACCCCACTCTTATCTAGCACATAGTCTTGAAACACTACTTCAAATAGAGAGATATTATTGTACCTATGGGTAATCTGGTGGTCCCCGTAACAAGGGCTGAATCATTCCTGTGGCACATCCATTCTGTGAGCAAGAGGGTGCCAGTCACCCAGCTCCCTGCACTAGAGCTTGCTGTCAGAGCTATCAAGCCAGCGTATCCTCATCCCATCAAGAATCAATGGAAGGAGAGAATCTTCTCCAGAGAGCAATTCTGCACCAGCTCATGCGGGGTACAGAGATGTATTTGGTGCTTAAAGTGGAACGGAATAATTTTTTCACCCAGGACTTTCTTTCCTCACATAACGTTTTACATGCTGAGTGCACGGTCCCCCTCTCCTCGTATTAGCTGCTCTGAACCAGCACACACCATCACAAATCAGACCCTAGGGCCTGAATCCAGGCACCAGAAAATGAGGAAGAAGCCATTACTGACCACACCTGAGAAGTTCAAATCTTCATCGGCAGCACACACAAGGTAGAATCCTGATCTCCAAAACAGGTCAGAGTCTTGCTTTTTAGCTCCATATGTCCTTGTCCTTTTAAAACACAATGAGATTTTATTTGAGTTTCACAGTTCTGTCTAAACACCATGTTATAGCCACCATTTTGAACAAAATGAAGTAGAAATTCTTAAGGCCTTGAACCATAGATAATTTCTTACCCTTTGCCTTCTCATGGTATCTATGTAGATATTTTAAGCTGAAAAAAGCCCAAAATGAACAGGAATAATGCCGACTTGCTTCTTTGTCAGGTGTGGTATGAGCATAAATAGACAGCTGAGGGTCAGAAAATATATGTGAAGAATGGCCCCACAATGAATTCAGCACAAATTCAGGCACAAGTAGAAATGGCAGTATATTTATATGCCCCATGTCCTTGAAGCTTTTTTAATATATAAAGATATATAATTTCTTTGGGGGGGGGGGGGGGCAGGGGTTAAGCTCTCTTATGTTTCTTCTTCCTCCCTGGTAACTTTTTACTGCTTACATCCCCTATAATTTGTTTTCTTTATTAGTGCTAAAACCCTAGTTGTATTCGTCTACCTCATTCCTGGTCCCTATCCATGCCAAGGACTGCTGTGACCTTTCAGTTCCAGCTCTCCACTTTGTATTCAAAAGTTGGCTCAGGTTTATTTCACCCATTCTGTTGGACAAAATCTATCACTTACTTCTGGGTCTAGTTCACCCTGAATTCAACCAGAGATTCTTTTATTATTAATGCTTATCAAAAAGAAAATTATCATGTATTTAGCAGCAGAAATATAGTGCCACATAACCTGTACAAACTGATATTTTCAAATATATTTGATTTTCCCATATTGGGGAAGTCTTTGCTGTCTAGAAGAAGATACATTACAGTGAGAGGAATGTTATGTAATTACCAATTTTTATCATAGTTTTACCCAACTATGGAGACATTTTTACCAAAAATCTCTATATGAAGACAGTTTTACCAAAGCATGGAGACATTTAATCTTTTTCAAAACAGATCAACTTTTCATTCAGGCAAAACAAAACAAAACAAAACAAATTAAAAAAACCAAACCAAACAAAACCAAAAAGACCCAAACAAAAAAAAAAAATCAAACAACAGAAAATAAACCAACTCAAACATGGTGGTTTTGTTTCCTGTTTTTTCCATGGAGTAATGACCCTTGTTCCCTGAGTTCAAAAATTAGAAGGATTAAAAATCAGATCTTACCCACACCTGGAGCTAGACTCAGTGCTAGGATAGAATTGAGTTACAGAGGTTTAGGTTTAGCTCTTATTGTTGGGTTTCATGACAAGAGTTTATTTTCAGACCACCACACAGTTGCAGCTAGAGAAATAGAGAAAACAGCAGCTGAGGGGGCTCAGTGCACTGCCAGGTTACTTCATGCCAGAATCCATAAATCCATTAAATACCCATGCCCACTAGCCCAGAGGACCACAAGGGTACAGTGCCATACAGGGAATCAAATCAAGGACTTCCTGTAAATAAATTCCCTGTCTTCCCTGACCCAAACTATTCAATAAATCCTTTCCTCCACTATGTATGTGTGACACCCATCGCCACAAGGCATCAGTTGCAGCTCTTGGGATCACCTTCCAGAAAAACAGGGCAAAAGCGTGGGATGTGATAAAGACTGCAGAGGAAAAGTGCTTTGGGATTGCACCAGACTTGTTATGAGATACTGAGAAATTAGGTGATTTAGGAAGGAAAAAAGTTCAGGAAAATAGAGGAATTAAAGGCTAAGAAATGGTCAGTCCCATATAAATAATTTGCTGATCAATACACTTTTCTGACTGTTCCTATTGCCTGAAGCACAGTCTGTCCTGTCTTAGAGTCATAGAATCACAGAATCATTTAGGCTGGAAAAGACCATTAAGGTCATTGAGTCAAACCTTTAACCTAGCACTGTCAAGTCCAAAAAATCATTCCCAGATCAACTTAGGGCAGAATGAACCCTTAGAGAGACACTTGTCCAAAGTCTGAAGGCAGAAAGAGCAAACAATATAAATTAAAAAAGAGCTATATGACCGCCATACAAATATAAGCAGATGACCTACACCAATTCTTCACCAATATTACTTCGACATCAAACTGCACATAGAAATTCCAAGGATTAATAATTCATATTCTGTACACAACCTTGTATGTGCCACAACCAAGTTGTGAGTTTGTGTGATAGCCAGGGGAGCACACTGATAACACTTGGGAACACACAGGCTGCATCGGAAGACCTTTGCCTATGCAATATGGACCCTTATCTCTGAAGGGACCACTGATGCTTGCATTTACTCTTGTTACATTCTTTTCTCTCTCCTGAGCAAGGTCTGCTATGCTGTGTGTCCATGTGTTGTCAAATGTAGAAAGTAATTTGTTTCATGTTTTGTTCTCATACAGTTCAGATATGAACAATCAAGCTTCTTTTTACAGACACTATTATTGAGTTAGCTAAGGAGGTCTTGGGTTCTTGTATTAAAATGATACAAGGCACTAGATTGAAATTGGCATTATCTAGAAATTAAAAAAAAAAAATATATCAATTTGTCACTACTCATTCACAGGAGAGTGAAAGAGACAAGATTGTTGCCCATTTTAAAGGGCTGTTTGTTTAAAGATAAAGTGATGCTGATTTTTTGTCTGGATGTGTCAGACTCTCCAACTGATCTGAGTCAGGAGGGGGATGGGAGAGATGATTAAACTATTAATAATATCTTAGCTAAATATACTTGGGAAGCTTTAGAAAGAAAACAATTTTCCATTATTTATCAAATTAGACAAATTGTTTTGTTTAACCTGTTTGTTTCCTCATGAACTGGCTTTGCACTGTGATATTTGGTAGGATTTCCTACAGTGCAGCAGGTATTCTATAGCCCTCATCATATCAAGTAGACAGCTTGTTTTGCTGCAGCTGTTGAAGACACCTCCATCTCAGATTGGATGGTATCTTGTTCAATCCGTGGTGGTGGGATATATAACAATCATCACACCCAACCCCATTTCTGACATGCCTCTTCTTGGAGTTCTAAAAGAGTCACACCATGGTTTGACATTCCTTAGGTCACCTGCATCCTGGTGCTTTTCTGTTTGAAAAAACTTTTTTAGAGATAGATGGATAGTGAAAGCTCCCTTGTATGCAGGCAAACAAGGATGAACCAAAAGCAGAAAATATTGAGTCATACTCAGTATGGTAAATTAAGAGGAAAAAAAGAAAAAACCCCTAGGCTTGTCATGTCAGGGCTGCAGCTTTAACCAGGACTGACTGATGGTTCCTGAGGTCGTGTTGCTCTGCTCCATCTCAGACACCAACTGGGAATCAAGGAAATGAAGGCTTTCCAGGCAAGAGATGTCAAGTACAGGGGAAGAAGAGAACATGGAGAATGGTTCAAACTCTTTTTAACTCCTGTGAAGGAAATATGGATTTAACTGACCCAGGAAATCTATAATGGGAAATTTAAACCCACAGTAACGAGTGGTTAATAAAGGTAAAAGAGAAACAGGCAAAGACACTTTAGTAAGTCATAGGTTCTACCTTATCAATGACTTGAATTTGTATAACAATTACTGCAGATTATACTTATATATGTTCTCGTAATTTGTAAGGAGAGGACATTTTCTTAGTTTTTAGAAAACAAGATAATCACCTTTATTTTCTCTTCCTACCAGTTATGTAGCAGAAGGCAAAGACTAACTCAAAGAAATGTAGCAAACATTTGAAAAGCAAACAATCTTGAAAAGACTTTAAAGTTCTCCATGAATTTCAATTTTATCCACTAACTCTTCATTGTCACCACCAACACGAAGGTGGAGATTAGATGAGCAATTTTCCCCTTACGGTGCATTTCACAGACATTCATCATTATGAATGGCTTTCAGAAATGAATGGTTATCTCAAGAGACTTTATTCACATATTTTTTCCCTGGTTAAGACCTTACTCCATTTGTTATTTCATCTGTGGTGCAAATACAAAAACAGACTAAACAGGAAGATTTCTAAATCATTTCACAATTTGTAATAGCTAATCTTAAAAAAAAAAAATCAACATTTCTTGTGGGGATCTGAGTACTTTCACTTAACACACAGACTTGTTTTCCCATCTTCTTTCCCACAGGTTGCAAACTTAATTTTTTCCTCCTCCTTTAAAACAATTTTTGAGATATTTGGGAATTCACTGCTTTGGTTAATTATGTATTCAATGGTGTGCTTGATCATTTAAGGGCCTTCAGTCTAAGAAACTCATTATTGCTAGTAGTGATTGGATGTTACATCCTGATAAAAATATAAGCATTTTGGTCTCTTAAAAAAATTGAGTTTAGTTTTTCCAGACATTTCTCAAGATCTTGTAGGTACCATGGGAAAGAGGGACAAAAGGATATAAAGTGACCAACCAATTCACTGAGTCCATCTGTTCACCACTGCTGACAAATACACACGTGACTATCCCATCCCCGTACAATCATCAGTCCCTTTTGAATCTTGGGCTTCTTGACCTTCCTGTTTGGGTTGAATAATGTTTGGATAAATAGATATATACATAAATAGACTGACAGAGTGTTGAAAATACTCTGGGCTGATTTCTTTTGCTGATGATCTATTGAGTATACCTGGTTCATTCTAGGTGTTCATTGACTTTTCTATTTGTTTCACACTTGTACTCATTTTTACTGATCACCATCCTGCCTTCTGTAATGTCAAGATATTATGAAAAATATTCCACCAACAAAGGTGTCCTTTGATATTTCTTATAGCTTATATATCTTTCCCCCTTCCCCCCCTCACCACCCCCCCTCCCCTCCAAGATCTGTGCCTGTTGCTTTTTGATGAAGTTTCAAATGCAGAGTACACAGTCATAGCTCAAATTTGGTAGCAGCTGGGGTATTTTGTCGTTGCTTTCATTGTTTCCTTTTTTTTTTTTTTTCCCTTCACTATTTTATTCAGAACTGCTATCATTGTGTGGAATATGTATTAAGATTATTCACAATATTGCTATTATCTAAAAGGAAACGAATAACTCTTCAGGTAACTTCACTAATAGAAAACATAAATCTGGATATTGGTCAGTTATTTTATCATTTAAATGATTGTCAGGTGGGCAATATTGACCAGAAAAATTTATCTACTTTAGAAAGGTGGGAAGTTTTCTGTTTGAAAGGTATCAGTGACTTTGCAGTGCATTTGTGTCAAAACAGCTTATCTGAATCAGAATTTCCTTATACAATGTAAAGGATTTTAGAAACCGTTTTCTAAATGTACTGGTTTGTTTGTTTTGTTGGTTTTTTTCTTATTCATCTTTGCTTTTCTTCTTCTTTTTTCTTCTCTGTATTTTTATTGTTTGAACATTGAGGACAAAAGGACCCTGGAGGGCAGACTTAAAAGTGGTGTTTTGTCACCTTCACGCACACTTCTCTGCAGTGGAGGAAAAGACTTAGAGCAGCTCTCCAGGGAGCAGGAAAGGAAGAGTTTATAAATGGATTTTCACTAATATTTTGCATTCTTCTTATCCAGGAAAAAGAAAGAAAAAAAAAAAAAAAAGAAGTCTGATTCAAACATCTGCAAATTAATATGCAAAATACATAAATCAGAGCTACCTTGCTGGGAAATTTCCTCTTTAAAAGTCACACTAACATGAAAATAAACTGCAAGTGTCTGTCCTTCTAGAGGGGATGGCATCCCAAAAGGAAACAAAAACTAACTTTTCTGGACTGGCACCCTCAGTAAGAATCCCAGTAGCTGTGAATAATGGCAGTGATCTGGAAGGCCTGATACCCCCAGCACACATGGATGTGAATTAGGGTTACAGGTTCCTGTGGATTTATTTGTGGGCAAAGCTGCTGTTCAGTCAGGGTAAGACATTTGTCTTAGGAGGCATGTTTATTGGTGCTGTACATGAATTACTGGGTGAAGTTCCCATAGCAGTACTCTGCAAATTGATTGTGAACTCCCCATGATTTCATTTCATTTCTCATGGTAATTTTTTCTTTTTAAATGCCTACTTTGTGGAGGTATATGTTTTGGAAAATGTCTGCTTATATGTCTTTTTTTTTCCTAAGTAATTTGTAGTGTCTGTGACTACAGAATTGAGTTTATGAACATGGCATGAAAAGATTCGTCAAGAAAAATAAAACTAAATCAACTAGAGAAAACCAGGAAAGTGATTGTTAGCACATTCTCACAATTTTCAATGTGTTTAATGATTTGTTCTGGGGAAGGGCTGAATTTAGGTATTCATATTCCTGAATCTGGGAGCAGTGTGGATAAGCATCATAGTATCTGGTGGTCTCAAATTCGTACATAAATATATATATTAGCACATAAATGTCTAAAAATAATGTCAATAGCAAAGAACACCTAGGTGAAAAATATTTGTCTTGCTTGCACACTGCCTGTTCAATGACTAGAGGAAGAATAACAGACTCTCTGGTGTCAATCTAGTAATTTTTTTTTTTTTAGCTAGCACTAATTGATTTTGAACACAGAGGAAAAATGATTGAAGAAAAAAAAAAAACCACAAGCTTGGGAGAGCCTGCCTAAATGTGATTAACTTTCTTTTGTAATTAAATTGCTAAGAACTGACCTTAAGTGCAGTTATGTAGACACATACTTAATTATTACATGATAAATAAATATCCTGATTCAGAATCTGACTTCTTGGTAGAGGCCTAGCAGATCGCAAGACAAAGTGGCTGAGACAGTGAGAGAAAGGGGAGAGTGTTGCTTGGCTCTATCTGCTCTTTACATTTGAACAGACACATCACAGGCCAGAACTCCCTATTTGTTGTTAAATTTTTGTCATCACAGTATCTCTCTGATGACCAGGCATATTAAACTCTTATTACAGCATCTGAGTACACATCAGGGTGAGTCTGTATGTCTTCTCAAGGAAGCTGTGGCAGTGGAGATCCACTAGTTTTGTTCTCTTCCTCTTCTGTGCTGATAGAATCTAAAGAAGTACATCCTTCAGGCACCTCCTGACACTGGGAGAGAAGAGGTTTCCACCATGGTGATTACACACCAAGACTACAAGATGGTGTTGTCACTCACCATCTGTCCTGTGCGCTCAGAACAAGCCAGGCTTGCTAGCCTCCAATGAAATTTTGAAGAAAAAGATGGACATGCTGCAAGGACAAAATGGTAACACATACTGTCATTAAGAGTTAAGCAATTTGCTTAATGGAGGGAAAAAAGGAGCTGAGTGGCCCAAAGAATTTTTAAAATTTATATTATTATTATTATTAAATTTTTTCAGAGAGGAAAATTAACTTTTTTTTTTATTTCAAAGCCACGTCCAGTCTTTTCTTGAGCATACCCAGGGACGGTGGCTGCACCACCTCCTTTGAAATCCTTCTCTAATGCCTGACCACAATTTTGGTGCAGAAATCCTTCCTGGTGCAAAACCTGAACCTCCCCTTACAGCTTGAGGTTATGTCCTCTTGCCCTAGTGAACAAACAAAATTTTTGGAAACAGAAAAAAATTTAAATTGTGTCATCTTCTAGGAAACAGATAACTCAGTCTCTTTTCTGACTGCAAATACAGGTGCTAAAGTGCTGGGAAAATTAATATTCTTTAAGTCAGTGCAATACTTTCATGAGTATGATTCTCATAAGATCTTGAGAGTTCAAAAAGTGTTTGCTCAGGTTTTGTTGCTTTAACATCAGATTGATGAAATGTTTGAAGGAGTGTGTCTTCTTTAGCTCCACAGGCCTGAATTGGAAGTTGTCTTCACATTTTGAATGGAGCTTTGAAGAAGGTAAAACGAATTGTGAGTTCACTTCAGCCTGCAATTATACTGCTGATAAGATGTTAATGAAGAGAAATGCTGAACACTGAACAGTCTGCAAAGTAGTTATAATCAAGTCTTGTTGTAATTAAAATTGTCAACAAATTGACAAAGACTCTTAGTGACTTGTACTAAAACCACTAGGAGAGTGGGTCTGCATGCATTGAGGTCACTAATTGAAGCATTGCTTCTTTTCAGGATGACCTTTTCCTTAGGAAATCTTCCATAGACAGAGTCAAACAGAAAGTCCTGTTAGCCTAAAGCATCCTCAGGCCAATCATATCTGCTTTTTGAAAGTATTAAAAATCAGCTGAGCACAGAGTGATGCTTTGCCTCTTTGTCTCTCCTGGCAATGCACAATTTTAGGACTTGATGATCAAGACCCTGTGCATGTGCCCAAACTTCTAAAACCTCTGGATTCTTCCAGACAACAAAGGAACTTTCTGTAGGCTGAAAGAGCTGTGTGCATGTTTGTGTACATATCTACACCTGTGTATTTCAGTCTACTGAGGAAAAGATTGTTATACACACTGCTTACTTTAACAAATGCAAGTTCTGATGTGTAACATCAACGCTATGGACATGTAAGATAAAAAATCACATTCATGCAGAAGGGATCTCAAAATCTTTTAGAGCTTCTGTAAAAAAAGTGCAATTCAAGTAAAGAAAAAAAAAAACCCAAACTATGATGATTTATTGGCAGCAAGGGCCCAACCCAGGGAAAATGGAATTAGAATATTTTACAAGGATTAGGACTGGATTTGTTTAGTATGAATGGCCAGGCTACAGATGACTATAGATTTGGTTGTTTGGCTGCATCAAAAGTTAATGGAAAATCATTAACAACTCTTTCACAACCTTCAAAAGGTGTCACCACTTTTATTCCACTGTAGAGGAAAACACAGTATAACTCTCAGCCTTTCATCTTCAAGTATTTGCCTCTTATAAACAAGTTTGAAAGCAACTTAAATGTACAACACATCATATAGTCATAAGCCAAGAGTAGAAATCCAACAGCCTGGGCTTGAGGGAAGGCTGGAAATAGCTCACATCTATTTCTATACATAGAACCTTTAGCATATGGTACATAACCTCTGACTCAAAAAAGATTCTAGCGGGAGGTGTGAAACATCTCCTTGCTCCTGAACAGGCCAAATGCAATGTGATGAGATTACAAGGATGATTGTAATATTATATGTCCCAAAGCATTAATAAGCTGGTATTATAAATATTTCCTTGTAACTGGTTTTGCCATTATCACTATTCAGTCTTAATCAAGGAAGGGGAATCACTTGAGAAGCATTAAGCAATAGTGATCATGGATTGTTAGTAAACACGTGAATGAATAACATATTCATACACATGGCTAGGGGTGGAATCTACACTGCATTTCTTTGTTATTGTTACCACTTATCTGCCTCTTTGACTGGCTTGAGGCACTGGGCATTTTGCCTGTGGGAATTGGAAGTGTGAATTCATTTTTATGCTCAAATTTTGCTTTGTTTTTGAGCAAAGTAAAAACCTGACTAGTAATATTTTGAAAAGCTTTGATGTCTCTAATTACTGCTTGCAAAATTTTTAACACTTTCTTTAAAGACACCACACATCAGTCTTTCTAGAAATAAAAAATGAAAGGAATGGAAGAAAGTTCTGAATAAGGATGTTCCCCTACTTATTTTTTCATGTATTATTTCTGAATCTCAATCTGATTTTGCAAAGGCTGTTTTCAAACTCTGAGTTCTGCAAACTGAGTTATTAAAATAACCAGCCAACCAACCAAAACCAGACCAAACAAAAACAAAAACAAAAACAAAAAACCAAAAACAAAACAAACAAACAAAAAACAAATAAAAAACCCTCAAAAAATCAAATCCAACCTTTTTCAAACATCTAGTGAAAATGGCATTATGAAATGCTCTTTTAATCCTGAAAATGGCTCTTTCAGGATTAAAAGTAGCCAAGTAAAAGAAAAATAAAGGAAAAAGGAAAGAAAAAAGTGGGATAGATCCTCTTGAAATGAGACTGATGGGGTGACTTTACAGCAGAATTCCTTCCCTGCTCTGGTAGTGGCTTGTTGAGGCTTAAACATTCTGAAGGCTGTGAAAGAACAGCCACACAGTCTCTAACATGCAGTGATTGAACATTTATGTCAGCCTGCATTCAACTGAGTCATCACCGTCCTGCTCAACTTCCTCCTTTCTACATGTCACTGACATGGCCCTCAGTCTGGGGGAACTTTGTGTCAGCTGTGGATCCTTTCCTGATGGGGAAATTCTTAGTGGTTAGCTTAAGGCAGCTGGAGCTGTCCTTTAAAACACTGTGCCAATTGGAAAAGGAGAGTTAATCAAGACTATCTTAAATTTTACTGAGGAAACTTAACTTATTTGCTTGGACTTTAGGGACAGAACAAATGAGACAAAGAATGGACTTTCTTCCAAACATGGAGTGTTCTTTTTCATGGTGTTTGTTTTTCGGATTTTTTTTTGACAATGAAATCACATCCCGCTCCTCAATCAGTGGGTAGTTATTTTGTGCATTTTTGTTAATAGCCATAGGACAGATGTCTTTTCCAACACCCCCTCAGATATACAGATAAAAGTATGTATTTCTGCTTGCCACTTTCCTCTATGTTGTGAGGTGCACAACTTACAGTGTTGCAGTGAAATGAGTGTTGAGTTCTCACACACAAAAGTTTGAATATACAGCCAACAAAACCAAAAATATTTATTTTGCATTTCAGAGTACATAATTGCATGATGCAAACCCGTTCATTTTAGGATATATAATCTGGACCTCCTACAGTAAAGGAATGACCAATCTTTCCTTTCCAAATTCATTTTTCAGTGCTGCCTGTTTCTTGCAGCCAGGCACCTGGAGTTTTTGTCTTCTCTTATTTAAAGCAAGTGACTCAGGTTCTGTACCTGAGCTCTCTGAGGCTGCACTCCAAGCAAGGACCTTATCCAAGCTTAGGCACGAGGGAAAAGTTATCTTGATGCAGTCAATGCCATGAACACAGGGAATTGATGACTTGGCATTCAAGTGCCGAGTCATCAATCATAAAGAATCAATCTTCAGTCCCTGAGGAGCTGGCCCCAGGCAAACATAATTCTCTCTCACTGCCACAGACCTGATAGCTCTTGTCCCATTTGTAGGGATTGTATTTGTTCTTATTTCAACATTGATTCACTTGGCATTCAGGAGTATTTTCCAGATTCCCAGAAAATGTCACCTAATTCATCCTCTCTAAAAAGGGTGGTGATGCTTGTATATTAGAGGACCCTAATACTTGTTTTTTTTCCCTGGTAATACTTTACACTCTAAGAGCTGAATGGAAAACAAGATCCTGTTGGTTTCTCCACTGCCTTTTGTGCATGTGATTTGAGGGAGGGGAACAGTAGACACACAAGGAGGGCTGTTAAAAGCTTTTGAGTGCTTTTAACTCAGTCAGGCTTTTCAGGTCTGTCAGCAAGTAGGTTAATCAGTAGACCTTATTATTTGTATTCCAATGGCAGCTCAGAGGCATTGGTCTGCACTACAGCACCATTGTGAGCCAGGACTTATGCTTACCATGAAATGAAAGCTGGGCCCTACAAGCTTAAAGCTTATGTACTAGCATTAAGATTTAATTTTTTTTTTTTTCATTCCCTAGGGCACAGTGCCCTGGAAAATATTGAGATAAGTAAGCACACTGAATTCCAAGAATTTGGAACGCTGCTCAGGAGCATAGTTACTATACTCATAGGACAAAGGAAAAAAGTGGCTTTATGTGTTTATTTCTTCTTAGTCCTAGACAGGGACAAAACTAGACAGCTTCCAAACATCAGGATATGTAATTACCAAATTACATGTTAAAGAGTACAGTGCATTTATAGTATTCTCTTCTGCATATGTTCTTCTTGTAATTTGGGACTTTAAATCTTGAAAGTTGGTATTTGGAGCTTATAAATTTGCATCAAATTTTACTCACTGGGAGCCAAGCTGGTAGTCAAAATCTGCTGGGGAGAGCAGTTTTCTAGAAAATGCAAAACTTTTTTTCAGTTTTCCTGCCTTGCTAAGCGGGGAGTAGGAGAGTAAACTCAAACACCAGTCCCAGTCACCAGTGCACAGAGATTCAGGAGGTTACATTTGTCTTTCCACTTGGCCTGACCTGATCTAACATTTTAACTACAGGCTAAAAGGGTGATGTCAACCATCCCCAGCTCCTGACTGTGATCTCTTGCTATTACCTTACATGACTCCTAGAAATTATGCGACCATGGAGTGAGATGATGCAGTGCAATGTCCTGGTTGGAAATGATTTTTGGGAAAAAAAAGAAAAACCCGGAATATTTGATTTTTGGCCAGAGGAGCGAACAGATGAGATTCTCTCTGTAGTCACCAGTGTGCTGAACCTGAAACAGGGTGAGATAAGGGATGTAGAGGATGGATGGATGGATGGATGGATGGATGGATGGATGGATGGATGGATGGATCGATGACTTCTCTCAGGCACAACTGGCATCAGGTCATGAAATGACAGTGCTCATATTTGAGATATTGTGTAATCAAGACTGGCAAACTCATGGCTTTATAAGTGGGTTATGTAAGAGGATGCTTGGGGATCAGAGGTCTTGAAATTTCAAATGCTGCTGCAAGAGCTAAGCAATGTAAACCTTTTTTTAAAAGGCAGTTATCCAAAATGTTCTTTCCTCTCCTAACTGGATAGTTGGCCAGCTGTCTAATACTGTTCCTTATTTTCTACATTTCTTCTACTGTCCATAAAATAGAAAAACAAATGTAAATTATTTTAATTTTTTATTTATTGTTTGAAGGGATTATGGGTAATGACTCAAATAAATAATGATGAATTTGAGGATTTGAACTCTTGAAAGAACCCAGACTGTTGTAATTTCTCAGACTAAGATAAACTGAAGAAGAGCTAGAATCTTTTCTTTTTTTAGGTAGAAAAGGAAAAAAAAAAAACACCTAAAGAAATTGTATCCAATCTAGATGAAATTCTTCAAAGGAATATAATGGCTGCAACTTAGTATTCAAAATTTAGCTCAAGAGGGACTTTCGTAGTACAGGAAAATTACGTGGACTGTAGATATACATCTGAAATTCCCTTCTCACAGATAAACTGGGGTAATGATAATGAATTTGCACCTTGCTGTTTCAGTAATAAATTCCTGGTCTAGAGAGAACTTGATAATCATATTTAACTAGCCTAAAATAATTTTTAATCCAACTGCTTTCCTTATCTGGAATAAAGAATTAATAATACCAGAATTTAATGAAAAGCTCTCATTTATTTTACAAACACAAGAGTTGCAAAACACATTTTTGTAAAGTTTGGGCAAATATCTTAACTGGACCTTTGAACCATCTACGTTTTGTTCATTCTAAACTTTAATGCTTGGGATAGTGACCAATGAGGCATAAAGCAAATCTTATTGCTTCATCAGATGGTGAGTGCAATTTATGATCTACTGACAAACCCAGAAGAGAATGCTGAAATATTGTGGTCACGCCTAATAAAATAGCAGGTACAGACTGTAGATAGGGCAAAGACTAATCTTAGCTTCATGCACTAATATCTGCTGAAGCCAATGGAAGTAACCTTGGCTTTGGTTCAACAAAATATTTAAGCACATGTTTAAGTATAGAACTGTGGCTGGAGTGACTGTAGGCTACAAATTATAGAAAGAAGAAGCAAACTCTCCGTGAAACTGTCTCACTTCACTCCTTTGACTTAGCTCCATAGGAAGAGCTCTTAAACACTATTTAACTTTCCTTTGTAATATTTTCTTTTAGATTTGAAATGTTCTTAAGTAAATGCTTTAAACTAAGGTTTTCCATTTAGCTGAATTAAGGTTTGAATAAAAAAATGTGTTCCAGAGAACTGGGACACCAGTGATTCTGCTAGCCAAAGAAAAGCACATTAGATCAGTAAAAAGTGGGTTAATTAGCCAGAAAGTCTCCAGGAGACCCAGGCAGACATTCAGTTCTTGCAGAAACAGAGATGCAGAGCCTTGCTGAGACAATGAGGGACTTGCCTGCATGATGAATCCATGATTATCTTTCTCTCCACACATTTCTGCTTGTCCTTCTCAACTAGCTTAGGAGAGCTCTTTTCACAGAGAATTTCAAGGGCTGCTTTATTTGTTAGGAGACAAGGAGGCACTAATAAATTCCTCTGTGTGAGGTATTTAATTACATAATAATGTGTACACTAATCAAGGTAAATGTGTTTGTGAAAACACCTTGATATGGGAACAGTTAATCACCCAAGGCATTGCTTCTTAACACACCTTGGAAGTTAACTTAATTAAATTAATTAGAACAATGAAAAAATGAACTGTTTATTGGTCTACAATGGCCTGAAGCAAGTGCTTTCCCACCAATGTTAGGAAATCTCCCAGACTGCAAATCTTTTTTTTTTTTTTTTTTAATTCTGCACCTCTAGTTCTTTCTCTTATGGCAACTTGTGAGGACCCTGAAAGGGATGGCATTTCCCTCTACAGCCCTGGCATCTGCAGGAACCAGGTGATAGGTACCCAGAAGTGCTGTACTCGCAGCCAAGATCCAGAAAATGAACACATCTGGGCTGATGTGTGCAGCTATGTGCTAGCTGGAAAGGAGCACTTAATACACTGTGGAGGTGCTTGTTCACAGTCAAAAGCCAACAGAGAAGTGTGGAAAGGCACTTTCTTACCTCTAGAAAGATTTGGGTTTATCTCTCATTATCCATTATTGGTTTTTACTTCCAAATATTGCATCCAAAGCAGCTATTTGCTGTCTTGTTTTTCTGGTGTATCTAGCTGACAAATACAATTATGATTTCCCCCATGGCTTCAGCAAATTTTTGTTGACCACATCTTTGACAGACATGTAGCTGACCTGTGGGAACATGGTTGTGTATTTGGTTACACACAATGTTGCTGTTCGCTGTATGTGGATACCAGGGCTGGCTTAAGCTGCAGATTTGCGTGTAATTTATCATTCTGTCAGGACAATATTGATGTGGGAAAAAAGCACAGTCTTCAATGCCTTTCTTTCCTCTTCCCTTGTCTCCCCCTCTTTAGCTCTGAAGAAGAAAATTCTTATATCTTCATGGTAAGACAGATCTATTAGATGAAATATATGCTTTTTTCTTTTTGCTTACCTTAAAGCAAAAAATTGCCATGACTCAATTCCCAGTGTGGCCACACCAAAGTTTGTTTTAGCAGAGTGTGGGGAGGATATGCCACAAGAGGTTGAAGGAACGGTTCCACAAGAGGTTGAAGGAAGGGTTGGATGAGGATATGATGAAACTTCTCAGGGAAAACAGTACCTCTGCTGGCTTAAATCATGCATTAAATCACTGCTGTAGCTGGTCACACCAAACGATGTAAGCAGTGGGGTTGGAAACTCATGAGGAAAATAGTTACTCATATCTTTTGTCATGAATTGATCTTTTAGAAGTGACCTAGATCACTCTTCTTAGGGCACTGAGGTGGTCCAGGACAGTAAGAGTGACTCAGGACCCTGGCATCTGTGTCATTTGCTCTCAGATGAAGCAGGGGGGAGAGAGCTTCTTCACTGTGATGGGAATTGGTCTTTAAAGCAGAAAACTAGTCCTTCTTTATTCATCATGGTCATCTCTTTGCTCTGCAAAAGACAAGATGGTTTCTGAGTAGACTGGTTTTAAAGAGATGTATGTAAATTACATCAGTGCTCAAGGAATGGGGCAGGACTGCCTTTCTGTAGGCATTTCACAGACATTAAAAAAAAAGCAGGCTTTGCTTCAAATTGGTACTCTAAGGCCAGCTGAGGTGCTAGATAAAGTTTAAGGACCCTTCTAATCCGACCCAAGATATTTCATAAACATGGGACTGGTTTTGTGTTTGCCAAACTGAAAAACAAAGTGGGACTGCACCTAAAAACTGTCCACTAATGGCCTTTCAAATTTGATTGCAGTTCTTGACAGGACACAAATGGCAGCTTCCATCCCTCTGTAAAAGCTCAGTCTTTTGTATTTCCCAAAAGTCTAGTAGCTGGTGCAACTGTTCATTCAGAGAAAAAACAGTATGCTCCCCAAAATGGACTCCTTTACATTGTGCATCCTGGGAACACTTGTAGATGCACAACAGAATCCAGAAACAGGCTAGTGCCCTCAGCGTGGTTTTGCATCCCAACCAATGTGTCCTACTGCTCAGTTTTGCAGTTTGATTGCAGACATATGTTCATACAGCCAGTTTAGTCCCAGCTCTGGAGCTGACACCACCACCACCAGCCCAAGGCTGTCCCCATCACACATTTTTGGTGAGTGCAGATGAAACTTGTGTTATAGATGGCTTGATTTACTGACATGAGTCTGTTGGTGGCTAAATCATAGATGAAAAAAATCAAAGCACAAAAAGCACCCGTGAAAACAGTGCTGGCATTTTCAGAAGTGATTAAGTATTTTGATAGACATTTTCTTCCTAAATATCAATAATTTCTGACATTTTCTTTGGTTATGAGGACCACTGAAGTAATCTCAAACCAAGTTAAGAAATAAGGACTATGAAGAAATGAGATGCAGGTATGCTTCTGGCCTTCATTTTTTTCAGCCATGTAAAAATGTTTCTTGTGTCACTGCAGTACTTCCCTACTAGTCCTCACTCACCTATATGATCCAGTCTGTCTTATCATCAGAACTGGAACACAGCATGTGAAAAGAAGGGAAAAGAATACATTCTGTAAATATGTGATACCAGTGTTTTCTGCTTGCATTTCCTAATTGTGCTGTTTGTGAAATCTCTATTTTCTCCTCTTTCCAGGTTTTATATGCACTGGTTTTCTACACAGGTGTCAGTTGTTCTCGCTTTGCTTACTTGTTTTTTTGCTTTTTTTTTTTCCCTGCTTCTTTATGCGTGTTTTATTAGCTTAAAGTGTTTTTGCTTGTTTTGTGTACCTGTGCAAGCGTGTTAATAATTTTCTTGGGACTCTTTCATCAGGGGCTATAATCACAAACCTATGTTGTTGCTATGTAACAAAGCTGTATCACTGTCTCAACAATTTATTTTAAATCTTTGTTCTTCTTTCAATTCTTAATTCTCTTTTTCTTCCAGACATTTCTCTCTTCCTTCCTCTCCCCTGAAGAAATCCAAAAGGCATACCTACACCCCCCTATGCACACACAAACAGAAACACTGGGGGAAAAATACCCTTAAATTCCTCCCATACTGTTTGGTGACTAATTTATTTAATTTCAAGGTCTCTTCTGAAGATGAGAAATAAGACACGACAAGGCATGTGGTATACTGAGATAACACATACCTTTGGGGAAGTGTGAAACACAAGGCAAAGAGGACTGCCTTCAGTGACCTGAGATGAGAGTTATCTTGTGGTAACACACACCTAGATGTGTCCTATTATGGCTATGAAGGATAGGGATGCAGAAAGTGGAAATAAAAGAAATAGTAGAACTTAAATTCCCTTTATTGTTATTATTATTTTTAAGTTAGTCTACAGCATGTCCTTCTATCATAAAAAAGGAGAGAAAGATTCCAGCCAACAATCCTGTGGGACATCCATTATAATACAAAATAATACATGCAGAGATGATAAAGCCAGAAGGGACACTCACATTCACTCTTACTGCGGATAGTTCCATATCGCAATTTATTAAATGTCACAGAGTCATTCAGCATTGAATTCAAAGTATTTGATTACTTTCCTTCCCAAAAGGCATCCATACTACTTCTGAAGACATCAAAACACAGGGAAGCTGTTACTTATTGGGTAATTTGTTCCAATAGTTTATGACCCTGCTATTAAAAAGTTGTGCCTTTCCAAAAAATTGATTGTCTGTTGGTTTGAATGTATCCAATCACTCTTGCTTGTTCTGCCATATTGAATAAGATTAAACTACATATCCTATCTGGTCCTACTTGTGGTTTAATCTAGTCAACTCCTGGGTTTCATTTCAGAAAATCAAGAGAATTGATTTATTTTAATCCTTCAATAAGAATATATTTGAAACATTATGATTATTTTTAAGACTTCTTTGCCCATTGTTTTATGTCAGCAGATTTATTTCCATGATAGTTTTGCTAGTGTAGAGTTAATTTTCTTCATAACAGCTGATGGGGCTGCATTTTGAATTTGTGCTGGAAACAGGGTTGATAATGTAGAGTTGTTGACTGTGCAACAAGTCCAGTTTCACTAATACTGAGTTTCTGTTTTGCAAAGTTTTCAGGGTTTTTTTTCTAGAAGAAGGCAAAGACTTTTTGGACCTTCTTTTTCCAGTTACAGTGTTATGTACATGTTACAGTGAATCTTCTATTTATTGGGCAGCCATTTCATGAGACAGCCAGGTGATGTTTCCTTGTCCCATCCTTACTTCCTAGCATGTCAGTCTCTGTACCATCTGCAGATTTTAGCTGTAGTGATTTCTTATTTACTTATTGATGAAAATATTGAATAATGCTGCACCAATTACTAAACCACATTAGAAATAGCTTGCTCCTAAATCCTGGGATCATGCAGCATTAAGAACTGCATTTTGAAACCTTATAGTTAGCCAGTTCTTAATCCACTTACATATGTTTTATTCATATTGTATGGTAATATAAAATTAAACTCTTTTTTCAGTACTAAATTCAATGCAACCAAATATATTGTAAAAAAGGAATGGGATGAAAGGAGTCTTATCTTTTATCAGACCTTTCTGCCATGCAGAAATAAAAAATAAAATAACAAAAGCCAAACAAAAAACCAAACAAAAGAAAACAAAACAACCTGAGAAGTTCAATCTACATTTATTGACTTAACAAGTGGCTCTTCTTTTTAAAACATCAAACCTTTGAAGTCACTGGAACTTCTCAGATATTTAAAAAGTGTGCTGATCCAAGAAAAAGGTGAGAAAAGATTGCTGTGGTCTTTTCTTTAGTACATGAACTTAGCTAATACCATGCGCAAAATGTTTCTAAGTGTAATCTTAAAAACAACTGTTTTCCTGTGTGACCTGGGTGAATTGAATTCAGTATTTGTTGTAGCAAATTGTGCACAATACCCAGTAGAATGAAATCCTTAGATTAATAGATTTTATGGCTGGAAGGGAACATTATGATTATGTGCTCTGACCTCTTGCATAGCGCCTGTCACGGAATTTTAGCCAGTAATTCTCACCTCAGGCTCAATATCTTGTGATGCATAACAGTCTATTACTACAGCAAGTGCTGGGCTTCTTTGGTGCTGGTTTCATGAGAGTCAACCCTTTTCAGTATTAGTTTGGCAGTGATGTGAGGGTGGCAATGGAAAGGGCGGTAAAATAACATTTACATGAGTATTTCTTTTTTAAGGGAAGGCCACATATATCATGTATACATGCATGCACATGGAATCATAGAATCATGGAACCACAGAACTGACCAGGTTGGAGGGGACCTCCAGAGATGATTCCATCTTCTGTAGGAAAGGGAGCCTCGATAAGATTATCTATCTAGATTATCTATCTTGTGCAATTGCAGCTTGAAAGTCTGAAGAGGACTCATGTCAGTATGGAGGCTGTTCTGAATTGCTGCTCTGACTATAAAAACTTATATGAAGATGAAACTATTGCCCACAAGTACTTGTTCCCATTGCTGCTTGTCTTCTCTGTGTGACTCTTTGTGAAGAGTGAGTCCCTGTTTTCTTTCTAGTTATTCTTTAGGTTCAGGAACACAGTTATAGAGTTGTCCCAGAGCCTTCTCTTTTCCAGGGTGAAAAGATCTAACTCTTTCACTCTTTCCCCAGAGGGCAGCTTCTCCAGGCATCTGCTGATGCATATTTAACTTTTTGTTCATGAGAACCCCCAGACCTCTTTTAACAAGATTACACCCCAGGCACAGGGAACATAGCTTGTACTTGTCTCATTGAATATGTCAGTGTAGGACATTTATATTTTGGAAATATTGCAGTGCTATGGAGAGAAAGTGTGCTCCATGCTCTAGCTGACTGAAAAGCCTGAGGACCTGACATGGTTCAGGGTATATCTACCTTGTCAAGTGAGTTTGGATCAGGAGTGTATTTTGGAAGTGACCTTCTGGACCTTTCTCAATTATTGCATCTTGCACAAAGTGAATTTGGAGTACCTGAAGAGCTTTGTCCATACCTTTTGTATGGACAAAGCTGATGTCAGTGATGAACTTCAATCAAATATCTAATGTTCTCTGGCATCTTGGGTTTATGGGACCACTGTAGGGCTAGCTTAAACTAAAAAAATCCCTAAAGGATCTATAGTGTGGATCCTGGGTATTCAGCAGCAGCTGATTGTGTATATCTAATGAAGTTGCATCACCCTGCTTGACTGTGTGAAGCTGTTCTGTCAGATTAAGACCTGATAGCACTGACTAGCAGTTTCCTGGGGTACTCTGAGACTTGTTTATAAGAACTACCTTTTACATTAAAAGGAGAAAGATGAAATGGTAGGGGTCTTAGAAACCCAGAAAAGAATGAGATTTTCAATCTCATGGTATGTTAAAACCATGATTGCAGCAGTCAATGACAGGCCCATGTGTAATGAATTTCCAGACTCTCTGTTTCATATGATTTTGGGGCAGGCATCCAAGCTGACATCCATGTAGATAGTCTCAACAGTTCGTTTTCATATCATATGGGCATATATTCTGAATAAAATACGTAAACTAGGGGACAGAAGGAAATTTTCATGCTGTGAGAAATGTGCTTTGTGAGCCAGACAAGTCTTTGAGCATTCAGTGGGACCAATGCACCTTGTGTAACATACAGATAACTGCTAGCAATTTTTCTGAGTGCCCTTTCCTCAAGGGCGATAAACTTGTTATTTCTTCACAGAGAGGAAAAAAAAAAAAGCCTTGTATACTCATTTTTCAGTTCTTCATTTGATTCTCAGGGTGCTGGTCAATATGGCAGCCTTTGCAAATATGAACAGCATTAAAACACAGTAGGGATGTAATGAAGTGAATTCTTTAGCGTGTAATAGAAGCAGATTTTTATACCAGTCCTGCCAATGGCTCTCACCATGAGTGACATGCTCAACATTAACTTGTATTCCCAGGTACATAATACTTAAATCCTTTTGAACACACTACTGGAAACAGGCATGCTAAGGAGTTGACGTTCTACTGACTAATAATTCCATATCCATTATTATCTTTGAATGCCCCTTTTTAAAACTTTGCTGATCCCATTGAATATTCAGGGTAGCTGAGTTTTCAAAACATATTCATTCTCAGTAAAGCTCTATGCTCTGTTGATTGGCTGCCTCCTTTCCTGATCACGCTGTGAACTTTAGTGGATGAAATTTTATACATAATCATGCTGTATTCTTTGCTGATTGAGCCATCTATTATCACTGTTTATATAGCTATTTCATTCTGCATTTGCCAGTCCAGTTTCAAGCTTGTTTTTCCCCCAATATATTATGCAAAATAAACTGAACAGGAATTACAGTATTTCCAACCTGCTGTGTCTTCAGAATCTAAGATAGCAAAATGCTTAGGTTTTCTTTCAAATAGTAGGATAAATGCTTCCCCAAAGATTGAAGCTGCTGGTTATGGAAAGCTTGTGCCACTTACTATATGCAAAATAGGAAGATTTACAAAGAAACTGATTGCATCTTTATTTGCTTTATCAAAGAATCTAAAACCATAGCTGAAACTATAGAAAATGCACTTTAGTGATCTTAAAACAAATGATATCCCCAACTGATTTGTCAACAGCTTAGCACATAAGCCCTGGCTGCTGAAGCAAGAAGCATCTGGAATTTGTGCTGCTAGAATATGCACCTTAATAAGGAGAAGATTCAAAAGTTCAATTCCTGAATTGTAGAGCTTGGTCAGCGGAGTTTTGCAGCTGAACAAGTGTTGTCTGTGCAGCTGGTTTTTCCAAAAATAAATAAATAAGGGGAATGAATAAACCAGCACTCAAAACTATGAATCTTCCCTAATAATAAAATATGCATAAATGATAGTAAACTCTCTCTATTTATTAAATTAAATTATGCATCTCAATCATCAAAGTGTGCAACAACTGCACTCAAGAAGGGCGTCACTAAATCAGGGGAAGATAGAGCCCAATCAGAAAAATTTAACAACTCCATCATTAAATTAGGCAACACTGTCAGAACCAAGGTAAATAAAAAGGAGATAAATTGTGCAGGCTGATCTTTGCTGGCCAGAAGACTGAGAGGGAGACTGAAAGACACCCTTTGATAATAAATAGGACGGTCTACCCAAGGGGGAAGACCTTTAGGAGATGCAAATAATAATTACTTTAATAAAGTCACTGGAGCTGAATATATTCTTTTAAAGTAAATACTTGTACAACAAATTTCTTGTGACTATTTCTTTATATAATACTAGTTCCTTTGTAGTCTGATGAACAGTACTCCATAAGGACCCTATTCCAACAGGTAAACATAGAATTGCAGGTTAGTTTTTATTTGTGTAGTAGTCTTCTCTTTGCACCTTTCCCCACATAATTTTGTTATTCTTTGACTCAGGGGGGAAAAAGAAAAGAAATGTGGGAAAACCTTTGGATCTACAAAATTCGGTGTAAAAACCTTTCACCAGTGATAAAGAAAAAAATTATACATCATGCTCAAATGTTCTCTGCCAGTCTTGCAACAGGCAGTCTGGACTAGGCGTTAAAATTGCCTACAGGGGATGAAAAGTATAAGGGGAAAGATTTGAATGCAAAGAAAAAGGCAAGTGAAGTGGTGATTCCTGGAAATAAGCAAAAAGTTTGATATTGTTTTGAATAAGAGAAGATACATTCCAGGCAGGACTTGCTGATAATTTTTAGCCTCTAATCAGACCTGTTGTAGGTATAGTATACCTGGATGAGTTGAGGATCATTGGGTATTACAAAGAAAAGAAAATTATACAAATAGATAGCATGGTATTAGCCCTTGTGTATCAAAAAAAAAAAAAAAAAAAAAAAAAGGCCTACAGACTGTATTGTCAATAAATATGTCACCCTTTAATATTAATTTCTAAGTTAATTCTGACCTATTAATGATTGCTGCAAAGGGGATATGACTACAACAAAAGAGGCAGCCACTGCCCTGGACAGTGTGCAGTCTACCAAAAAGATTAGATGAAAGAAAAAGGAGACACTAAGTGATCAAATGGCTAAAGTGAGGAACAAGGGGAAGTCAGCATCAAAGCTGCTGAATCCCACTGTCCTGACTTGATCACACATACCCATATTTCTGTAGCCGGGACTTCCTAGACTGCCTTCCCCTAACCTGTGTCAACCATGAGCTGTCAGTCCTTGCTGATCAGCATCCTGTCCATTTGTGAGGGCTGGGAGCCTGGATGTTTACCCAGGGCCTTTGGTGGGTGCATATGAGTTTTCCTAGCCTGTGTCAACATGCCATTTCTATTATCTTTACTTGTATCAAGCAGCCTAAAGGCAATCTGTTCTGAAATCATGTCTCCATTTTGCAGGGTAGACAAATGCTTAGTCAAATCCTTAAGGAAAGCTGCCACTAATACAGTGTCTGGAGGAGCTGGAGTTACTGAGCATTACAGGTGTTTGTTTAACCTTGGCATACATGGGAAAACTGTAATGATTTGTTTTGTACCTGAAGGCCTAGAGAGGATTATGCTGCCTGTCTACTGTCTGTTTGTGAGGTGTGTGAGCAAGGAAACTTAAAAGACATAGCCAATTTCTGTGCTTCATCAAGATCAAACATTTCCATTAAAATACTAACTTTTAAACACTAATATTAGTCTGAAATTATTATTGAAGATTTCTCCCTGTGGCCATTATATCTTTAAGTGAGACGAGGTAATTTCTGCTGTTATAGTGTTCTGAGCATTACTTTTCCAGCTTTCTTCTTTAGCAATTCTTTTCAATAAATTCAGTGCACTTGAAAATCAGATACTAATTTAAAAAGCCTAAGAAGCAAGGTACTAGAGAACACTGAAACATGGACATACATAAAAATGTTCACACACACACACACACACTCTCTCTCACACACACTCACACAGTCAATAAATGCCCATACACACACAAGCATGCAGGATGTCTCCTGAGGTTTTGTATTCTTGATGGTTCCATCACCTGTCATATTTTACAGGTCACGGGGCCATGAGGAAAATGTATGCACAGTTTAAATTCAGTTGCCACAAACTGGCAGATGTCAGAAGGAACTGTGGTTTCAGAAGGTGACAGATTTTATGATTCACAGGAGTTTAACAGGGCTCTGGAAAGTAAAACATCCTTTCAACATCTTCGTGCTTCCTATGGTAGATTACCATTCTGCTCCCACTAGGATCCATAAGTCGTGAGATATCCAGCACCTCTGGGGCAGGGCTAAGTCCCCACAAGTCATTGATTCACCAAACATAGAGGTATGTGCTTCGGAGCCTCCTACTTCAATAAGAACTCAGCTCTTATTGAAGACAATTGCTCTGAAGCACATGCCTGCCTGCTCTGCAGGGACAAAACCTGATACTGATTCAGATACAGGCACGCAGACATCTTAAATTTAAAACCCCACAAAATATGGACACACACATTTCGCCACTTTATCATGCCCTGAAAATCATGACACTAAGAAACAGAAGAGCTTCTCTATAATGTTGGATAATAGATGAAAATAGTAAAATATATATGATATGACACAGTTTTACCTGAAATTATTCCTTAAGGAGTATTTGGACTTTACTTAATGGTGCAACCACTTGTAATAATAAGATTTGTAAATTTGTTTATCCATTCACTTACTTATTGGAGGGTATCATTATTTAATTTCTGAAGTGTCACACTAGGGACATGTAGGATTGGGAAGAATTTTCCCATTTTCTAGATGAGATAGGAGGGAAATTTTATGCATACAATTGGAGAAGGATACTTAAAAAAGTGTAAAATGTTTCATTAAACAGAAACTTACCCCAGCTGTTCATTTCATTTTTATACCTCACAGAAAGGAAGCTGCTGCTGCTGGCTATTTGAGGCATCTGGTGTCTTATTTGCGGTAGTTAGTTGTGAATGGACAGTCATATATGTCCGTGTGTTGGGGAGACTTTGCAAACCTTCTTCTGACTGGAAGAATCTGCAGACTTTTATAACCCTCAGCTCACTGCAGTGGCTTAGTCCTTTGTTACCATTACTGAACCATCAGAATATCATTAGTGCCAGGAAAGAGAGTGCAATTCATCCCTCAAAACACAGAGGTTTATATATGAGGTGGACAGTTCAGGACTCCCTTAGACTCACTGGGCAGAAACACATTTAGATCATATAAATATATAAATTGGTATAGTAGACTTATGCTTTCTGATTTTAAATCAATGCAAAAACTCCTCCATGACAGACACTTCAGAAGGACAGGGTCAGAGTTAATGTTTCAATGAAATCTCTTTCAGAGGAATACACTCATTATCCTTCAGCCTCTTCTTCCTCCTACTCTTCCCCTATATACACTCTAACTCCTTATTATAAGGGAGAAATTCTTGTGTTAAGAGAAGATGTGATGAGCATTTTGAATGATAACTGTCTTGTTTATTACCTGATGGATCAGTTTATACACTGATATAACAGGTACAAGGTCTGCCATTGATTCAGGACTGAGTACTTTTTCTTAGAAAATTACTTAGGTTACGTTAGCTTTTACAAATTTTAAAAAAAATCATACTAATTTTTGAGTACTTAAGTTTGTGACTTAGTAATATTCTCTTAGCATAAGATGAGTAATTTTAATGTCTTCTGGATTCATGTATTATACGTTTATAAAGCCTGTTTAAAATCAGACACTGCTCTGAAGAATAATTTATTATCACAGTACTTCAGAAGATGCTTCTGAAAAATACCAAGTAATTTTTAAAAGGAATAATTTTTCATATAAAGTGTTACTTGACCATGTCTCTTCCACTATGAAAAAGTGTAATTACTTTATTTTTTCATGTGACTTAACTTCAAACTGTCATTTGAAAATATTACTTTTACAAAGTACGTATGTAATTTCTTTAAAATCTCTTGTTAAAGTGTTTCTTTAATGAGAATCCGCATGCAGAATTTATACTGTATCTTACTATCATTATGTATATAATTGGCCAAGTGCAAGGAAATGGAAAATGAAATTCTTTTGTGATGGCAAAATGCATGTATGTTTCCAGGTGTAAAGTATTTAATCATAATAATCTACAGCTGTGTAATTGTACTGCTGAGTCAAACAAACAGTCTTGCAGTAATTTATGATTAAACTTTCCTTTTAGTTTTAAATATCTGCATTATCTGTTCCATTTTCCCTATTATTAAATGTTTTTAGGACAGTCCCTATACAGAAAGTCCTTTTCACATAAGTACTTCACTCTGGTGTGTAAAGAAAAATATGCATCATAAGATGCTAAGGACAGTATTTCTTTAACTTGCTGTTATTGTCTAAACAATTACATACTTGGTCCAAGGCAGATAAATGGGCCCTTTTTATATTCAGTGGAGAGAAATGGGCACCTCAGAGACTGATTTGTCCTGTGTCAGACATCTGGCTTAAGCTGGGACAAATCACTACTTGGAGTTGTCTGTTTTTCTCTGCTGACTGCAGAGAGACCCTAGGTGATTATTTTAGGCCATTCACCTTTCAGACAGTGAAGGTTAGTTGAGATGAATCCTATCTCTAATTGTGGAAACCCAGATGGCAGGAAAGAAAAAAAAAAAAAAAAGATGAAGCAAGAGAAACAAACCAACAACATCTAAAACATGTTTCTTAGATTTCTTTGTGAAAGACCAGGTACAAACTGTACTTAAACCCAGAACATACTGTATGCCTATTATGGAAAAGCCACAGCAAAGATATCCATGTTCTTCGTGTGCGTGTATGTGTGTGAAGGGATTAAGCAGTTTAACACGTTTCCACTTCCAAAATATCTTTTGGATTGGACCCAAATTAAATTTACCCAAGCCCAAGCACCTGTTTAAGGCTGTGATGACACTGCCATATGGTGGGTCAGTTGCTGCACACATGCAGGCATGATCAGTTTTATTTGGTCAGTTCAAGTAATAATACCCCAGGCACCCACCCTGGTCCTAGAGCATGGTTTTGGCACACGAGAATCATAAGATTCAGATCTCTGCTTCCCCAGGGCATCCAGCCTAAGCTATCTTGGACTACCTGACTGTGGTACAGTAACATCTTGTTTTGTAGAGTTTCCTGAGGTCTGCCTTATGCTGCTACAAATTTTTGGCAACGTAGGGTGAAAAAAACCTTATCTCCCACAAATTCTTCCTAACCTCTACCTTAACCTCCTTTACCAATATCAGTGTGGTACTCAGTGTAACCTCACTTGAATGTTCCTAAAACCTGAAAATTAACAATAAATGCACACACATTTTCCAAGATTGGGGGTTTCCTTTGTACTATTTTTGGTGTTTTATCAAGCACAAAGGAGGGAGAATGGGATATCACATGCCCACCCCAGATGGGTATGTCAGGCACTGTAGTGTGATTTGGGGAAAAAAAAAAAAAAAAAAAAGGAGAATATCAAAGCAATTGGCCTTTACAGAAAATGAGTGATTTCAGGAATGTTTTTTAAGAAAAATACTATAATTAGAAATCTTGCTCCTCTGGGACCAAAATTAAATGCAAGCACAAGTATAAAACTACTTAAAAATAAGGGAAATTATTTAAAATCAGTTAATTCACAGAATCAAAAAAGCCCTAAAGACTACCTTAGGCCAGAATATATTTCTATTGGTGTTTTTATTAAGCTCTAAAAAAACTGATTTTCAAAGGCAAATTAAGCTGTAGTGAAATATGTTTACAATACAGTCATTAATTTTTTTTCCCCTGAAAATTATGGATATCAGAGCAACCTAATAAACCTTATGTTTTTGGGGTTTTGTTCGGTTGGGTTTTTTTCTTTTTATTTCTAAGGATCATTTAAAAGTAGATTTTAGCCAGGTATTCTGCCTGTAAAATGCCTGGCTTTATGAGCTATGGTGAGTGGATCCAAATGAGTGTGTAAAAACCTTTGGGACTCTGTTGCAGGTTAATTTGAAGTCTCATTGATTGCAGTGTGTCATTGTGATACCACAACAATGTGCACTGACAGTCATTCAAGTGGACATTTACCTGTCTGACATCTGAATTTAGGATTCTCTTTCTTTCACCAAAAGGTGAAAATCCTCATGGCTTTTTTCTGCTTTGCTGATCACCAGCCCCATGAATGTGGACATCATTCATGGAGCTTAAACATGAGATTTCCATCTGCGCTGGTCATCAATTATTCCTTGCAGTCAATGGAAAGAAAGGGAAGCTATCTAGTCACAGACCATCTCATAAATTGCTTATTTCTCTACTTGACTGCACAAAACTTTAAGACAATTGGATTAATGTTTATTTATCAAATTAAGATAACTATTATGGCACTCAGTGAGTCCTACCTCTTCTGTTGTCTCACCCACTGTACTCCAAGATGACAAGTCTCTTTTCCCAGCCTTGCAGGCTCTGCCAGTCATCAAAATTGATTGCAACTTGATCCGATATTTTTCTTTGTGCCTATATAGCATCAATAAATGGCCAAGAGGGAGCCATATGGTACAAGAAACCTGTGGCTCCAATGGGTTTGTTCAGACTCAGTTTGAGTCCATAGCCCTATACTAAAATGTTGAAAATTCAAAATAAATATCCACTGTGGAAAGTTAGTAGAAAATCATAAATCAGCTCCTTGATGAGATATTATCTTTATCTATAATGTCTAATAAGGTGAACAAATATAAGGAAAGCAGATGGTGTTTAGAACCTGATGGCCACAGCATGGACACTTAAAGAATGTTTGCTTTGGGTTATTTATAGTCTGAACCCACAGACTGCAGGAGTGATGCCTCTGAAGATCTCCTGGAATATCCTCTGGTCCAATTTAATCCAAAAGGAATACTTGCCATGCTCCAAGGCTGCCTCAGAATAAAAATTGGTAAATAAAGACAATTGGGAAATTTGTTTTGGAAGCACATTTCTTGCGCAAAGAAAAAGACTAGTGTTAATAAGTGTGATTAGGGCTTATTACTATACAAGGTGCGTGCGCTTCCCTGCACTCAAGAAAATATGTAAGTTAACAATGTAAAGGCAACAACTTTATTGGTGAAATACTTTCTTATTAATTTCTTTAATCATGAGTGTATTATTGTAATTTCAACTGTTTACCCATTGAAGTTATTATATATCCAGGAACCAAATCCTTTTTGTTAAGAAATCGGATTACATGTTTAAGTTATTGACCTTTTTTTTGGAACACTTTTTTATTTTTTTAAAGACCCTCATTAACATCTTTTGACTAGAAAACGAGTGTGTTTTCCTATGCCATGGAGCAACCAAATTCTAATTGCTGGCTTCATTATACAGAAAAGTGGAAGTGTAACAATCAAGAGCCTTATTACACATACATAATTGAGTTTCATTGCAACGTATGAAAACATAAAATGTCTTAAACACACTTGCAGAAAATGTTACATCATCAAATCAACATTTTTATTATACAAAAGTAATTGTGTTTAAAGACGCCAAACATATGTTACATATACAAGAAAAAAACCCACAACAAACAGAACTCTAATACAACTCCAAATTTTTTAGCAATTCTCAGATCTTCAAGAGTTGTTTTTGTTTCACCTTTTAAATTAATATCCCGCAAAATGAATGTAGGTGGAACTCTCATCAGTGAAACGGAATTCAGCTGGTTTTGGACAAAGGCATTCAAACATAGTCTCATTTGATACAGCTCATGGGATTCATTTAGAGGTTTGCAAGGTAGACATCTGGAGCTGAGCTTATTGTTTAATCTCACTGACTATGTTAATACTGGAAGATAAACTTTTAGTAGATGTGTTCCATTTCATGCCTATTTTTTTCCTTGCAGTCAAATGTAGATATCTGCATTGTATGTCTCAAGCTAGATGAGATCAATTCACATTTTATCACTCTTCAGCATGGATTTATTAATATTGTTTGACCGGAGACATTCAGACCAAATCAAAGGCAAACTTTCATTACAGGACTTTGTTATAAAGAGTATTTAGTGTATTTTGAGGTGATGTCAGCTCGTTTTCTAGTATTAAATTTGTGCTTTGATATCCTGGTTTCTGCCAGGACAGGGTTAACTTTTTGCAGTAGGCAGGAGGGGTCGTGGCCAGGACACCATTATTTGATAGCTCCACATGTCATTGCCAGGGAAGGGGGAATGGGAACGGTAGTCTCACTTCCCAGGAGAGTGGAGTTCCCTCCAGTCATGAGGAATTGAGGCAGGGAAGAGCTAACTGGCATTTGCTCATGTATGACTTTTTTGTGTAAACCACTTCTTTGTCTTACACCATTTGTTATTAATATTGTTCCTGTTACTGTTGGTTTTATTATCTCCTTGCTGTTTCCAGTAAATTCTTATGTCTGCCCATAACCTTTGCCTTTTCTGCTTCCAGTTGGAGGAGAAGAGGGAGTGGCAGCATGTTTTAGTTAGAGTGTTAAATGGGAAAACACCATTTCTAAACCATGTCAGCTTACACTGATGCACCATGTAGGGCAAAAAAATTTGAGATAACAACTGATCTGCCCAGAGCAGAAGAAAATTTTGTCTAAGAGTTTTCTGTGTTAGGTACAGAACCACTGGTCACTCTGGTGTTGTTTGCTGTGTTCATGTGAGTAAGGTACCTAACTCTGGATATACTTCCATATGTGCAATATGTGCTCCTGAGATGACCTTTTTGAGATCAGGAAGAGGGATCGGGATCTTGTTGTTGGAATATCAGCCTATGACACAATAAAATAAAATGCAATGAGGATCATGTGGGGTGTGTATTCAGTGCTGCTCTCCTGCCCTTACCTCTGAGAGTCCATTAATCATCATAATCAACCTGTGGGTAAAAGAGGGAAGGATGATTTCCCCCAGTTTTTCACCCCCTATTCCTTCTTCAGACCCGTTACCAGAGCTTTTGAACATTTGGAATTTCCCCTGGATATTAAGGAAAACATGTTCTTATTGCTAGGTCTGTCAGGTCATCACAGTGCAGTCCACATCACATTCAGATTGCAAAAAATATTTTTAGGAGGGTCTTTCAGAGATCTGTTTACTTTGTCAGCTAAGACAAAGCCTACAAGCACACCTTCTCCACATCAAGTTTCAGTGTACAGCACAGTGTCTGGTCATTTATTACAGAATCTCATGGCAAGCCTTGCTAATACAAACATATCACTTGAGTCCAAGCTTTCTCTTTGAGTTCCCTTCTGGAATTAATGAGTGAAACAGGTAGGAAATCTTTTTCATTTTTCACCTTGCTAGGCTGTTTCTTCCTGAAAGTAATGTGATTTACATAGGATGAGCCTTCAAGTGTGAGATAGACCCAAATAATTTAGAAGGGAGCAGTGCAAAACCCCAGTGCAGATACCCACGTTTCAGTGGGTTGCAGTATTTTCTCCACCTTAAGCATATACTGGAATATATGTATTTAATATGTTATTGTTGAATCACAAGTCATTAAGCTTGGAAGTCTCTAATGTCATTTAGTTGAAGCATTATCTTCTTTTTCACTGTCCTGCATCTTAAATTTTCAAGTAACCTAATTTAATTCTGAAATTTTAAATTACTTGTTAAAGAAAAGCTTATAGATCTGTATTTAGTATTTACATCTCACCAATTGCTCTAATTATTACCACTGATACTTACTACTTATGTGAGCACTATTTTAAGTTTCTAGATGTGTTTGAAATATTGCTGTGTTTTGAATAAACACACGGAGAGGGTCAACTCTCTGAAAGGAGAGATTAGACTCTGCATAGGACATCATCAACTGGCATGGATGAACTTAGGCAACAGTTCATAGTATACCCATGGCATTAAATAAATTTTCTGGTTCCTATTTCAGAGCCTTATCCCAGAGATTAAATGCAATTCTAATTTAATCTCATATCAATTAATCTAATAATTGTGTAGTAAGTTCCAAATTACACTTTTTCTTGATCTTTGGCAATAAGTAATTAGCTCAGTGTAAGCATTTAATATTTTCTCTTGACCATTAATAAATACAAATGCAGCTATTCACTCCAGTCAGCAACACCTTGACTGTCTTCCCCAACAAATAAATTTTGAGACCAGGAAATAACATAAAGCTTTTTTTTTTTTCTTTATTATTTTCCTCGGGACTTGTAGTTTCTCCTTTGCCATATCCATCAACACTTTTGCTGATATTTGTAATGTGCCTTATTGTGACATCTTTGCTTGGTTCCACATGTTTAATACATCAGTTCCTCTAACATTTGAGCAGACTTTATAGAGATTTATTCGGTGACTGATATATGTGCACTATAATTGTATATATTATATATAGTATATGAAGCGAGAGAAAGAGAGAATCTGATTACTCTAGGGCATCAGCTGCTTTCAACCAATAATAATTTAACATCTCTATTAACTATCTTTTGATGTTCTCTGTAGAGGGTACATACTGTTTTATATACAGGATGCATAATAAATTCCTATGAGATTATGCTGCAATTGAGTAGAAAGTCTATAATGCATAAGTGATCTAGCTGAAAAGCAGCTAGGAAGGATTTTCCTTTCAAAATAAGGTCACATATTTACATCTCATAGAGCAATATGATGGGTGCTGAAGAGCAAGAGGGACCAAGTTGCACTTTCTGCTGTGCTGAGCCCTTCTGTGCATTCACTGCTGCTGGAAAAATGAGGTAATACATGACAAGAGGAAGATGAAGAAGAAAACCCCACAGCATTATGGGCCTCCAGCAAGGATTTGGTGTCACTTTCTTCAGAGTATAGAAAACCAAGAGTGAAACTAATCTCACCTATCATTAGTTAAATAGAGCATCTCTTCTCAAGTAGGCTAGCACTTTCAGTCAGCTTTTTTTGGGTGGCATTGTTGAACCCTTAGATTTCTCACCTGAGCTGCAGGTGATGCCAGAGCGAACCAAGGGGTCAAGCACATACTGGATGCCTATCTCTTGCACAACATAGTTTGGCAGTGGGTTATACAGCTCACTGCCTAAAAGAAACAAATTCAAGTCCTAACTTTAGCTCTGATCATGCAAGACTTCTGAATATATATTTTAAGTTATTGTGGCAAAGAGACTCTATATAAAGTAGAGTGTCTGCCTTAGAGAATAGGGATCTATATTCTCTACACTGGTTCAACACCATCTTGAATATTGTGTGCAGTTTTGCTCACTGCAATATAAGAAATATGTTAATCTATTAGAAAGCTTTCAAAGGAGGAAAAGAAGATGGCGAAGAGCCTTGAGTAGCTCTGAGGGCACTTGGTCTGTTCAGCCTGGAGAAGAGGAGAGTGAGGGGAGACCTCATTGAAGTTACAACATCTTATGAGAGGCAGAGGACAAGCAGGCACTGATCCCCTCTCTTTGGTGACCCATGACAGCATCCAAGAGAATAGACCAAAACTGTGTTAGGGGCGGTTTAGGTCGGATATCAGGAAAAGGTTCTTCACCCAGAGGGTGGTTGGGCACTGAACAGGTCCCAAAGTGCAGTGGTCACAGCACCAAGCCTAGCAGAGTTCAAGAAGCATTTGGACAATGCTCATAGGCACAGGGAGCATCCTTTGCAGGGCCAGAAGTTGGATTTTATGACTCTTGTGTGTCCCTTCTAACCCAGCTTATTCTATGATTCTGTGACATGACAGAGCAGGGACTTGAGATGGATTTTATCAGCTCCAGAAAGGTGATGCACTGAATCACATATGTGGGGAACTGTCACTCACTCTTGCAGATCCATCCTGGGCCAGCCTGGAGTTCTGCTAAAGTCAAATGTTTTCATAGTACGTTTTGATTTGTAAAAAACAGTTTTTTCCACCTCAGAGGAGCAGACTAAAAAAAAGATCCAGCTATTTTAGATGGCTAATTTTGCACTGGAGGTCTTTGCTTGTCTTCTATCAGTTTGAAAACAATCTTATTTAGCCATTTGCATTGCTTAAATATGGAAATGTGGTTACAAAGTATTTGTGTTTTTAGAGTAGCTTCATATTAAACAACAAATATTCTGACATTCTTATCTATAAATATAAATTAAAAAGTTATTTAACTTTATTCGTAGAGTGCTGAAATTCATCAGTTAAAAGCCTCAGAGAACTGTCAACTTTAAAACACTGTTTTCTGAAAATATCAGTTTGTCATGAATAGAGCCATCCATAAGAAAGGATGAATTCCAAACACTGAAGCATCAGCCTGAAATCCCAGATTGTGAAAAATAAGTAATAGCTAAATCATTATATGCTGATTTCTAAGCAAGAAATCCAAACAAAGAAACAAAATTGAAAATAAAACAAAAATCTGAAGCTGGGGCAGATGGTTTAAACAGTTTTATTTTCTGGATGTAAGTTAATGTATTAGAATGTATCTTAAAAAATAATTGCAGTCACACTTAGTCAATTTTTGGAGCATCAGGTTTTTTTAAATTATGTTTTTCTTATCTGAGATAAGATTACCTTTTCATGTATTGATAGCTATCACTGATTAAATAATAAATAAATTCTTGTTTGATCTCACCTAGAACCCTTCTCACATCCTGTATGCCTATTGTCTGTGTTTGCCAAAGAAATCACATGAGTCTGTGCATGTTTGTGCTCACATTTACAAATACAGCAGGGATAGAAATCATGCATATTTGTAAGAGGGAAAGAGGGATACCCATATTTTAAAGACCATAATTTTTCATTTTTTATTGTACACTTTGCTGATTCTCTTATGAAGAGTATATAAATTCCCTAAATCTTGGACTTAGATAAACTGTCTTTTTTCGCTTGTCTTTACTGTTCTGACTTTGAGTCAGTTTTATTTCTGCTTCTCATGCTTTAACTTCCCTGTCTTTTAAAAGAATGAATATCAGAATCATTTGCAAATGGAGATTGATAAAGACTAGAAGACCTAAGTGGGGTTCTCCTAGCAGTCACATGTTTCTTATATGAGTTGCTAGATAGTAATTATGAACTCATGCTTAACATCATGACTGTGATTGTTACGATTATTTGGAGAAAAAAAAGAACATGAACAATTTCCTGAAGTGGTTGCCTGTGCAGGTGAGGTCCTACTTTTTCACTGCCTGATGTTTTTTCCTTCTCTTCTTCTTCTGGGACAGTTCCTGCATCTTCTACACCTCAAAACATCTTCTTTGGGAGGAAGAAAATATGCCTCTTTTTAATGGCTGTATCTTGCTGCATTCAATGATGTTTTTTTCCTTTCATTTGGGTACTTGCAGCTAAATCAATCTCACTTCAGCTTCTCTTATGCTTGCAAAATTGTGTCATTCTTCTGCTAGTATGGCTGTATTTACCACTTTCTTCTTTAATGTTACAATTCTTCTATTCCTGGTATCCTTTAAGGTCTCAGGTTACACCACCATTGTTCTTGCTCTCTGCCTTCAGTACTATTTTTGTAGTATCTTCTTCAGTTGATGGTCTCTCTTCTTCTACTGGAGTTTTCATTTCTACTTCAGAATGAGAAGTGAATCTCACCTGAGCAAGGAAGGTTTCTCCTGTACTCCTGGGGATACTGCTTAGTAACTGTCATTTTCCCTCCTAAGGTTTGTCACTGTGATTGTTTGTAGTGATTTTTCTTCAGCATGAGAAAGCACACCCTAAGGAGTGACATTTGCCTTTAACAGACTCCCTCTGTCTATTGTACCATATTCAGGCTAAGGAAAGCACGTAGTTTTCATGCTGCCTCTGTGTTATGTTTAGATTATTACAGTGGCTGACCATTCCTCCATTTGGAGAGATCCAAAGGACCTCTGAAAGAGCTCAGAGCATTCAGGTATCATTTCAGTTCTTTGGAACCGGGTGGAAAGAGAACTTGTTGTGTTGAACTGGAATTTGCACTGATTTGTCCAGAAAAGAGGTCCCATTTTCTCAAGCAAAATATTCTTCAAAGCTACAAATTAATATGAGGAATGAGGAACTGTTTACTGAAAGGATTCTGTAAAATGTCTGGGAATTTACTTTGAGACCTGAGTATATCCCCTCTAATCATGTGTAAAATTCAGAGAGTGGGCTCATAGCTTACATTTTGCTTGAGATGACAGCTTTCATGTTAAGCTAGCTCAGTTCTTCTCAAGCTGTGATCCATGAAGTATTAGAAATCAAGACATAATCCAGGGAATGATTGTAGGAAATCTTTGTAGCTTATAATTTACTTGGCCAATTTGGAAGGTCAAATCTCCAAGTCAGATATCTTCATTCCTTATCTACATGATGACTTGCTTGAAGATATGGAACTTTCTACTGAGACAAGTCAGATTCATCCACCTTGCTAAATTTATGTCTGAGAGATTTCTGATAGAGCTGGGACCGAAGTGGTCAGTCTATAAAGCACACTGTGATTAGCTTGGCTGACACACTGGATGGATATGTGTAGACAGTTTCCATTTTGGCATTTACTTACTCTGAGCTAATCTCTCCAGAACATCTGAAACACTGCTCAAATACCAAGAGTGAAGTAATAGATGGTGATTGATAGTTTTCACTTTGCTTGCACGGTACATCCAGCTCCCCTCATTCACTGCCCATTTAGGTAAGTTGCCTTTCACATTTTAACAATTCAACAGAGACTAAGGTTGAGCTCACACCATTACCAAGATCGCAACAAAAATATCTTTGTTCTGAGTTGTCAGAGGTTCTTTTCTATATGCAATTGCTTCCTCACATATCAGAAATGAGTTCAAATCTGTCAGCCTTGTTTTATTTTGAACGTAAACTTAAGATGCCTAAGGAATTTAAGAAGAGCATGCAAACAGGTATGTGAGAGGAAAGCTGCAACAAATTTGAACAGAGACCATAAGAAGAACTGTTTAGACCCTTGGACTGCTTCAGTAAGGCATTCATGATCTCTTGGAAATAGAAGGGAGAAAGGGAAATGCTTTAGTCAGACTGGGATATTCAAGATGTTACCATCATCTGAGACTGGCAGAGTAAGGGGCAGAGCTGTACATGTTTATATGTAGCAAAGAAGCCTGAGGAAAAAGAAAAAGAAAGGCAGAAAAACCCACAACACTGATGATGGGCAAATTTGTAATTATTCTGATGCTGTTACTGATTAGTGCCATCCAGTCTCTTGGAATGGCTGCATCACTTAGCAGAGAATAGAGTATTGTTAAGGTAAGCCCTTAAGAGAAGTGTTTTTGCAGAAATATTGTAATAAACAATTAGTGTGTTAGTTGGAACTGCTTTTCTGCTTTTTCAGTCTTACTTTGCATCTCAAATACACATCTTGACAAGACTAAGGAAATGCACAAAAGTCACAAAAGTCTCCTTTTGGTTTTTTTTGTTTTTTTTTTTTTTTTTGGAGGGGGGTGCTGGTATTACACCTCTATGTATCTATGCCAACCCAGTGGCTAAAAAGTCACATATAGAAAACTCTCCATTCCTTCCTAAAACCTGCTTTTTCAACCAGTTCCATGTCAGATTGAGCATCTTTTAGTGTAATAATGAGAAAATGACAGAAATCTTTCTCCTACTATTGCCATTGGTATAAGCTGAATCTGTAAAGTGGACCATTTAAAAAAGCAGCAAGCAAACAGGAAATGCAGTGGATAAACAGTGTCTTCTGCAGATAGCCAAATTTAAATCAAAACAGTGTAGCCACATTTTCAGTAACCTTTCCCTTAAATATTTGGCTCTATACACAGAGGTCAACATAATGATTTTCTGGATCTGAGGCTGGACCATAGGAGCACAGAATCCCAAAACATTTTGGGTTGGAAGGAATCTTGAAGAACATCTAGTTCCAAACCCTCTGCCATGGGAAGGGGGACCTTGCACTAGACCAAGTTGTTGAGAGCCCCATCCAACCTAGCATGGGGCCATTCCTTCCAGGAATGGGGCATCTACAGCTTCTCTGAGCAACGAGTGCCTCACCACCCTCACAGTAAAGAATTTTCATAATATCTAATCTAAACATCCTCTCCATAGAAGAGTTGTTTGATATCCTTACAGAACAACCCATTTCTCTTCCTCTTGCATGCTCTTGTTTGTGAAGAAATGGGGAAAACTTCACGCAAATAATTTCTGCACTATGTTTTTTTGGTCATAGACCCTGATACAGCTAAGCTCAGCATTCAGCAGAGGTCTCTGGCTTGAGTAAGTCTACAAAAGGCAGCAGTGATGTAGAAATTACAACTGAAACACTGCTTGAAAGTGTCTTCTTTCCCAAAGTGATTGGTATTTTTTGCTATCAAACACAAGAGGCACATTTACTTCCCTCCCCCCACCAGGGAGCTTGTTTCCATTTAAAATATTATCTGGATTAGCAACTCCCCTCTGCCACACACGCAGCCATCTCCCCCCATGCCTTTATGACAGCTTTGCTCCCAGGTTTCACCTTTAAATGCTTACTTGCAGCAAAGCTTCTGAATGACCTGTGAACCATACAGAAAGTCTCTGAAGCCCTGGGGCAAAAGGGTTAACTACAGATGACAAAGTGCAACCGCCACTGCTATAACTAACCCTTCATGCCATTTTTTCTAATAGGCTTTTGCACTTTCAAATTGCTCCAGTCTCAACCTGAAAGAAACAGCTACTGATCCTGGGGCAAGAGCAAGTCAAAAATAAATGACAACTTGATTTAGCTGGGATGACCTGTCACAAACAGACTGGTGATTTGTTGCTTTCTGTAGTTGTTTAGTATACTGTAGCCCAGCCAGGTACAGTCATTTGTATGGGAATGGCTGGCAGCATTTTCTTCCCTTTCTGATGAGGCTCTTCAGAAAGGTTTCTGAGTTTGCAATCTGTATTTATAGCATCCACTGCACTGCTGTAAGTGCTGGCTTTTCCATCTGGAGAGAGGTCTGTGCCACAGGTTTTGAGACATGAAACCTTTTGTGGTATTCCTTAATGCTGAGTATAGCAGAGCACCCGTTTCCATCTCCTTACTAGCATCTCTCACTAAAAGAGTTTTTTGTGCCCCATGCACATGCAGCTTTCTTCTGCTCTATTCATTCACCCCACACAGCCTCAGGCCACAGAAACAAAGAGATAAGAGAATTGGATTGAAACACTATTAAACTTGGCCAGTGAGTGTCCAAATATGCACTCGCTCTCTGTGAGTGGCCAAACGCATTCACTCTCCCAGCTTGTACAAAACTAATTTTAAGTATCCTAATCTCCAACATTTTGAGGGAATTTCACATGAGGCCTTTAGCTGAGGCCTTTAGTTGAAGCTTTAAGTGATATTTTTTGTCATCAGCCTGAATCTTGTAATCTGTGTTGTCTTTTTTGCCTTTGTACAAGCTTTCAGTGAGGTGAACCAGAGGCTACTAAAATGTGATTAAAAGGACACAACCTGCTAGCATGCCCATATCTTTCCACTTATCTGTGACTCATCATTAATATTAATGTGGTGTTGGATATCCATTTCTTAAACGGTTCTAAATGGAGGCAAAAAAAAAAATTAAAAAGGATCCTTGTAATTTCAATAAACGTCTAAGTACACAAGTCTTGCATTCAAAATATTTCTCATTCCAAGACACAATGTCTTTCATCATCTCAAAATTAATTAGGTAGTCTTTCCATTTTCTTATCATCATTCACCATCTCAAAATTTATTATCTAGCCATCTCATTTCCCTGTTTATTTGTCTCAGTGGTTTTTGGTTATACTCATCTCCCCATTCATAACTTAATGAGGTCCATACTTAAGATATAACTCTATATTTCAGTAGAACAGAGGAAAATCTTTGAATTTCCAGGTGGTAAATTTTGAGATTTTAGTTGCAGCTAAAATGGGCTGAACTACATTATTAAGGGACAGAAGCAACATTTAACTTTTTGACTGACCCTTATAAATCCCATGAATATTTAACATGAAGGATGATTTTTATATTAATCCCTGATATTTTTCTGTCTTTACATCTAAGTGGTAGACATAAATGAGAATATTACATGCAGCTTTAATGTTGAATCACTCATGTTTAGAGAAGATTTGTGGTAGGCAGGCTTTTAAAATAAAAGCCTTGACTGTCTAAAGGTAAGCATGATGAAATCATGTTTTCATCATTTACTAGAGGCCTCCCAGGTACAATTTCTTTACTTTGTTGTTAAGTGTAAAAATGCCCCATGCCTAACTTTCTTGCTTTGATTATCTTCCACCATGTGGAAGAAGTGTAATAGGTAAACATGGCTAGAAACAAGGGCTTGTTATATATTTAAATATTATATAATTTTCTTAAAATATTACATCTGCATCAGGGACAGTCTCTAAATTCCCTTTATGATACTTCCTAGTGCACTGCACCCTTAACCTATAGTTTCTATTCATTACTATGCTACAAATAAAAATTTGTAATAAAAGAAAACAGTATATTTATAGGTAGGATTATGCATTATAACAGCAGAATTGTGCAATGGCAAAATGGCATTAGGAACCAGTCATCTGAAAAATAAATCTGTTTGAAGAGATCATATTATAATGCTGTGACTTTACTGATTAGAAATTCTATAGGCCAGAAATATAATTTTGTTCAAGCTACCAATAATAATTAGTGATATAGAAGTGTAATTATTTGTTGCTCTTTCCTTCAGAAATTCCATTTCAATCATTCAGAAAGCCTTTGTTTATTTTTTGCTAATTAGCGTAAAAACCCCAATTTATACCATGAAATTAAAAAGTGGTTTTTGTAGGAGCTGCCTTCATGCTGCAACTCATATCAAGGAGGGAAAAAGAAAGAAAGAACATAGTGCTGCTGTTTGTTAATTAATAATAAAGCAACCAAGCATTGCAGAACACTAAACCCACTCCACTACAGCTGAGATATAAGTCTCCTTTTTTTCTTACTATCTATATTTCAGTCACTTCTAAAAGCCCCTGACTGGTTTCAGGGTGGCATTGTGCAGATACAGAATTGATGCATGTCCTTGAAGAATGCCAGTCTGAATATAATCAAAAAGAGAGAGAACTGAGCCAGTGAAGCAGCTTGTCCATTAACACACAACAATAAAAGTAAGGAAATAAATCTGTCTCTTTTCTTTTAATGTAGTATGCAAGTCAGTGAATCCCTGCCTGCCACTTATGTAAAAATCTGAATTAATTTCTTTTTATTCATATAATTCGTCTGTTTCTCAAATCTTATTGATTGTCATTAACAATTTGTAAAGGAATCCACAACTTTATTTTTCTAAGCCCCTTACTCTTAGTAATATTCATCTTTTTGGTATTAGAAAATATTAAAACTATCTGAAGCCTACAATATAGATTAACAGAACTACAGGCAGTATATGACCTCCTTGGTTTTAGTCATAATAATGTAAAATAAGGTGACTGCTTTTCAAGATGGGAAGATCTCTCAGAACTGAGTAATTGGTTACAAAACGTCTGTGGGCTATCATCAGAAAACATGTTAAAAGACAAACAATCTTTTTCCTCCTGTTCAATAAGATAATCTCATACTAGCAACTCTTATATATCTTTTAAGATTACTAGACATTTTTATTAAGACAGCTGAATATTAAAACACACAAACACATTATTTTTCCATGCTAAGAATTTTTTTTTTAAAATTTTTGGTGTTGAAATTATGTTTTTTTGACGCTGAACCTCTGTTCTCACATAGGTAGATGTTCTGAAACCTTTCCTGAAATGTAATTCTTAAGTATACATAAACGAGATGTAATTTTTTTTTTCCATAATAAGTTGGCCATTTTTGAGTAATATTTGAGGAAAAGCTTAAGTTTTGAATCCAATTAGTTTTCTTGGTCATTAATTATTCATAATCACTCACTTCACAAAACTCATGAAGTTGTGGCATATGTATTTTAAGCCTGTTAATTGTGCTACACCCTTCTTTAATTAACCCTCAGGATTTTATTTAAGATATTAAGACAAATTTTTGATCTGGTTGATTTAATTTCTCTCTTAATCTGAAAACCTCATATCTCTTTGTCTGGTTCCTTGAGTTTTATGGCTACTTTTGAAAATTATTTTTGATTTGATCTGGCCCTTTCCAAACCTCTGAATTTTTTCAAGGTCTTGAAACATTTTTTTCCCCTCAGGAAAAAAAGAAGAAAAAAAAAAACCCTGAAAAAGAAACAAATTTATCTAATGAAAAATTGAAATAATTCTTATTCCTCTATTCTTTTACTACAAGGTTTCAGCTACATATGGACTTTTTTCCTAAATTTCAGTTTTGCTGGAGATCTATTCTTATTGAAACAGTAAGGATCTCTTTATTTATTTATAAGCTCCTGTTCTGAGGGGGGT